>NC_046975.1:13499993-14099993 GCF_009769545.1 Cyclopterus lumpus
TAAGATAGATGCTTTGACGGAGCTCGGGCGTCGTCTGGTCAAACAATTTAAAGAAATCAAATCACACACTCACACCCTCACAGATAATCCACACTGAAGCAGACTGAGATGAAAATAAAAAGGAAGGTACAAAAATAGAGACACATAGAAAGGATGAGGGAGACAGACAGAGACAAAGCGATGTTGAAGATATTAATAACTCTCAGACTCACGTAAGAATTCAAACTACACACACACTTGATGACTTCACCGCAGCACACACACACACACACTCTCTGTCACATTCAACCCCCCACATACAGTCGCACACGTATCTCAGACTGGGGTCAGGTGGCGCGACTGTGCGACACAGATGTGACCTTTGACATAGAAGAGGATAGAGCACACACCTTCAGTGTAAGAGGCAAACGGCTCGGGCTCCAGAGAAAGGGTAGTGATGTCGGAGCACAGGACCTGGATGGGGCTCAACATCCTGGGGGAAGACTCCAGGGTGGAGAGGGGTGGACAGGATGGGCGGAGCTCTTCAGGCTATAGCCAGGAGCAGCCCTGCAAGAGGAGCAAGGATGGAGGTAAGGGAAGGAGGGAGGAGCAGAGGGTACGGAGGGAAGGACCGGGTAGGGTGGATGGGGTTAAGGGTAGGGACTGAGTTACTGCATCAGCACATCTGGCCATGAGTAGAAAATACTGATGGTGTATTTATGATCAGTCTGAATCTATCAAACCTAATGTATGCACATGTTGGCTTTGGCAGGAAGGCATTGCAAAACATGCAGGACGGACAGAGATAGACAGCTTGTGAGTTTAATGTGTTTTAGGAGGAGTCTTCTCTCAAATTAAGTTGTGCAGGTGAACGTAACGGAAAGTGTCGATAGCACTCACATTTCCCCAGAGGTCCTTGACAATTCGAAAAGAGCTGTGAGAGCTGGTGAAACCTCACTTGCTTACATAAGGGTATGATGACTAATAATTACCTCCATTATTGATTAACCTGTCAGATAAAATGCCAAACATAATGACATCTACTCATCGCAGGTTTCTAAAGCCCAAAGCAATTTGTAAACTGTCAAGTTGACTAGAGCAACAATCAAACTACCCAAAGAAATACAGTTTCAAATTATATGAATTAATTACTTTGGAAGATATTGGAAGACGCTGCCAACAGCATACATTTTACTTTTAAGAGTTACATGTACAATTTATGCTCATACATATATGTTGTTTTTACAATGTACTATTTTAAGGTTTTTACTTACCAGCATTGATACTTTTGTATATGGTGCACAGTAATTATTGGGAGTAAGTATGCTTGCATTATTTATATAATTTATTTACAAACTGTCGAGAATGAAAAACTTCAGAATTTGTATGCAATATATAATTATTGTTATTATTCCCTCATCCATCCTTGAACCAATTGCTGCTCCAGTTGGAGGCGAGGGTGTAGCAAAGGGAGATATTGAGGAGGGCAAAAGACGTGAAAAGAAGGGATTAAGAGATGGGAGGGAGGGAGGTTGAGGTAGAGGGAGGTTAAGCATCCCTCTCTTGTAGGAGTTAAAGGGCAGGGAAATCCCCACGGGAAGATCTGCAGACACACTGTTTTGTATGTGCACTCACACATATAAGCACACACGCGACCCTTGCAGACAGACTCACATACATACGCAGACCGGAGCAAACAAAAAAGGAACGCAGTATGCACTCAAGGACACAAACATGAATATGAATGCAACAGACAGAAAATAAAGAAATATGGAGACACACAGTAGCTAACAAAGTACATCCAAGCATAAAATCACGTGCAACACCTCACTTTGTCCTTTTCTTTTACACACACACACACACAGAGGCACATTGTGTTTGAGCAGCCTTCAGAGCACTGTTGGATAATTGTTTGGCAGACGCGCCACTTCAGCACCGCGCAATGCTGCGAGTTGCATTAGAGGACCGATGGGGAATGGGAGAGAGAGGGATGCAGTGGGGGATGGAAATGGGGAGGAGGACGGGGGATGGGGTGAACATTGAGGAAAGGTGGAGGGGGTTGGAGTGGATATAGAAGAGGAGGCAGGTAATGACTCATTTTATTTATTTTGCGGTGAAAAACTATGTTTTTTTGGTCATTAGGGGAATTGTTGAGAGATTGATTTTTACAGCACAATTTGTACTTATTCTTCTGCAACTATCTATTTTCAGGCTGTCCATGTGTTGCACATTCCTGTCAGACCAATGGTGCTCAATGGTGTGTTCACCTCGCCGTGAGCTCATCAGCAAATCACCCTGAATAATGTCTGTGTCTGCCTGAGATGTGTGGAATAATTAATACTGCCATTATTGGTGGGTGGAGACAACCTGTCAATCATATTGGCCAAGCATAAAAAGTGACATGTTTATCATCTCGGACTGTTGCTATGGCAACATTTTATGGTTGGTGATGGATGTTAAGACTAATTTCTGCCACGAACTCATCAAAATTCTTCTCTGAAACGGACAAAGAAACATATTTCTCATATACTGTTTGTATAAGAAAAGATGCGCACACGCACAGACAAACAAAGACACAGACATGGCTATTCTTCTGTCTCCTCAGCAATACGATGTGTTGTATGCACACACAAGCATTTACACAATCAACAGGCAGCACTACAGGTCTCCCCTGACGACAGTATCTGCTTCCGTGTGAGTGATATTATATTACAGCACAGACACAGGAAGCATAATTCCCTTTATGCAGTGTTTTGAGGATCACAAATGAACTTGCAACACATTCCTGACCCCCAAATGATAATCCACTGTTCTGGTCTCAGAGGCGTAAGAATAGTGTAAGAAACAGATTGGGGACAGACAGACAGGCACACAGCGAAGCTCGAGTGCAGGTGAGATTAGTGGTGTAATTGAGATTAGCAGAAGTTATCCAAGGTTATAATCCATCTGTTTTATAAAACAAACCAAAATAATTCATTAATCTGCACGGCGATGTGAAAGATGACATGCAGTGCAATGAGTACAACATGTGTGGTAGAAATATGGAGCTTGTTGTCTGCTGTTACAGAAAAATAAATATTCTCCTACAAACAGAGACATACACACATTCTGACACAGGCCAGATCCATTATGCCTTGCAGTTTGACTAAATAGCTGTTACAAAATAAGTGGTTACAAGAGCATAAATAAACAAAAACACAGAAGGGAAGAAGGAGAGGAGCACTTGCCTAAAAGTGTTTGCTCCCTAGTTCTTGCTTGCTCTGTCTACAACTCTGTCTGGTCAACACAAAGCTTACAGGAGATTAGGAAGCCGTCCTGAGCTTGTTTTTGCACACACACGCACTTTATCACACACACACACACACACACACACACTTTGTCACACACACGTTCCAGAAGTCCACTACATAGAAACACACTTACATGGCGGCCCACTTAAACCAACACGTTGTAGCATAGAGTCACATAGAGCTTCCCCCGTCATGCTCTTACCTTCAGTCACATAGTTGTGGTCGGGGAGGAAGCCGCGGTGGTTGAGCGTCGGGGTGGCGTCAGTGTCTTCGCCCATCAGCGGGGCTGGGGGAAGCGCCCGTCTCGGTGGGGCAGCGTGGTGGTGGCAGATCGGTGGTGGAGGGGGTGCCGGCTAGCACAGCGCCCATACTGTTGCCCGCAGACGCCTCCTCAGCACAAGGGCGCAGAGCATCCTATCCTTAAATGAGGAGGGAGTGGGCCGGTCCCAAAGGAGGGATGGGTGCGTGTAGGAGTCCACACAACTGCTTCTGAGAGCCAGATGCAAACCTGCCGGAGGAGGATTATATGAAAACAGTTCAAAATCGACCAGGGGTGAGCTCGATGTGTGTCTCGCAAGAGCACACATCACTTGTGAGGCAAGAAAAAATCCAGCGCACCCCGTGTCCACTCTGCAGCTGCTGAGCCCAGGTGTGGCCTGACTGGCGCTATACTTGCACACACTAAATACACAGTCCTGTGCTGTCAGAAATGGGCAAAGTCCCTACTTGTTAATACTCAAAGAGAAGAGAGGAGAGGAGATGAAGAGGAGGAGGAGAGTGGGGGGAGGGGAGAGAGGGATGAGCAGAGTCCCTGGTCGGTGTATCTGCAGTGCTGCTGATTCTGCAGTGAACTCACACTCGTGGACACACACACACACGTATACAGTGGGACAAACACTCACTCACCTACACGATCGGCAGCTTGTGGGTCAGGTACTCCTCAGTGGATCCTCCATGCATAACGTCTCTCTCCTCCTCAGCGGGGTGACTGTCTCTCTGGTTTCTCAGCTGTTCCAGTACGAGGAGGAAAATCCCACTGGCCCTGCGTTCTGCTGCAGTCTGCGCTCTGGCGTATGTATGAAAGGCAGACCGAGAGGTGGAGAAAGGGGGAGGGAGAGTGGGAGAGAGAGGATCTGTCCTGCTGTGCTGGTACGTGTGTGATGCATCAGAGCAGGCCCCGCCCACTCCACGGTGCATCCAATCCTCACGGAGCTGAGATCTGCCTGGCCACTGACTGCAGGTGATTAAGCATGATAAAGAAACATCTAATCTTATTTTATCTTTATTTAAATGGTTTCTGTCTGTTGTTGTTGGGTTTTGTATGATGTGGTTTTTGTGTTGTTGAAAATTTGATTAAAAAAAGTAACAGAGGGATGGAGGGGGGTGGAACTGCCTGTCTTATGAGGTTGTGACTAAAGGGTGAGGAAGTAGAGAGTCCCGGAGAGAGGATGAAATTAGGACCGTTCCACTTGACTGAGTGATGAGTATGAACTGTGGTAGTGACTACGAGAGGACTCACCTGGAAACATAATATTCAATTAGCACACCACACACACACACACACACACACACACACACACACACACACACACACATCTATTTTATGCATGTCTGGATAGAAGTTAGAAATGAGTGATATCAACTTAAAATCAGTATCACTTCATAAGTGATTATGAAGTTGTGGTTTTATGAGATTCTGTTCAACTTTTGGGAGATTTGGGAAATATGCTTTTTCGCTTTCTTGTTGAGAGTTAGATGAGAGGATCAACACCACTCTCATTTATGTATATTAAAACACTGCCAACAGTCTGTTATAGTCAATTAGCGCTTTGCAGATTCAGTAACGCTTTAGAGGTTCTGTTTGGAAAATTGTTCTATTTTAGTTTGCACATGGCTGTTTCACCCTGTTTCCAGTCTACGTTAACTGGCCGTATTCTGGCGCCATATTAATGCAGACCAACATGAAAGTAACTCTCGATAAGAATGAAAAAGCCTATCTCTTAAAATGTCAAACCATTCCTCTAGTGATTCTGGACAAACTATAATTAAAAGCTAAAGAATATTCTGAAAATGTATTAACTACAAGGGAAGAGCCATGTGAGCCATGTACCATTATGTTTGAGGAAAACGCATCATAAATGGGTTACTAATAATGAATATGACACCACCAAATGACTTGACACTAAAGAACATAAAAAAACAGATCACGTGGCTCTGCCCCCTGCCATGGCCCTGCTGATGCCCCTCCTCTCTTCTTCCTTCTGTTTCATGGATTGTGGAAACCTGGATCGTGGTCCATGCCTACTATATTCATAAATTTCTGTCATATTCATTGAATGTGTTGTAACTCTGTAACTAACGCTGTTCATCTGTACACATGACATCTATTGCTTCTGTCCATCCTGATAGAGGGATCCTCCTCTGTTGCTCTGTTGAAGGTGTCTTCTCTTTTTTTCTCGTGAAAGTTTTTTTTTCTGTTTTTTGGGGAGTTTTTCCTGATCCAAAGTGAGGTCCTGGGACAGGGATGTCGTATGTGTACAGATTGTAATGCCCACTGAGGCACAATTTGAATTTGTGATGGGCTACACAAAATAAACTTAATTGAATTTAGTTTAATTGTTTAGTATCAATAGTATTGAATATTTCATTATCAATCTTATTGAATTATTAATTCATCATTCAGTCTAAAAAATGTCTGTCAGAATGTACTGTGCCTGAGTTGGAGGGATATTATATAGACAACTAACAAGTGACAATTAATACCTTTTTTTAAATTTTTAATTAATTTGCTGTCAATCAATCGGGCTGTTAATCATTTATGTTCTTGTTCATAGGGAGGCTACTAAAAATAAGGCTTATTATCAGCAGAATAAAGACTTACGGTATTGATTCACCCACTCCTCCTTGGCATATTGCAATATACAGTACAAATAAAGAGTATACGTACAACATTAGAAAGATATTCTTACTAATATCAGGATGAATAGTTCAACCATATTGCCTCGCACAAGAAGGGACCAGAAATAACTACAGCCTGTAAGAGCAATACTTAATTCACACTCCGACACACACAGGCTTCAGTCAGCATGGCGGCGGAGTGAGGGGCTGCCAGTGACAGTTGGTGCCATCACTGGTGCTGGCTGCCTGCCACCAGGCTCTAACACCCCCCCTCCACACACACACACACACACACACGCACACAGTAGGGAACAAGAAGGGCTGTTTATCTGACTTACTCCAAGACCGCCAGCATGGCCCTCCCCCACCCACTAACCAATGATGGGCAATGCTCCACTGCCATATCTGCCCTTCTAACTGCCCCCTGCCAGCCGAACATCCACCACAAAGCTCCCCACTGTTTCCCAGATATAGCTACTGTGCTACCTGCAAGTCTCTCCCTATTCACCCCAACCATATGCTACCAAAAACCCCCTCTGGTTAAATCTATAAACCCATACGGTTTGGTGTTTAGCTCTTTCTGAAGGTCTCATCAGTGTGAGATTTGACCCATCTGCCAAACCCAAAGCAGCGAGGGAGAGGTGAGAGACAACACTCATGTTGTATTGTTTTCTGTATTATTTGACGTGCTTCCATATTGGTAGAACCAGATTGGCTAAAGCTGTAAAGACTCATTCAGATATTGTATGCAATCTTCAAGGCCTGTTTGTACTGTTAATAATTTATCAATTTCACTATTCAATTTGTTGTTCACTCAATTAAGAAAGGAAATGTGTAATGGTGAAGACATTAGTTGATTATCAAAACAATTTATCATGCCCAACTACCGGACATTAGCCGGTTCTACCTTAAATTAAAAATATATAATATATTAAAATATTGCCCTCGATGGACTGGCGGCCTGTCCAGGGTGTCCCCTGCCTTCGCCCTATGTCAGCTGGGATAGGCTCCAGCGCCCCCGCGACCCTAATGAGGATAAGCGGTATTGAAAATGGATGGATGGATATTAAAATATTATGATTAGCAGTTTTCACTTTATTTTGATGTCAATGTTTTTGCGTTTTACTATTGTTCAGACAAAACAAGCAGTTTGAAGACATTAAACAAAAAGTATAGATTAATCCATAACAATAATACTCACTAAATATCACTTCACATTAGAGCACTTAAATATGAAATAAAAATAGACAAAGTATCATATCATGGTATGAAATAGCAGACACAATGTGCTGCTGTGACATCACTGATTAATGTTAATTTAGCATCTATACTGGCCAGAGGTCTGACCTGTTCATATTCAACCCTGAGAGAGCTAGCGTCAGTCTGTAATGCATAAAATCACGTCAGTACAATAACTATAACAGGTTCGGTAGATTTTGGGAGCAGAAAAGCTCCCTCCAAAACAGTCATGATACATTTTATCCATTTGCATTGCTATATGGCTGAGGGTGCCTATTAACTTAGCTATCATTAAATGTTCAGCCACATTAAGATATGTTATGTTTAATATTCACTGACCATTCACCTCTGGCTTGTCCTCCACCAACCGATGAGAAGACACATATTATCTGCTTTAGTTTTCTGAATGTTCAACCGTGTCTGATAGTTTGGTGCTGGCAGGTAACCTGTAAAGTCACTGCATGAACAACGGGTTTGTGAATGGATGTGGGACAAAGAAAAAATAGCCCATTGTATTTAGGTGACAGCAGTTTTTTCAATTTCTATTTATGTAAGATGAAAATGCTCCCCGAAGAGTTTGCAGAACAGAGAAACTCTATTGAGTACATTAAGTGATCAACAGGCGTCAAGAAATTGCACACCATTTTAAAATCCATTCATATTTTCCCATTTTTAATGGTAGAAAAAGATTAAATCTTAGAGAAAAGATGCACAGGAAGTTACAGCCGGTAGAACTACAACTTCACAACCGCATCATCCTCCCTAACTGTCCTCCCAATGTAGAATCCTCATCATCGTAGTAATGATTTTAATACAGGACAGACCTGCATGCGGCAGGTTTTTCCAGAAACATTAAATCCACTTCGGCTTGTCCTTGTTAACCTGACGAGCCGCACCCTGGGGGGGTCTGTGAGACCGGACTCATTTCTGTCTGCCATTCAGCCGTGAAGACTCGACCTCGGACTGGTCCCGTTACCTTGGTGACAGTGGAGCGTGATTGCCCACCATCTCCGACGTCACTTGGACCCCTTGCCCTTGTTGAATCTGAGCTGTACTGTGTCCTCACATCATCTCCTGCAGTAGCGATGGTGGGGACACAGGTGATTACGTCATTTGGTCCGATACATTTAACCACAGCATCCAAGTTGGCACTTTTAGTAGAGGGAAGGATGTGCTGGATGGTTTCTGGATCAAATAGCTCTGAGGCTTAACATAAACTAGAAGGTTTGTGTGTAGAGGAACTATAACTAATATGTTCTACTATTACCATGATTAATAGTGATAGATAAAAGCAGGTCTTCTCAGGCAGGTATCAAAAAGCCATAATTAAACCCACATTCAAGATACACTTTGAGAATCTGATTTTTTGGCGAATACGGTTCCCTTCATCACAGCTGATTGTTTATGAGAGTAATAAGGTAATATAGAATGATTATTTTATGTATATTGGCTGTTAAAAATATTAGACCAAAAATAAATGTAACATTGGCTTAGCGGATAACAAGTAGACTCTCAGGCTCATCTTCTGATACAGGGAATGGACTTTTGTAGAGAGAGGGGGGGAGGGGGGGGAAGGGGGGGGGGAGGGGGGGGGGAGGGGAAGACCCCAATACAATTAAGGCCTCCAGCCGGTCAACGCGATAATGATCAGCATCATTCATCAGGAGCACCAATGTGTCCAATCAGATGCAGCAATGCTTGTGACTGTCTGTCTCTGTTGACCTGGTGCTTCTCTCTCTTCCCACCCCCACTCCAATGTGCAGACACAGGGTTGCTTAGCAACCCAAGAGCAGCCTGTGGAGAACACACTCTCATCCGTGCAGACACACACACACACACACACACACTTAGAAAACCCAGGAAACTCTGAAAGAGAAAGATAATGTACTCCCACTCCAGCCTTACATCATGCTCTGTGACCCCCAAAATGTGAAGAGGAACAGCACAGGAGATTCGACTCTGTAACCGTGACCCAGTGACTTCCCATCAGCACCTTGGGGGGAGACACACACACATACACACACACACACACACACACGGCCCACTGTCTGAGTAGGAAAGTTATTCCTGCACTCATCTGTATGCATAATAGTGAAACAATCCCCTCAGCGTCTTTGACAAAAAGCCCTTGCTATCATGTCACAACTACATCCAGAACCTCACTTCATATTTTGTTATTGTGATTGATTACCAGTGGACTTAAGTCGGCAGCCATGAAATCAGCATTTCCAACAGACAAAGAGCTTTTGGAAGATGAAAGTTAAAAGCTCAGCAGCATCTCCCTAGTCTAACACTATTAGCACATTAAGTGAGTGCTTAAATACAGTCAGCAGACGATGGATCAACGCGGAGCCTTGAGCGGGAGACAGCACTGTAATCCCCTAAAGGGGGGTTTCACTACAGTAATGGCAACCCGTATGAAACCACAGCCACTGGGGAGTGGTGGGACTGGGTAGATTATGAGCAGCCTTGGGGCGACACAAAACCCTTTATAGCCCTGACACACACACGTACACACATACACACACGCACATGCATGCAGTGAGCATGTGGACCTCCACAACATGTTTTACCAGTTTGGAGATATGATCTGGTCGACCTCCCAACACATATTCTGTGCCCTATTGAGCATCTCTGCTCTTTTAACAATAACAAAACTGAAATGCTGCAATCATAGAATTTTGAAATTCGTTGCTCTCTCTCTTCCGGTAAGCTTATTGCATCACTTCCGGTTGCCAGCTTAGCAGCTTGCGATGTCTTCCTCTGCCCCTCCCGCTCCCTCTTGCTCAGAGTGTCTCATGTATAGCTATTCCTCTGCCTCCCTTAATGATAACGGTACATGCAACAAGTGTAGTTCATTTGCTAGGTTGGAGGCAGTTCTACGTGGGTTAGATGCACGGCTCCGCACCATCGACAAAAAGAATGTGGCCCTCTGCATTAAAACACAAAAATAGACAATATGTTTAGCATGACAATTAACACAACAAAAACAGAACAAAAGCTGAAATGCTGCATTTGAAGAATTTTTAAATAGGATATTAATCTATCCATCGCTCTCTCTCAATTCAATTCCGTTCAATTCAATTTAATGTGACTTTTGAAAAATGCACTTTTGAAAAATGCACATTTAAAATATACACGTTGGAAAAATGCCCTTTGAAAAATGCACTTTTGAAAAATGCACTTTTGACAAAGAAGAAAACTGCATTGGGTGTGAGAGTGGTGTCACCGTGGGGACCTCATTGTTGGTCCCCACGGTGACACGAGTCCCCATGGGTCTGTGTGCACTCAGGTAAAAGTCCCCACCGGAATAGAAGTAGAAGTACAAAAACACACACACACACACACACAAAACATGCATGAAAACACACACTGAAGCATGATGGGAAATGGAAAAGATAAAGACAGAGGGGTGTACGCATGTACAAATAAACTGATTTGCTTGATTCTTCATACAGCTGAGTTGGGGAAATATTTCCTCTCTAATGTTACATCTGTATGACATGTTTGGGGAGGAGGGTGCATTAACTGCGGTTGTCAGGGGAGTAATTTAACTCCGGGAGGATTATGGGATGGTGATGGAATCACTCTGTGGGCCGAGGGCAAGGAAATGGCAGGAGGTTGAAAGTGTGTTTTTTTTCTGGCAAATTAAAGCAGCAGCCTCGGGGGTTAGAAAAATAGACTGAAACATGGTGACATAAAAGGTAAAGTGCATATTATAGCCTGATCCCTGCTGGAAAACAGAATGATACCACTGTGGCCTAGTGATAAACACTGACTAGGACATGGATATCCCTCAGGGGTATATTATTATTACATGCCGACTGTGAAAACAATCAGAAAGGTCGAATTTATACCATAATAAATCACGATGGAGCCATTATACTTGAAATGTATACTTGGAAAATGTGAGTAAATTCCAGAAACTTTTGAATGGGTGAATATATAAAATATCTACATTCATCGTTCTTTTTAACACATAAATGTAAAGCACTCGTAGTGTGCCGACCTTCCAACATGGTCAACTGTCCATTTGTTGCCCCCCCCCCCTTGGGGAAAAGCTGCTTAGAGCAGAAAGGAGATTACACAGAACCAAATATGCAAACAGACAACACTGCAAAGCCTATGTGACCTCTGCCTATGAATGCACATACACACCTATTTTGAGACCCAAATCTGCATATAGATTTAGGTTTCTATCTGACCAGAGGCTTTCATCTGCACATAAATACAGTGCTTAACCAGTATATTCCCCTAATGGTCTGTAAGAGCATCCAGCTTTAGTTGGTGGGAATTCAATTCTCCCACATTAACAGCAGTTCACTCACATACACACATTGCCTTGATCTGACCCATGAATCCATAAACATACAACTCTATAAGTAAGACATGTACCCATTCCCAGAACCAGTGTAGGGTTGGTCTTTGGTTGTGCATTCCTTAAAACGATTTCATTTTTATAACTATGTGCATAAAACCCAGAGAGAGACAGATACAGGTGACCTTTGGGGGAGGGGAGGTCACCGGAGGGGGTCACCGAATGTAATCTTTCAATGAGCAAACCAAGGACTCAGCAGCCTGGGGAATACATGGCCACGGCTCAGCCAAGCCTCTCTCAGCAGTTGAGTGTGCGTGTGAAAGGGAAAGTGAGAGACAGGGACAAAATGTCTCATCGACCTCGACACATCCATTCTCAAGGTCTTTGTGTAAAGTGACCGGGCAGGAAACCACACCTCAGTTGAAGTTATATGAGGCTTCAGCATCCTGAGACTCAAGAATCAAGCGGGTATCTATCAGAGTTACAGTGTTTTGAGTATGACATTTAATGGTTGTGTTGCTATCCCTCCGCTCCAGCTCAAAGAGGAAACCCCGTCTATATGGTGGAAACACAAATATTACACTGTAACTATGGTAGATACCTAAGCTGAATAACATATTAGCTGAATGTGGATTTTGTATCCCATCATTTAAATTAAATCACATTAAGATGCAATGTTTTCAGAGGAGGAACATCAGCAGGGACTGCTGACTGCTAAGGGCATGAGAATAGTGTTTTATGACAAACTTGAAAGAAATGTGAAGCTATCCTTTAACAAAAAGGGACTGAGGTAAAAATGTCTTGATAATGGTAAAGGTGATTGCTATAAAGTTACAAAACTGCTCACGATTTTACACACACACTTATATACACTACCGTTCAGAAGTTTGGGATCGCCCAGACAATTTTGTGTTTTCCATGAAAACTCACACTTTTATTTATCAAATGAGTTGCAAAATGAATAGAAAATATAGTCAAGACATTGACAAGGTTAGCAATAATGATTTATATTTGAAATATTAATTTTGTTCTTCAAACTTTGCTTTCATCAAAGAATGCTCCATTTGCAGCAGTTGTATAGCTTCTCTCACTAGCATAACTGTTTTCAGCTGTGCTAACATAATTGCACAATGGTTTTCAAGGGTGTTCTAATCATCCATTAGTCTTCTAAGAACACAATGTACCATTAGAACACTGGAGTGATAGTTGCTGGAAATGGGCCTCTATACACCTATGTAGATATTTCATTAAAAACCAGACGTTTCCACCTAGATTAGTCATTTACCACATTAACAATGTATAGAGTGTATTTCTGATTAATTTAATGTTATCTTCATTGAAAAAAACAGTGCTTTTCTTTGAAAAATAAGGACATTTCTAAGTGACCCCAAACTTTTGAACGGTAGTGTATATATAAAGGCCAAACTGCAGGGAGAGAAATTATGTTTTGCACAGCAACCAAAAGGACTCAAATACTCATTTAGATGTTGCCTCATCAGCACATGCGTATAGGCCATGAGAGATGTGTCATGGCAGTGCATGCATCAGGGAAAACGATCTGCAAATATAGGGCACATGGTTAAACATGCTGACTGCAACACTTGTATCACAAATCTATTTGCAATGATGTCCAAATCCAATTATATCAGTCTTGTGTATGTTGACATTGCCCCCTAGTGTCTGGCAAAGAACAGTGCAACAATGTTAGACCATACTGAACAATATATGTTGTTGTATATTTTTTAATTGTACCTTGCAAAAACAGAATGGAGAAAAAAACAACGCGGTTATGTACTAGTTGCAATAACACGTTTCCATTTTTCAACACCTTAAAAAAAAAAGTTTCAGGAGCAGGGCAGTACATAAGCAGAAGGAAGAGACGTACTATCCAACCTCCGCATGCCCCGACTAAATCTAATACCAACTGGACTTCATTGGATTTAAGAAAAACAGTATTTTTCACTTCAAGCAATGAAAAGGTGCTCAGATATGTTCAGTGACTTTTCACTGATAGGGAAGAACATTATTGGAGAATAAAGTCATCCGAGAGAAAGTTTATTTTCGGATAACAGTAGATAATATTTCTCCTTTATGGATAATTATATCCAGTCATTTACAATACAGTTAATACAAAGCTTAACATTCTGACATTAAATTAAGACACTTAAATAAAATTGACTTTGACGATGTATTAACTTTTTATAAAATTTGATGGTGGTTAATCTTAAAATTTCCCCATATGAAATTTAAAAAGCAAACAAACAAACAAATAGTGTTGAGAAATAAGTCACGGTTTCCTAAGGTTTATTTTGCAAACAAAATGAAAGTGCAGAGCAATGACTTTTTCAAACTTTTCAAATGGGATTAGGGCCAATGTCGGGCTCCTGCTGTTCATCCATGTAGTAGGGATCTCCTTGATGGACTCTGTGATTGTGCACCCTCAGGTTCCCCCTGTGGGCAAATCTCTTCCCGCACTCTGTGCAGGCAAAGGGCCTCTTCCCCATGTGGACGTCCCGTTGGTGAGCTCTCAAGTTGCCGCTACGGGCAAAACGTTTACCACACTGAGCGCAGCCAAAAGGTCGCTCCCCCGTATGTGTGCGAGTGTGCACAGTAAGCTCAGAGGGAGTGAGGAAGCTCTTGTCACAAAACTGACATGGATGCAGTCTGACTCCTGTGTGGCGTAACAGGTGTCTGCGCTGGTGGGAGGGGTAGGTGAAACACTTGGTGCAGTATGGGCAGGTGTAAGGCCGTCCATTCCCTCCGCCGGCAGCGGGAGGGTGGCTCAGCGTGTTTGTGTGTCGCAGCGTGAGCAACTGTGAATTGGACTGTGGTCGAAGAGGGTCTCTATTGCTGAAGGTAGTAAGCCGGCGCGTGTGATTGATGGGGCCTCTCCCACCCCTGTCATCTCTGGGTCTCCATGGTGATTCTCCAGAGGGGGCTTGGGGCTGAACCTGCCGAGCCCCCCTCTGCTCCCCGCCCTGGCCCGAGTTCTGATTGGAGTTGTGGTTTTCAGGCTCCTGGTCCAGGAAAGGGAAGGAGCTGTCATCATCTTCGTTGCTGGTCTCGTCAGAGACAAAACCTGGTCGGAAGCAGGGTGTGTCTGTGCCAGTGCTGCTGCTAGCCGGACCAGAGCAGCTAGTGCCATCCGTCTGCAGGTTCTCCAGACCGGACACCCCACCTTGTGTGGCGTTTAACCCCGGTAACCACTCCCCTGGTTGAGCTAGGCTTGGGTCAGGCCTGGGGGAGCAACGTCCGCTCTGGGAGATTGAGAGAAAAGGGGTGGAGGCTTGATCCTGGAGAGATCTGTGGTCGGCACCATCCTGATCCCAATGAGACACTGCAGAGAAATTTGGGTAAAATGGAACATTGATGCACTATCATCTCGCCATCTATAGTAAAACTCATTTTAATTATTGTTATACTTAATAATTAGGCAATATGCTACTTCACAATGCGTCATAGTTTATTAGTCGATTTATATTTTGTATTAAGAATCTGAATCTGCAAAGTAGCCTAACTAGTAATTAGCTAGTATGGTCAAATACATGTAGGGAAGTTAGAGATATAACATTTCCCTTGGAGATGTAGTACTCTGGTAAAATACAAGTACCTCAAAATTATACTTAAGTATAGTAATTGAGTAGCCTAAATGTACATTTCCCCCATTGTTAGAACAAGAGCACAACATTGTTAACAAGTGTACAATGTCCTTCATAGATCTAGCCTCTTTATTTTTCACTACATTTTGCCAGATTGATGAATTTAAAAAAGGTAAAACATGTTCTTCCAGGGGAGCTCTAGAGGGTCTGAGGTCCATCTACCGTAGTCTCGCAAAATCCTGTGGGAAACACTGGATACCTTTGCACTCAAAAGAGTTGCAAGGCCATCTTGCTCTAGTATTGAAAAGCTAAATAGTCAATAGCAGGAATATAATATTGTGAATTCTTACATTTGACCTTGGCTTGTGTGCCAGCGATCTGCCTCTGGTCCCGAGCAACGGCGCTTCTGTCTGGGACTTGGACTGCGACAGACCCAAGAGAAGGTCGAGATCTAGCACGCTGTGGAGAATAAATAAAACTGGTACGTAAGACAAACAAAAGCCAACCGCAAAGGGCAGTTACTACTATAACTGGATGCTCCAAAATAAATGATTTTTTTCCCCCCAGTTTTTATTGGACAGACAACGTTTGAAACAGAGGGCAGGGTCTGACCTCGTGTTTTACTGAAGCGCCACGGTGGCCGGTGACCTCTTCTTTCAGCCCACTGAGGCTCTGGCTACTGAGTCCTTCTACTGGGTTTGAATGAGAAGACAAATCCTTTCCCCCATTCAATCCTGTGCAATAAAAAAAAAGTACATCAATGCATGAGTAAAGCCTCTGGTGCAAGTTCAGTAGCCTAGTGATGATAGGACAGAAGGGCAACAGATGTCACGTGTACAGAATGAACGTTACATAGGTGACAACACATTCAGAATTAAAATAAAAATTTGACCTGGACTACATGTTCATTTTTGTATACTCTCCTGGCCAAAGTAGTCCATGAAATGAACGCATGACTGAGTATCAACAGGTGAGCTGTATTACCTGATCCTGCCAGGGTCTGCTGCCTCAAACCGCCCTCCCTGTCTCCGGACGACATCTCCCCTTCCTCGCTCCCTCCCCCCTTTGACCTTTGCCTCCTCTCCAGCTTGCTTCGGAGGACGAAGATCTCCTCCGTTCTCTGCGTCAGCTCCGCCTGCTGTTCACACAAGCTGCCCTCGAAGATCTTGGCGATCTCGCACACAGCAGCCGCCAGCAGCGAGTCCATGACGGCGGCCAGCTGAGCGTGGAAGGCGCTCCTCGCCGACTCCATCGTCTTTTGTTTCGGTGATAATGTTTTAAAGAGTGTACTGTTGTCCTCCGGAGACAGTTGAGAGGCGAGGATGCCAACGTGACCACTGTCCACTCCTCTGCCCTTACATCTGTAGGCTGCCATGAGTTGGTGCCATGTTAAGTAGCTAGGTCATTTCCAATAGATATAACTATATAACTGTTATTTCCTTATTAAACAATCTCACTTAATTTTAGTAAAATATTATAAAGCTATGATGCCAAGGCTTTATCTGATAAGCTAACGCTACTGTTAGTTACACATAGCGGCAATGTAGACAGTTTGCATAGTATAAGAACATAGACATAGTAAACTTCTAGCTAGCGACAATACAACATGTTGTTAGCTAGTTTTAGAAGCTAACGTGTCAACAAGGGAGCCAGGGAAGCGGAGCCCTGAAGCTAACTGTGTGCGTGCAATGGAGACCACCAGACACGCGGGTCGGGGATGTCTCTCGGCGGACCGCTGGTCAGACACTGTCACTGGCTAACATTTGATCCATGAAAGCACGTTCAAAGATGCGGCGGCTCGTCGTCCAGCTAGCAGGTTGATGTCTGTGATGTGACGAGAGTTCCAAGTCTCGCGATAATGCTGCGGGATTCGGATGCCGCAGGAATCAATGGAGATCCAGAATAGATGTGTGGCGCAGAAAAGATGGACATTCAGAGTTGGAAAATTAATGCTAGTAGAAATAAAGAAACAAAACAACTCTCTCATTAATATTACTCAATAAAATCCTTCAAAACAAAGTATAAAATAGGGCTTTTATTTGGGGGAAATGTCAACAATGTCTAAGTCTAGCAACACAATTATACTTTATTTACCTGTATTATAAAAAGGGTTGTAAGTTCATCCCATGTGGATACATGTGTACAACCAATACACCCCACTCAATAAAACAACCTTCATAACAGCTGAAACTGTGAAATGTTAACTTTTGTTTGGGCATATTTAAGGACTCAAGCATCCGCCAAAATAACAATAATGTTGAATGCAAGACATCCTCAACAATGTAATCTTTTCAGATATCTGTAAAGTAACAAGACATTCTATAAAGATGAGTTGCTTGGTCTCCACAACCAAGCAAAAAAAGATTGTTTGCATGACATGGTTTTGAATTCTGCAAAAACTTGGAGACTTAAAAACAACCAGCGCAATCTGTGATTAAGGCAAACGGTAGACAACTTTGTACAGACAACTTCAAATTTACCTTCAGTGAACAGAAGGTTGGTGGATTTGGGGGTATTCTGTGTAATGTGAGCGAACAGATTATTAACAGGTAGTCATACAGCTTCTACCAAGGCTTTTCTTTCAGTGTTTGTTAGACCATTGCGGCCAATACTGTAGTCAAAGATCAAGTCTACTTCAAGGCAGTGGAGCATTGACATGACCTTGTTCTGTTCTGCATTAGCCAGAAAGATTTCTACCACATTTTTACCAGAAAGGTTTTTTTGTTGTTGTTTACATTAGTGAAAAATCCAGAATGTTAAGAAATATTTGGCTCAACTGTTAAAACAAATAAATATTAAAAAAGTAAAACAAGGGTACTTGGTGAGGGACTAGAACCCTTAAAGTATCAATGGACAGAGACACTGATGTTTTAATATATGTGCTCTTACTTTAGATTGAAGTTGATTAGATTGAAGTTATGTTGAACTTGAACTACATAAGATTTGTTTTTCTCTCCCATTACAGGTTTTGCAGCACTCTTTAACAGAGGTGGGGAATACTGATGAGGTTTCTTTAATTATCGTATTATAACATCTCTGTGGGGGAAACCCCTTCACCAACCAGCCAGAGCATAAATAACATCCAGTTTTTCAATGTCCAGAGGCAAGTGGTCCCAATTGGTGGTACACTGACTTACTTATGGTAACGCTCCATGTGGTTCCTGAGGCGACCTTTTGTGAAGAAGCCCTTTCCACAAAACGTACAACAATTAGGCCGATCTTTGTGAAAATTCGACAGGTGGTTAACGTACTTTGTTTGACAGGAGAATTTCTTTTCACACTTCACACACTGGGTCACCTTGAGAGGATTAGGACAGCTTTTCTTGTGCATGCTCAGCTGCCCACGAGAACGAAACATTGCAGAACACTGGTCACATTTCAGGGGCTTCTCACCTGTGTGGGTGCGAAAGTGTTCAATCAATAGGTATTTGTTTTTCGAGACCCTCTGGCACAATGCGCAGACGAAACCATCAGGGCAGTGCGTCCCCATGGTTCTCCATTTTGAACTCTGCCCCGGATCTGGATTGCGAGCTCTCTTAACTTTGTTGTGGTTGATCGCTTCACTTGTGTCTTCCCTTGGAGTCATCAAATCCTCACCGCTATCTTCAGGCTCCTCTGAAGGCTTGATCCTGGCATGGTTTTCATTTGTCTCACTGATATTCGTCTGGTCTTTGTGCATTCTCAATATGTGCTTTTTGAGGGCCTGATTAACGCGGAATTTCTTTGGACACACGCTGCAAAGGTATGGCCTCTCACCAGTATGAACACGCTCATGCTGTTTCAGCATCCAACTGCTGCGAAACACCTTGTTGCAATGTACACAGTGCTTTTCGGCTGGCTCATCTTTCTGGATAGATGCTTTACTGTTTTTGTTAGAGGAAGCTGTGCTTTCCTTCTTAGCAATGCACTGTTTTTTGCCCGATGCAGTCAAGTTTTCTTCATCACAGGACTCAGGTTTTGGAGGGTTAGTGGACTGAGCTTTTTTTGCCAACAATTTCTTGAGTTTTCTGCAAGTTCCTTTATGATACCCAAGAGCACTTGGAAAAGGGAACTCCTTTTTGCAACCGTTGCACTTCTTGTGTGATCGTATATGCACATCTCGGCCAAACATTGTATCAAATTCTTTCTTACAAAACTTGCAGGAGTATCGTTTTTCACTGTCATTTTTCTCGGCCTCCCTTTCTTCAACCTCAGCTGCTGCGATTTCCCCCCCCTCTCTTTTGCTCTTCATCGTACTGCCTTGCTCTTTTCCTGTCACAGGTCTCACTCTTCTTCTAGGACCTGCACCGTCTGTCGGGTCAATATATTCCTGTTTGATGTCCTGGATCAATTTCTTCATGTCGTTTCTCACCGGTGGACGTCGAGTTACTTGTTCCTTTTGTGTGTGCCTCTCATTTAATGAAGAACCTGTGAAATATAAACATAGCAAAAAATGTTAACTATAACCAAGTGAAAAGCAGAATATTGGACCGCACATGCCTACTTTCACCCCTGCTTGTGTCATCAATGTTTAACCATGTGTATATTGTGCAAATCCCAAAGAAGATACTGTGGTGTCAGCCAGGCACAGCGCGCATATCTGACCCCGAGTGCACAAACTATTTTAAACTGCTGGTACACACAATGTATGCAGGTGCTTGTCTGCCCCTCAATATATTGGTAAAAAAGCAAGTACTGTATATCACCGCCTGTATCCTGGGAAATCCACTGACAACCATGAACAGTTTTGACTAGAAAAACATTTCTAGTGAGAAAGTCCCAATATAAACTTTTTCCAGTGTGTTTTGTGGATTATCCAGACTAGGGGTGACACTTTTTGAAAAGTGAAATAATAAATTAAAAAAGGAAACTCACCTCTCCTGGATCTCCTGAGACCCTTTTTTTGCTGGTGGGACTCAATGTCATGCTTAACAACCTGAAATAAATAACCCAAAGAAGTTGGTTTAATCCAGTATTATCTTCAGTGGTTACCAATACAAAGTATGAAGAGGATATGTACATGCAGAGCTGTGTCTGCATCAGCAATAATAAGTGAGATGAACTTTGAATCTTCTGAGACATTCGAGAACTTTGTCTAAATACAAAGTGTATATTGTAGCTCCTTATAAACCCAGTACAGCTGAGGAAAAGCAAAATAATGACTGGATTGGTGCCGACTCCTCTCGCATGTCCTGGATATATATCCAATATTTAACAGAGGCTCTGCACACAAAACTTATTTTAAGCACAATCCCCTTAAACCTACTGTCATCAACACAACCACAAAAGAGAGTGATACCATTGATAAATATTTGAGCCTGCCCCCTATAAATACCATAAACAATCTGGTTATCATCAGCAGTTTTCTCTGCTGGTTCACAACACTTAAACTGAAATGTCATCACATCAGGATTCTGTTTGGCTACACACCTCTTGCTTGATGATCTGAATGGGCCAGAGGGCAATGGACAGCGGGCGCAGTTTTACACTGGGACAAAAGCCTACTTCTTTCTTGGTCGCGGTCTCGAAGCCCAGGGGAGCACACCAGTCATCAGGTACTGCACAAACAAACAAACAAACAGTTAAAATATAAGACATGGGATATTGTGATCTGTTTGACATTTACCTGTGTGCAGTTAAAAGGCTTTCTCTGAAACTGGTTACTATTTCTTTCTATGATGTTGCTCTTAACTATATTAAGTCATACTATTTCTTACACGCAGCATATTGTGTCAAGTGCTTAACCGTACATTCAAAATCAATCTCAGGAACATCCGAAGTTTGTTCAGGGCCACTCAGGACATCTTCAGGCTCGCGTTTCTTCATCTCCGTTTCTCTGTCGCCTGCACGCTGAATTTCACTCAGCCTAACCTCTGCTCCCTGCAACTTTATTTTAAGTTGAGCAACCTCTTCTCCTTTCTGTGCCAGCTCCATTTGATGGTCATGGAGACTGCTCTCGAAGATCACCATTATTTCAAACACTGCTCTCCTCAGGACCGAGTCCATGCTTGTGGTCAGCTGGGCCCTGAACGCTCTCATCAGAAAGTCAGACATCTTTGAAGGCGGTTGGGAGCAGCTTACAGATGTTTTAGATCTATGCCTGTTGTGTGATGCTGTACTGGTGCCTTCCCAACACCACATGCACCTAAAAAGAGAGATTAGAGATTAGTTCGGTATGCTTCACATAGGAACACTAAACCCAGGACCCCCCTAACTGCCCACAGCCTTTAGAGGGGGTAAGGTTTCAAGCATATGACGACGGACCTGTGATGGTTTAACTCAAGGAGAAACCAGCAGACACACACAAAGTGGGCAATTCATCAGCAACAGCACACACACACACACACAGACAGACACAGACACAGTAAGACTGTTTGGATGTCAACAATCCCAACGTGGCATCATTAGGCATGACCATCGGGATTTAGCGCCAAGAGGAGCCATTAAATGCGTACAAAATAACGTCACAATTAACAACGGTGCTGACTCACTACTGAGGAATGAACCCTGGATGAATAGCCGGTCATCGTCCTCTTTCTCCATTACTTCCCAGTGAACGCTAGCCATGTACAGTAGCTAATACGTCGCGTTAAATGGACAGACAGCAGACCAGTCTTTCGGTGGCTGCTAACGGTACGCACACGAACACATGACTAGATTGTATGTTGATATACCACGAGATGTTTACGTGGTTGTTGTTTACATTGTTGTATGACGTCCACATGGTGGGCAACTGATCTATCTATGCGGAATACTGACCGTTTGGCGCGAAGAGAACTACAGTAGTTCTCCGATGATTAACTTCATCTGAACCACAAACACTTTCCTACACGAACAGTTCAACGACTCATCCACATCTGGCCCCAATGCGTAGTCCGCCGCATCTGTGTATTGTTAGTTAGTTAGTCAACGTGCAGCAAACAGACGCTAACGTGGAGATGTCCATCCGCCATTTTCACTCAACATCCACAAGAGGGAGGGACAGGTGACGTCAGTAAAACGTCACTATTGCTATCGTGCATTACTAAGCGTATACTTGTTGTATCGTTTAGTATTTTTTTATTTTAAACAATATAAATGGGAAACAATATGGTTGTCCAAATAGTTGGTTGGAATAGGTAACGAGACATGTTCTCTCCGCGCATGTGCAGCGGATTGAGTTGCTTCGCCGGGCGGTTGTTGTAGCAACCAATATGGTACAGAACGAGAGTAATCAAGGAAATTGTTGGTGTTATAAATACGGTAATTCAAGTTATACAAACAAGTTATAATAATCTACTGTCATGTATAAGGAAACTAAATATATTTAAATATAGTGTTAACCGTGGTACATACATATATATCGTGTTCAATTGAGAATAAATCACTGTGACTTTCAAAATCAAACGTAGAGAATTTAAGAGCGGCCCTTGAAAGCAGCATTTGTGTTCTATTTCTTCAGGTAGCTGGAACAAGGTGGGGAGTTGCAGTTACATGGTATGATGCAATCTATGTTGTTCAGACCAGGTTTACAAACGGTTTGCATAAATAATGTCTCTGACAGCTTGTTGCTATAGAACTACTTCATGTCACACAATAAAAAGATTCAGCGGTAAAAGCAACCTGCACCATGTATACTTAATCAAATATATTTTGTCAATGCAAAAAAAAAAGAATTCTGACTCCCCCTAAGATAATAAGAAATCAGTAATGCAAATCAATTTGAGTATTGATATTAACAGTCCCACGTTGTCCACAAACACCAGGCAAACAATGGTTTCATAACATGGACACACACTTGGGACAGGCAAAGGTTGATAGGCTTTCAGTTGGGACAGACACAAAGTTAAGCTGTACAGTAGATAATTGACAGATCTTTTTCATATCTTTGGGCGAAAAGTAGGCTTCTCTGTCTCAGAAAGTTTCTTTAATGTATTCCTTTATAAATAGTTCACATGGTTCAGAGGCTCAGCGAGTGGCAAGACATGATGAAGCCTGGTATTGTGCTTGTCTGCATTGAAAAGTGTTTTCCGGAGTTGAATCTAATAAAAAAATACTTTGTCAGACAGACAATGAAGGACAACAGAGATTAATTTATGTTCTGCAGGGTTTTCTTTATTGCACTTTATTGGGAAAAAATGGTCAGTGCAAAACTAAAGAAACCAACTAAGTGCATATGAGATTGCCATACATTATACTGGCCTTGCAATTGTCTTTGCATCTTCACTTCACCGTCTGTTTTAACTATGCTCATACATACAGGACAATACTGGATTTATCTTCTATTTCATGGGTTATCTCATTTTTATCCAATGGTAGTGTTGTTTCGGGCCACATTGACTGCATCCATGTCTACGAAGTTAATGTAAATCCTGAAATAGACACAACGAGATATAGTTTAATGAGATTGAACATTAATGTCAAACAAGTTATGTGAGACACATGGGTATTTGAGTCGGTGTGTTTCCGTCACCATGTTACCTTTTACTTATCGCATTATGTGCAGTAAATGTACTGGTTGCTGTGTGTGTTTGCTACCTGTCAGGGGAGATGCCCAGGTGTTTGTTGAGCAGTCCACATAGGAGCTTAGAGTATTGCTTGTTGTAATCACTGCCTATCTTGCCGATGCTGTGGAGGGAGCAGACTGCACAGGGGTCTCCCTTTCCTCCAAACATCATCATTTGGTCAGGGTTGACATGCACAGAAACTTTCTAGAATATGCAAGAGACGAAAAACGGAGGTCAGGACTTCTGAAAGAGTGACGTCATGAATCCAAATTCCACTCACTGCAACCCCAACCTGAAGATTTATGAAATTTCATTTTCCAGTAGTATTTCCCGACATAATGGTCTAGAAAAGATGATGATTAGTATTATTCTGGTGGATAAAAGTTTAAATGATCTTGACATTTACTGCAAAAAAAGATAAAAATTAAAAATGAATTAAACCTAATAACCCTTTTAAAATCAGCCTTCGAAACAAACCATGTTACAGAACTGCTTGCTAAAATCTCCCAACTACCAGAAACAAAAGGCAGTGGTAGTCTGACTACAATTCAAAACCCATATGTTAAATATGTACTCGATGTGCAGTCTATTAACTTTTATGATGCGTCAGAAAAACATTGGCCCATCAATGATACAAACTGTACATTTTGGTGGCAAAAAATATACATTTTAAACTTTCTAAAAGACTTCCGAGTTATATTTTAAATAAAAGTATTCAGGTGCAGCTTGTATGACACGATAGAAGATTTGCTTTTAACCCGATGGTTTGTATTGTTACTGAAGCAGTTGATTAATGATTTACCCATGCTATCTCTACATAGTTGGGAATATGTGTACTTGCATAAGACGCCTTACTCGTGTAATGTACAATCATTACTTGGCCCATCAATGATACAAACTGTACATTTTGGTGGCAAAAAATATACATTTTAAACTTTCTAAAAGACTTCTGAGTTATATTTTAAATACAAGTATTCAGGTGCAGCTTGTATGACACGATAGAAGATTTGCTTTTAACCCGATGGTTTGTATTGTTACTGAAGCAGTTGATTAATGATTTACCCATGCTATCTCTACATAGTTGGGAATATGTGTACTTGCATAAGACGCCTTACTCGTGTAATGTACAATCATTACTTTTAGCTGCAGCTAAATGGAAATCGGGCTTCTGGGGTTAGTCGTTGAAGCCCTCAGCAGTGAAGTGACCCCAATCGAGCTGATCCATATGGACAGAATGAGCCTTTAGCTTCACAGTGAACACAGATGCTGCGGGATAAGCGCGCCCCTGGCCTCACGTTACCTCGGCGGGTTTGCCTATAGCTTTGGCCAGCTCCTCCGTCGCCTCGGACAGCAGAGCCGCCGGCACCTCGCTCTTGGCCACGTTGGTGTTCACTACGAACATCGGCATGTTTGCTCCTCTAAAGTGTAGTCCTTCTCTGCTCTCTGCTGCCTACAAACGGAAGAGAATATTTCTCTTCCTCTCTTGTGGCGCGTGCCACCACGTGAAGAACTGACCACAGCGCCTCCATCCATCCTGGAAGACTCTTCTGTTGACAGGCGACACTAAACAGCCAGCAAGTATGTTCGTGTTATTTCCTAGTGGAATAAGGACGCCGCAACTGTTGCGATTGTTATTTTGGGGCGGGGGCCTGCGGTAGTTCCAGAGTGTAGGATAATTACGGTACTGGGCATGCGCAGTGCTTTCAAGCATCATTGAGCAGAGCTGAAGGAGGCGAGAAGGAACAGAGGAGATGAGAGAGAGAGAGAGAGAGAGAGAGAGAGAGAGAGAGAGAGCATACATTGGATGGTGCCTTCCTTTGTCTCCGTGGTGACTAAAAGTGACAAGGTGAATACAAAGTTACATGGTCTGATGAAATCTATGTTGTTCAGACCAGGATTACAAACGGTTTGCATAAATAATGTGTTCAACAGCTTGTCGATCATATTGTGTGATGTGCTCCTAGAACTACTTTATGTCCCGCAATAAAATAATTAATCCACTCCATTCTTCGATTAAAACATTTAGAGTAAAAAGTTGTATACAAACACATTCACTCGCTGTTGAAACATCCTGTACAATAGAAGAATACTAACTGAAATACACAACACTAAAAAGATATTAGGATCAAATGTCTTGCATATCATGGGCATACTTAGGCCCAGTGATGTGTATTGTATTTGTTTTGCAGTCAGCGAGAAATCAGTAATACAAATAGATTTGAGTATTAAAAATAACATATTCCACTATGTCAATAAACACAAGGCAAACAAATAGTTTCACATCAGCGCACACTTGGTCAAAAGGCATTCACGATGAAGCGGATTGCGCTTGTCTGCATTGAAATAGTTAAATACATTTAATATAATAATAAAAAATACTTTGCTTGGTTCAATAAACCCTGATGAATAGCAGCCCACGGACTGAAGCTACCTTGCCCGGACAAGGGAAACCGGGGCACCCTCCCGGAGCCACACCCAGGAGGGGAGCTCGTCGGCGAGCGTCTGGTGGCCGGGCTTTCGCCCATGGGGCCCGGTCGGGCTCAGCCCGAAAAACCACCATGGAGCAGCAGTCACCCTGTGGACCCACCACCCGCAGGGAGAATTATCGGGGTCAGGTGCTATGTAGACCGGGCGGCGGGCCAGGCGGGAGACCTGGGCGGGCCGGCGGCATAGACTAGCTCTAGGGACGTGGAACGTCACCTCACTAGCGGGGAAAGAGCCGGAGCTGGTGCAGGAGGTGGAGTGGTACCAGCTAGATATAGTTGGGCTCACCTCCACGCACAGCGTGGGTTCTGGAACCAAGCTCCTGGAGAAGGGTTGGACTTTGTCCTTTTCTGGAGTTGCCCAGGGTGAGAGGCGCCGGGCGGGAGTGGGGATACTCACGAGCCCCCGGCTCAGCGCCGCTGTGTTGGAGTTTTCCCCGGGGAACGAGAGGGTCCTTGGAACGCCTCGGGATCCCCCAGAATGAGCTGGAAAGTGTTGCAGGTGAGAGGGAAGCCTGGGTCGGCCTGCTGAACCTGCTGCCACCGCGACCCGACCCCGGATAAGCGGGTGATAATGGATGGATGGATGGACTTTGCTTGTAGTTTGTCTTTGTCAGACAGACAATTAAGAACAACAAAGAGTAATTTATTGTCTGCAGGGTTTTCTTTATTGCATATTAATGAGAAAAATAAAAAGTGTCAGTGCAAAACTAAAGGGTCCAGCTAAGTGCTTATGAGATTGCCATATGGTATATTGGCCTTGGAATTACCAGGTGTATTTGCATCTTCACTTCACCGTCTGTTTTAACTATGCTCATACAGGACAATACTTGGATTATCTTCTATTCCAGTGGGTTAACCTCCATCTCATCCAAAGGTAGTGTTGTTCCAGGCCACATTGGCTGCATCCATGTCTACGAAGTTAATGTAAATCCTGAAATAGACACAAAGAGAAATAGGTTAATGAGGCACAGGGGTATTTGAGTCGGTGTGTTTCCGTCACAACATACATTACTTATTGCATTATGTGCCGTAAATGGACTGGTTGCTGTGTGTGTTTGCTACCTGTCGGGGGAGATGCCCAGGTGTTTGTTGAGCAGTCCACACAGGAGCTTAGAGTATTGCTTGTTGTGAGCACCACTTATCTTGCCGATGCTGTGGAGGGAGCAGACTGCGCAGGGGTCTCCCTTTCCTCCAAACATCATCATTTGGTCAGGGTTGATAAGCACAGCAATGTACTGGTATATGCAAGAAAGACACACAACGGAGGTCAGGACTTCTCAAAGGGACGTCGTGAAATACTAGTAACATGTTTTTATATTTTAATTTCACTGTTTAACCAACATTATTATTTCCTTACAAATAGAATCAGCCCTCATCAAAATCACAGAAGTGCTTGTTAAAATCACAGATGCTGCGGGATAAGCGCGCCCCTGGCCTCAGGTTACCTGTACAGGTTTGCCTATAGCTTTGGCCAGCTCCTCCGTCGCCTCGGACAGCAGAGCCGCCGGCACCTCGCTCTTGGCCACGTTGGTGTTCACTACGAACATCGGCATGTTTGCTCCTTTTTAGTGTGTTCTCTCTTTCTCTACTTTACAAGCTGCATATGCTGCGACTGCGCTCTCTGCTGTCAACAGACGGATAAAAAGACGCCTCTTCCTCTCTTGTGGCGCGTGCAATCACGTGAAGAACTGACCACAGCGCCTCCATCCATCCTGGAGTACTCTTCTGTAGACAGGCGACACTACACGTCAACCAAGTGGAAGCCAAGTATTTTCTGAGGTTATTATTTCCTTTAAAAAATAGAACATAGAACATAGAACGCCACCACTGTTGACATCACACATTAAGTAAAAAATAATGTATACAATCAGGAATGTAATTGTGTGTGTGGGTGCAGTAGTTCCAGTGTATGATAATTACGTTACTGGGCATGCGCAGTGTCCTCAAGCATCATTGAGCAGAGCTGAAGGAGGCGAGAAGGAACAGAGGCGGTGAGAGAGAGAGAGAGAGAGAGAGAGAGGGCAGAAGTTGGATGGTGCTTTCCTTTGTCACCGTGTCTCTGTGCTTATGAATGATCGACCAAGCTCATCCGCGATCCGTGAAGTCACACAGCCCGTCGCCGTTTCACGTCTAGGTTAGTCCTCCGGATTTCATCCGAGAAACGGTACGTATACGAGGCTAAATTAGCTGCTAGCACGACCACTTTCCAGACGGAGGCTGCTGCTCCTCTCCTTCGTGTGTGTCGAGGACGTTATTCAAGTTTTCTCATAAGCCAACGGGGGCGCGGGTCATACTCCGCTTCAAAAAAAGTGGCGACGCAGTCTTCAATTAAATGATAACACAGGTGGAATAACGTAATGCTATAATGTGGATTCACTGTCACACTTCCATGTCGATACTATACAGAGTGTGTATAGTAGTTAGCTGCTAGCTAACTCAGTAAGTTAGTATGTGTCACGTTCACCGACATTGGCGGTTAGGGTGCGATATGCGGGGGCTGTAACTGACGCGACGTGTGCGATTCGACGGAGTCAAACTTTTGTGACCTGCTCTTGTTGTTGAACCATCCTCAGGCCACGATGATGGAGGAATCGGTGGCCACGTTTGAGACGCATCTGACGGCTGTCATGGACAGCCTGATCCGAGCCTCGGTCTGCGAGATCAGCAAGCTGTTCCAGGACATGGTGAACGACTACCTGGTGGAGCTGTCCCTCAACAGGAAGGAGAACGAGGCTCTCAAACAGCGGCTGCGGCTCACCGAGACCAAACTGAGGACCGAGCGCAAGTACGGGATGGGCTGGGCGGCCACCCGCCGCAACGCCGGGCTGGAGGCGGCGGAGGGGAAGGGAGCGGGAGGGCGGCAGAAACGAAAAGTTGAGGGGGCCCGTAAGTATTGCTTGAGGATGGGTTCTTTTGTTTGTTTTTTTCCCAAACAAGGATGCTTTCCATCACCTTAAGTTTGTGTCATAAATAATACATTTAAAAGGCACCTTGCTAAAACATCTGACGTATTTGGTCTGATTGTGTGACGTGAGAAACCGGGTTCTTGCTGTGTAGTCGGGGCTTATGTGAAGACGCACTTGTTTTGTTGGAAACCATCTGGCAAGAGCTGATCTCTCTCTCTCTCTCTCTCCCTCTCTCCCTCTCTCCCTCCCTTCCTCCTCCGCCTCCTCTTCATGTTCGCTCCCTCTGTCCTTCACCTCCCCCTCTCCTCTCTCTCTCCGCTGCATTCTGTCCCTCCCACTCCTCTGTGCTTTTGCTCGCTCTCTCCCTCCCTTCCTGCGTTGCTCCTCTCCTTCTCCCTCCCCCTCCTTCACTTCTCTTTCTCTCTCCAACTCTTCCTCCTCCCCTTCCCGCTCCTCTCTCCTCCACGCCTTCGCCTCCTTCCTCTCTCCCTGCCCCCACCTCCTCCTGCTCTGTTCTCTCCTTCATCACGTTGCACACACACACACACACTCCCCTCCTTCCCTCCTCCACTCCAATCCTCCCGCTCCTCTCCTCCTCCACCACCATAATTACACACTCCCTCTCCACTCCACTTCTCCTCTCTGTCTGTCTGTCTGTCTCTCTCTCTCTCTCTCTCTCTCTCTCTCTCTCCTCGTTTCACCTTTTCCTCCTTCAACGTGTCCTCCCTCTTCCTCCTTCTCTCCCCTGTTGACCCCGCCAACTCTACTTTTTCCTCTCGTCTCTGCCTCTTGCTCTCCTCTCTTTCATGTGTTTTTTTTCTCCTTCCCGCTCTCTTGTCTGTCCTGCTACGCCCCCTTTCTCCCCACTCATTCATCATGCTCACTCCTCCTCCCCCTGCTCCTATTCCTCTCCCTTCCCCCAAGCTCCTCGCTACTCCTGTTCCCCTATGCTTCTCCAATCCCCCCTCCTCCTCCTCCTCCTCCTCCTCCTGTTCCCCTCTGCTTCTCCAATCCCCCCCCTCCTCCTCCTCATCATCTCCCACTTCTCCACCCTCTTCTCTCCTCCAACTCTCTCTCATGGCCTTCCAATCATCTCCTCCCACTTCTCTCTCTCCCCCTCATATTTAATTCTCTCTCTTTCCTGTCTCCCTGTGCCCTCCCTCTCTCGTGCCCTCCTCCTCACGTCCTCCTTCCTCTCTCACCTACCTCCCACCATTCGCTCATCTTCCTCTCTTCTCCACAGGAGGCAAGTCAAAGAAGGGCCCAGCAGCAGTCTATGGCAAAGGCTGGCCTGGAGGTGTGTGGGAGGAAGGAGAAGTTGGTGGAGGAGGAAGAGGAGGAGGAGGAGGAAAGGCAGGAGCTGTGGGGATGGTGGCAGGAGGAAGAGGAAGAGGGGGGAAGGAGGCCAGGGAGATGTACCTCATCCAGTTCCCCGGGGATGAAGAAGACGAGGGAGGGATGATGGAGGACGAGGAAGGGGAGGGCAGCCTCAGCGGTGAGGGGGAGGAGACTGCCAACATCAAAGAGGAGGTGAGGGAGACAGGCTTTCTCAGAGGAGGAGGAGGAGGAGGAGTAGGAGGAGAAAGTGGCACAGCATCTCTGCACTGCTCAGCGGCTTCTTATAGAAAGAACGCAGTCAGAAAAAGAAAGATAACACAGAGAGGGTTGTGCCTGTGTTTTTCAGTCATCAAATCACTCCAGAGATGTGGATGAAGTCTATTGATTTGGTATTTAGCCTCCAGAGAAGCCTGTTGAGGAGTGCTCTCCACATCTCAATGCGGCAAGCTTTTAGGTAAAAATACTACTGTTGAGGTGAATAGCTGTTTGCTATTCCACCACATGACCAAGTGGCAGCGCATTGATCCACTCTTTACTTGTCTCCTGTAGTTGAATATTCAAAGAATGCAGAATGTGTTATTAGCCTCCCTGTGAAGTCATTACACAGTGTTTTTGATGTCTGATAAAAATTCCCATAGATAAATGTCCAATCGTATAGCATTGTAAACGTATGACTTGGTAGTGTCAGAACTTACTGCTGTGATGAGAGTTGCATGTCAGTTTAAGAGCCATTTTGGAAAAGGCATTTACAAATGTATCAATGCATGTCTTTTATACCTGGTCTGAGTTACTCACCCAAGTAACGATACTCTCTGTGCTTCTCAATGCAGTTTGCACAAACGGAGGGTTATCAACCTGCTTCACTCCAGCTAATCAAGGAGGCTTTGAAGATGGACCCGCCCAACCAGAATCTCCACACTTGCTCGAGAGCCCAAAGCAAAGGTAATGAGCCCAGTACACACTGATTGATGGAGGGGAAGTTAGTGAAATGTTCAGACACCGAATAGTTTGAAAGATGGTGGAAATGATTGCTCACGCCAGCTCTCTCTCCTCCTCTCCCTCCTCCTCTCCCTTTTGTAGGAGACCTGTCAGATCGTCCCTCAAGCCTTCATTCAGGAGAGAGAGAGGATGAGGACTGGGAGTCGGACTCAGCAGAGCCGTCGGAAGGGGGCATGACTGTGGATGAGCTGAGGGGTCTGGAGTCTGCACTGAAGGCGGAGAGGGGCCGCGAACAGGCCGCCATGACGGCCTCTGAGCCTGTCAGCCCTGACTCGGAGGTAGAGCAAGGCAGCGAGAGCAGCCTGGCCCCAAAGTACATTGGTCTCGATGGAATGGAGCAGGACGAAGAGCTGGAGCCACCCACACTGCAGAGAGAGGAGCAGATAGGGCAAGAACAGGTGAAGGACACCGTGAAGGCCGAAGTGGAGCTGAGGTCAGGCTGGTCGAAGAAGTTGAGAGAGGATGACTCGCCTGCGGTCATGACCGCAGAGGAAATGGTGGAGCAGGAAGAGTCTGAGAACCTGCCTCACCTGTGTGCTGCGGGGAGTGTCGGGGACAGCGGAGGGGAAGAGGAAGGTAGAGGGGACCTGCTCCACTTCTGCCCACAATGTGGAGGAGGCTTCACCTCACAGGCTGAGCTGGAGGAGCACCCTTGTCCACTGGGAGCCTCTCACTTAGAGGACAGTGGAGAGGACATTCTTTTCCCGTGTGCCCACTGTGGCAACACGTTCAGCCACGCCTGGGCTCTAAAGAACCACGAGTGCGCCTGTGCCGCCGAGAGGCCGCACTGCTGCGAGATCTGTGGTAAGCGCTTCACACACTCGCGCTCACTGGAACGACATAACGTGGTGCACACAGGCGAGAGGCCGCACCGGTGCCCGCAATGTGGACGCACCTTCAGTCGCCTCGGCAATTTGGAACGACACCAGCGGATTCACACAGGCGAACGCCCATACGGGTGTGAAGCGTGCGGCAAGCGGTTCAGTCGCGTGGAGTACTTAAAGAGACACCAACTCCTACACAACGGCGAGAAGGCGGCACTCCAGTGCTCCAACTGTGGAAGCGGCTTCAGTGATGTGGAGCAACTGAAAAACCATCAGTGTTTCTAAGAGCCTCTCCTTAAAATGTCTGATGGAACTGGAAAGAAAAAGCGGGTCTTTTAATTGAATGTGGGAGAATTCAGGTGATTAATGCCAACTGATGGTGGATGCTAATTTTATTCTCAGTGATCTGGAGTTGCCTTTCATACACGTTCTGACAGGAAGTCAAATTAACTTTAACATAAAGAAGCATATATATGTGTGGAAGATTTTTGTTAAGTAAATAAATAAGGCAAATGTCCAAAGTTGACAGGAAGTCAGTTGTACCTGGTGTTTCTCTATATTTAATTATTCAGCCATTTAAATTTGAGGTGGTGTCATTTGTATGTACAAAGCTTGTACTTATTTATTATGATCGAGTTGTAAATCTTTGTCTTTTTTATCAATAAGTTACTCATGTTGCAACCGATGCCCTTGTTTTTTTGCCACACAATATCATTCACAGCTTGGTATTTTGTATGTTTGTGTTTTGGCCATATCATTATGAAATAAATATTTCAATTTATCAGAAAGCCTTTTATCCTGTTCAGTGGTTTTCTTTTTTATTGGAAAATCTTGGTTAGTATTAATTTCCAACCATCACGAGACAAGACAACATTTTATTTATTTATTTTGAGACTCCGTCTGACACGAGGAGGCGTGCTGTACGTAGTGACCCATCAGAACCCTGGCTATGAAAGATGAACTGTGCAGGTAAGTTAACTTGAGCGTGTCACCCTTTATAACTCAGTCCTCTTTGAACAGACTAATTGGGGTTTTCATCCATATCTCCAAGATGCCCTCAAGGGTCTCTAAGGACATCTGTCTCACATCATAGCCTTGCACGCTTTGGGATCCACCAACTCAATCTCTTTACCACTGTTGATAATTCCCTCACACTGCAGCACATGTGGGGGTGAAAGGGTTTCACAGAGTCAGGAAGGTCAGATCTGTACGATTGACAGCAGACCACATGTAGTCAGGAACTCACTGTTATTAATACGTATAAGGCATGGCCCCAGTGATGACATGCATCACCCCTTGCAGAAAGTCTTGGATCTTTTTAAACGTGGCCCCCAGGTACCTCCGTTGGAGCCTTTGCACTGAACGACAATGTTTGTCACTGTAAAGTTTAATTGTCTACTGGTGCATGCTGGGATTGAGATGGCCCTTGGGGAGGTTGGAGTACACAGCCTGGCTTTTCCTCATAGCCAAAGAGACTATTAGAGATACTAAACACACAGAAACAACACAGCAAACACAATAGCGCTTCTGTGTGTTGAATATGAAGCTCCAGCCAGCAGCTTGTTAGCTTAGCGTAGACGGGAAGCCGTTAGCCTGGCTTTGTTCAAAGGTGAACAGCAACTCGCACGCTGACCAATTAATTTCATCTCTCTTTCTTTTTTACAAAAACCAAAGTCTAAAAACAACTCTTGAACTTATGTGGGCTATATGTGTCCTGGTATAGTGGCTTTGTGGAATCTTTGTACAGATTAGTCAAGCTAAATGTAGGCTGACGTGTTAATTAATTACCTTTAGACTTTGCTAGCCCTAGAAAGAACCAGGTTTACTGGGCTTTGGGAAGTGAAAAGGGCTGAAAAATCACAGAACTTTCTTTTCAGTTTGGATGGCAAAATTATTTAATATTTTTGTTTTTTAATGCTCAGTTGTAGTTTATTCATTGATTATAAAAAATGTTGGCTACAATGGTGACATTATTTATTATACATAGCATACAGGTAAATATTTTGTAATTGTATTATCATTTTATATAGACCCCATGAAGCAAAGCTAGATTACTAATGATGCAAAGTGGGGACCAGAATTCCCCAAGCTCCAGGCTTTAAATTATTTAAATGAAAATTAGATGCAGCACTCAAACACAACATCAACTGACTTAATAAGGGACTTAAACTTGGTCCTGCATGATTCCAGAAAAGGATTTCAAGTCCTTATTTACTTGAAACCACACATATATATGCTTCTTTATGTTAAAGTTAATTTGACTCCCTGTCAGAACGTGTATGAAAGGCAACTCCAGATCACTGAGAATAAAATTAGCATCCACCATCAGTTGGCATTAATCACCTGAATTCTCCCACATTCAATTAAAAGACCCGCTTTTTCTTTCCAGTTCCATCAGACATTTTAAGGAGAGGCTCTTAGAAACAATCCTTATTGTTTTCAGTTTTGTGCATAAATGTAATAAAATCCTGAATACATTTGTGTTTATTTAAAATACCACTCAGCCAGCCTACAGCCATGTAGTTTTACAGCATAGGAAAACTGTGCACCTAGCACAGATAGTGGGATAAATGGTTAATCCAGATTTACAATTAAGGAACTGATACAACTTAATTTTTAAACAATCAGACAAAATCACATTTGACACAGCTTGTCCTAAATGTGTACTTCATACATCCTTGGCTGGTCTGCCTGCTGCAGTAAATACATTTAGTACAACAAGCAATATCTGCAACACTTTTATTTGGAGGTGTTAGCGTTTGTATGAACAAAGTTAGTACTCATTCAAAAGAAGGCTCTTCGCCCATTATGTCTTGTTTCATTAGTAAAATCATGTATACAGTATATGTAAATGTATTCATTGACAAAATTAATTTCATGTAATGAATAATCAAACACTCAATGAGCAATTAAAGAAGAAAAGATGTGCTGTACATGGTGATTAATGCAGTGCACACCCAAAACAGCTTTAAACCTTTGCTACTGACACTGTCCATGAAACAGAGTGATGGGCATGGCCAGTTTCTGTTTCAAGATGCCCTCCAGAGCCTCTAAAGACATGCGCCTCACATCGTAGCCCCTCACATGGGCTCTCGCCTTGACATTAACTGGCACAATCTCCTCTCCACTGTTGCGGTCATTCCTTCCCACTGCAGCATATGTGGGGAAAAAGGGCTTCACAGACTTTGGAAGCTTGGATCTGTAGGATGGGCAGCAGTAGGCAGACCACATGTACTCAGGAGCAGACACCCTGTTATTGATCCAGCGCGGTTCAGACTCATAAGGCATGGCTCCGGTGATTACATGCATCGACCCGTTGCAGAAGGTCTTGAATTTACTTAAAACCTCCTTCTCCAGAACATTCCACGGTCCAGAGTTGGAGCCCGCCCGCTGAGGGACAATGTTTGTCAGCGTGAAGGTAGCCTCCCGGTCTTCTTTTGTCTTCTGGTGCATGCTGGGATTGAGATGGCCCTTGGTGAAGTTGGAGTTCCTGTAGTCCTCAAACACCGCTTGGCTCTCAATCACATTCTGGTCCACGGCGGTGTGGAAGCGTTGCATCTCTGCGCTGGCACGGGAAAACGCCAACTGAATGACAGGGAGAGATGGATACATCACTTTTCTTTATTCATGTAAGTATAATTAGTTGGCTGTGTGACCGATTCACTCGTGTAGTTTGAAAAATGTTTTTTTAAACACAAACTTTAAATGTTTTTGATACTAGAAAAGATCATGTGTGTGGAAGCATTTTTCTAGTGATGTTTTCTTGAAGGTAAATAGTTAAAACTTAGTTGCACCAATCACACATTGACCACAGCAATATTTAAACAGAAACTACAAGTGTTTTGTCATTTTGTCTCTTGTAGCTTTAGTATATAAACACAAATTCTAAATAGATCTAGTTTTGAAATTATCATGAGTTATTAAAACACACTTAACTCTACAGTAATGACTCGATAACAATTGCTTAACTCTGGCTTTGTGAAGACACACTTATTCCTGCTAATCTATTTAATCACTTTATTAGGTACAGCTATCTTAAACCAATGCAGCCCAACACAACAGTCCTTCAACAAATTCTACCTCTGTGAAGGTTGCAATAATATAGATTTTGAGAGAGGTTTTGATTAAACTTTAGGAAGATGTAGTTTTTTATGCAGTTTCTGTTATTTTGTCCACCCTCAAATGGAGCAGACAAAGTAATAACAAACATTATTTCATTCATATAAAACAAAAAAATTGGAAACTGGGTATGATCACAGCATAGGTAAACTCATCATACTGAACAACGCTCAACAGAGTACAGTCTTAAAAGAAAATGTTCTTACTCACTTGAGGTTCAAACATCCAAGTAGAATTGGGCCGCTTGCCATCTGCAGGACTGAGTATGTACGCAGAGTACAGTGGTGAACGATGCTGGCGACGATACAGGCTGGCAAAGTGGTACTGGTTCTTGTAGTGCTGGCATATTGGCTGGTACCCTGCTGCAGTGATACCCTTTGGAGGAGTTTTATTATAGAAGAAATCAAGGCACTGGGAGAAGTCGTTGCTGATCTCTGCAAGCACCAGGCCACTAAACCAGGGTAGTAGGAGAAGCAGAGCTCCCGTGGAGCATTGCATCTTCTTTTGTGACATCATACACAACAGAGCAGCAGGTCGGCTGTATTTACATCTTCTGGAAAAAGAGATCCCAGCGAACACGCACTCTGTTGACAGACTTCCTCCCAGACAAAGCTCCAGAGTTAAATAAGACCTATCACTCCTTGGTGTCCTTCCAGCGTCTGGAGTACGTTAGAGGGTTCCTCTTTTATATACTGACAGCAGGAGTCCTGTGGGTGAAAGTAACCCCCCTCTACCCCTATCCAACTTCCCCTGTTAACAAGCAGTCTTCTGGGAAACAATTGCACTGCATTTCCCTTTTCATTAATCAACTGAGGTGGGAATCATCTCTTTAATCATTTGGTGATTGTGGCAAGTAGAAAATCCCAAACCTAAACTGAGCATCAAGACTGACCGTGTATATTCTTAACTAGAATAGATAAGCTTCTTGAATAGATAGATCTTCCATGTCAAATGCTAGAGATAAAAATAAATTAAAAAGGCCTGTGTTAAACAATAGATGAACTGACGCACTGGTGCAATTTCTGGTTGATGTTGTGTATGTTGTCCCCTCCAGGACCAGGTTTTTATAACTGGAGGGATTACCGACCTCTTCAGGTGGTTCAGCATTTCCAGCCAAGCTGCCGTCCCCAGCTTTATTACACCGTCTAAAAAGATGAAGCATCCCGGGAGACTTCAAAGTGACTTCCACGATGCAAGGCTTGCATGGATTGCAGTGAGATGTTTGTGATGCTTGAAGTAAAAAACACTCATTTTGATTCGTGCATTTATCTGGTATTGTCCAAAACAGTTTGTTCAGGTCTGCTGGAGACCCTCTGCTCCTTTAAATCCAGATTGAAGACTTTTCTGTTTTCTGTTGCCTTTAATTGAACAAGATTCAAGGATATCAACCAACCTTTATTCTATTTCTTGCTTTTTTACTTTTTGACTAAGGAATGTTCTTAATTGTTTTTAAATCTTGTTTTCTTCTGCATTATGTTTTGATGCTTTTAATGGTTTTATGTGAAGCACTTTGAATTGCCTTGTTGGTGAAATGTGCTATACAAATAAACGTTAATTGATATCATGACACAAGCACGCTCCTCTTGGCAAGTCAGCAAGTTTCATCTTCTGTTTCTCCAGTTTCTGTGTGGTCTCATATTACTTCCTTAATTGTGGGAACCACATATTTTCCGGAAGATATACTGTACATACAGTACTTCCATTATTTCTCAACTGTTAAGTTCAAAGGGACACTCAGTTTCAGTCCATCTGTCATAAAAATCATATTTTTTACAGTATTCGGAAATAGTTAAGAGGATGTAAATATGGGGGAAACACGGATTGATGTCCACTACAAATGAAGGCCAAGAGCTCCTGGGGTGGGTGGATCAAAACCTAAAGTATTGATACCACTGATAAGTCTTTTTTTTTTCTTTTTAGCAATAATAGCATCACCAGTAAGGTTTTGAAAAAAATAATTACATTTTTATTTTTATCATGACACACTTTTTGACATGTTAGCTTCTAGAATGGAGGACTCTCCTTAACATCTCCCTCTGCCTCTCATCAATAAGATATGCATACATGAATTGGTTATATGAGCCTCTTGCAGGTGGAAGTCTGAAATCTGCTCCTTTCGATACAATCTGCCGGGACTAATGGGGGTTTTCTGCACATATTTCTTAACATAACAGTGCCTGGACATTGGGACATAAATGTGTTGCATGGGGAGATATTACAGGACATGATGAGGGATGAAAAGAGTATATACTGTTTCAATCTTTGAGTCTTTGAGTTGTGGGCGCTAGACTGTTTATTATCGCCACCTAGTGAGCACTCAGAGACATGACACCTGGAAGCGGCCACAGGAGCTCATAATGGCCGGGTCAGTGAAACTGGTTGTGAGTAATAACGCTGCGTTTACAGTCACTACTTACCGCAGTTTCAGTTTCCACACAGAGTAGAGCTGCTCCTTAGTAATCGACTAGTGATGCAATATTTGTGGAGGTGGGGTGAATCCTATATATTTCATGTTGTAGCCTTAGATGTTTTACTGTCTGTTGAACAGACATTATACCTGTTAGTGATGATGATAACTGCCTCATAATAAATGAAGCCCTCATACAGAGACAAGATTGATCCTCTGCATGTAAAAACACACCTCAATGAGTCCCTGGTGCGCAAAGAAAGCCGTCTTTTAGATCTAATTTGTAGATAATCTTTTGAGAGAAACACTACAGACAAATTGACTTATGTCGTCAAAACTCAACAAAAATAAGACACTCCCCTGCTCACTCAAAAGCAGCATAGATAAAAAATGCCATTAGCTTCGCTTGTAACTTCTCTTCCTGGTTTACTCTGTCAGCCAGTTTCTCTTCTTCTTTGTTTTGTGTTCCTGACTCAGAGCCTGTTGGCTGCTTGGGAACTTAAATTAAACAACTTTATACTACAATTATTGAGCCCTTATTACAGATAACGTATGTTATCCAATGCTACATGAGAGTTAATGTAACAAATACAGCATGTGTAAGTAGCAAATAGCGATAGCAGCTTGAATGCAAAGTGAATGTGTTAGCTAAGACATAAATACAGCAAAAGCAATAGGGAATAGTGTTAGGCTACATTTAAGGAAACAGTGTAAACATTTAGGAAGAATAGTTGGTAGCAATGAAATATAATATTCAGAACTATGTTTTAATCAGTGTAGGCAGTGGCGGATTTAGCAAATTGGGGGACCCAAGGCGAAGGTATTTATGGGGCCCCCCCATCCGATCTTTAAAAGAGAACGAAAAAAAGATTTTACCAACTGAATGGTGGATAGGCAGGTAAAGCTAATCTACAGGGAAGTAAAGGTTGGAGAGGAAAAAAAAAAAACCTTCCCCTTAAACCCTGCATACACTTCTTTACTCCAAAATGAAGATGGAAAGCAGAGAACACACAAAGTGTAGCACTACACAAACTAATAGTCACGATGGAACCGAACAGAGAATAACGTTTCAGATAACACCTGTCTTTGCCAAAATGCCAGGAAACCAGCACTGTTTATTGTGTGTGTGTGAGAGAGTGAGTGAGTGAGTGAGTGAATGAGTGAGAGAGAGAGAGATTGTTCTCCACATCACATGCTTCTGACACAGAGTCCTACTTGTTGACATTTTCTTACAGGTCTTCACACCAACATGATTGCGCAGATGTAGGAGCTGTACCTGTAAAATAATATGATAGTAATAATAAAAAACATTGTCACCAACTAACAATATGGTCTATGAACACAATTAGCTTCTTTCTTCTATCGTGAAGTGAGGAGGATAACAAAAAACAACAGCAGTCCATCATTGGGATTAAGAAATATGATTTTTTGCATTGTTAAATGATTACCTTCTCTCTTTTGTGTCTGTCCCTTCCTTTCTCTCCCTCATGTTTCTCTTCCTCCGTATGCCTGTTTTTACTCTCTCTTCCTCTCCTCCTTTTTCTGCTTTTCTCCTGTTCTTCTTTATGACTGTGTTATAGGGCTGAGTGTTCCATCTGCTTTTGTCTCTGTCCCTTACTCTTGTCCTCCCTCTCTTCCTCCTCATGCATTTGTTTTGTCTTTCTCATCATGTTCATACCAATCTTACTCTAGTTCTGCTAATAGCCCTGGGCTAGGGCTCATCGCACCAACACACAGTCACATAGAGAGAGAATGGAATGTTGTTCTATTCATGTGGCGACACCTCGATGGGTCTCGGACGGGGGTTTCACTTGCCACGAAGCATGGACATGCTGTACATCAACCTGAAGAACAACTGTGTTTAGACTATGATCCAATGTGCTGCCTCTATTCTTGACCAATTTGGTGGAGTCACTCCTTCTTTTACCGGTATATTTACACTATGCATTTACCGGTTCAGGATTCGTAGGTTTGCTCTGCAGACAGGAGAACCACGATTGTGGACTGTGGCCCAGAGGAGGCTTGGGAATCTCTCAGCTGAGACTGTACTCTGTATCACAGCGTTGTTTTACAATTAATTAATAATTAAATACGCTTTATTATATATCGATCCAATACGTCCCTTTGTCCTTAAAGAAGATTTCTGAACACGACACTTCAAAGTGAGAACTCTTGACGCACTGACTGATGATGTCTTTCCATAACGTTGATATTTAATTAATACCCTTTATAATGACTGTGAGCCCAAGTTGGTCTTAATGCTTTCAATTGTTCTCTACGGCATCAGTAATACACGTTATCTTTGTGAAGGGTGATTAGTGAGAAAGCAGTAACTATATAATGAAACATGAGATGACATCATTAACTTAATGTGGTAACATTGAAGTGTTATTTCGTTTATTCTAATGAACGTTGTCTCCGTGCGCCCTGCTGCAGCCGCTCCGAGCCTGTTGCTGCACGCCTTCCGTCTCTTCCTGCAAACGTTCTCTGTGGCTGTCGGCTTCAGACCACCTCCCTCTCTCAGTGTGCACGGAAGAGCTCTCTTTTATTTCACGTTGTTGCCATCCGACGGATTTTCTTTTTCTTCAGGACTATGTGCGCAACAGAGAATGGCGGACGCCAACGCGATTGAGGAACTACAGTCGGAGCTCACCTGCCCAGTGTGTTTGGAGCTGTTCTGCGATCCCGTGATCCTCGAGTGCGGACACCACTTCTGCCAGCAGTGCATCATCCAGTGCTGGGAAGCCAAGTCGGACGAGTTGTCGAGTTGCCCCAAGTGCAGAAAGTCGAGCGGTCGTAAGCTCCGACCCAACTCGCTCCTGTGCAACGTCGTGGACAGTGTGCGCAGGGCCCGCGCCATGGACACGGCCGCGGGGACAAGCGGGTGGGCCCCGGAGGGCGCGCTGGAGGAGCCGGAGGAACGGGAGCCCGGGTCCAGCATGAGCAGCCTGGCCTCGTCCATCGGGCACTGGCCGCGCCCTGGGCACGGACATGGATATGTGCGAGGAGCACGAGGAGAAGTTAAAGCTGTACTGTGAGGACGACCAGCTCCCCATATGTCTGGTGTGCGGCATGTCGAGGGACCACAAGACTCACAATGTCATCCCCATTACAGAGGCCTTTGAAAACTACAAGGTACTATCTATAGTTAGATGTCGCTCAGTCTTCTGAGGCCCCAGGTATGCCAAGATCCCATATGATAAAGTTTAGACAGACCAATTCAGAGATCACGTTGGTGATGGCTATCTTGACATGGTTCATAATGTCATTATTAATCACTAATACTATAACATTAAGTCTAACGTTTTAGGGAGTGCCACATTATCCTCTCCTAGTTCTTGAGAAGAAACGTATCGCATGTTTGACAAACATTCCTAAATGTCAAATTAAGCGAGTTTATTAAGACTGTATTGAATAAATAAACCACATTTGCTCTGGCATTAGCAAACAGATTTATTTCACAGAGCAGATGCTGTGAAATGTCAGGTATTTTAAAAGCAGACTCCCTGTCTGTCCCCGGGGCCTTTGGGTACTTTGTGTTTTACAGGAATTCAGCAGAACAGTGTGAACTCCTAGAACTCCCCGACACTTTTTACCCTGCTGCTGACCATCATCAGCTTGTTTGAAGAGTCGCCCGGAGAGGCCTCTCATATTTCACAGACAAAGAATGTCCAACTTGTTTGAATTTGTGGGTCAGAGCAGTCAGTTGAGGAAAGGGTGGGCGTCACATGACTCCCACCAAAGATGTTGTTGTTGTTGTTGTTCAGAGCGGAGGCACCCCAATCTGATGAACTTTAATCTGGTTTAGCTACACACTTCTTCACAATGTTTAGCATGTGATTGTCTATTCCTGCTGCAGGATAAGCTGTCTGTCGCTCTAGAGAGAGTTTCAGCTGCAGACCGAGGATGGCCACGCTCTTCCAAAGGCAGACCAATGAAAAGAGCCTCCTCATCACAGGTACCAAGATACGCGTGTTTATGTTTGTGATGCATGTGAAAGACAGGAAATACTGGGACTGTGTGTGTGTGTGTGTGTGTGTGTGTGGTATACGCATGTGCACAACTTGAATGGCTGGTCGCTAAGCAACATTCACCTGCATTCCTTCACCTCTACCTGTGTGACAGACGGATGACTCATCCCAATTCCGACAGGCGGTGACACAACCAGGTTGTTACTCAGCGCTGTTTGTTCGAAAGTGATGGTTCTCATGTTTTGCAAATGCAGAGATCCTTCCTGAAATAAAACAGGCGGTTAATAAACATCCATGCACGTCAACTCATGTTTGTCTTTCTCACAATCTCTTGATTCCCAGGCCACACACACACACACACACACGCGCGCGCGCGCACGTGCGTATACAGAGAGTACAATAACTATGCCACACACCCTCGCAGAAAGAGATAACAGCTGGTTGAGTTTAGGCTGGGTCGCCGCTTTTTCCACCACAGCAGCACTCTTTGTGCGTTTGTGTGTGTTTTACACAGAGATAAATGAGCGTAACATGTTTGCTGTGTTTGAGCGTTTCTGCTGCAGCAGATGACTACACGCCGCTTCAGGCTACTTTAAACGGTCTTCTCGGTCCTGTCTGTCTGTTTGAACAGCTCAGTATGTTTATTTTCCTGTGTGTCTGTCTGTCTCTCTGTCTGTCTGTTTGACCCAGTTAATGTGCACATTCACAGATTTTCACTTCTTTGTTTCTCTGTCGGTGTGACAGGATGTGGGTCAACAAGTTTGAGAGGAAGTTTGGCAATCTGTGTGTGTCCTGTAAAACGCTTATCTGGCTGCCAGTCTATCTACCTGTCTTATTAATGAATTAGGTATTATTATTATTATATCTTTTTACTAAATGAAAGCACCAGTACTACAGAGTAAAACAAACCCTGTTCCAAGTAAAAGCTTCATATTCATTATATTGCTTAAAGGGGAACTCCAGCAATACATCACAGCCTACAGGTCTTTGGAATTACTGCAGCATGTGAAAAAAGTTACTGAACTGTTAGTGGTCCAGTTGCATTGTGGGTAATGCAAGGGTGGAATGTGGTGGAAAAAAAAGGTATCTCTGGTTTTCCCGTTTCAATTCTTAACCTCTTTTGGAGTTGTTTGTTAAGCAATGTTACAGGATTGCAATGCTAAATCAGTGGAGAACTCTTTAAAGTAAAAGTACACGAGTGTTTTAGCACAATTATTAAAAGTACTCGATGCAGAACAAAATAAATAAAAATCAGCAGTGGGTTGTATATTAAACCTTTATATTATCATATTATTAATGCATCATGTGTAAGTAGCATTTCACTCTTATAGTTGGTCATTAAAGTAATTTATAGAATGTTTTTGTATTTTAACCTGTAACAATCCATCATATTTAATAAGCTTATAATGTGTACTATTTTATTTTGATGCTTTTGCAAAACATATTTTTACTTTCATGCCAACAATTCACATTGTAATGAATTACAATTACAGTACAATATTCTCCTATGAAATGTAGGCTAGTGAAATAGATGTATAAAGTCTCATGAAATTGAAATAATAATAAAGTACTGCAGTGCATGTACTAATTCACATTCTGCCACTGACTAAATAAAATCTATTCAACCTAACAGTGTTACAAAGTGCAGATGAACCTGTTGTATTTCCAAAACAACTGAACAGAATAGCAGAATATGAATACCAAAAGCTACGTGTAGGTTTGGTGTCAGTTCCTCACAGTCATCAACAAGGCATCTTCCTTCATATTTAAAGCAGCGGTTTTCAGTGAAGATTTGGCCTGCAATAAAATAAGTAATGGATAGTTTTATTTTGCATGTTTAAAAGAGAGATTACTTTGGCCTAGAGGGGAAACATCACAATATATGTCCTGTGTTGTTGCTGATGGGAGTCCCTCCCTGTGCTTCAGGAGCGAGCAGGAGATCTGGAAGAGATGGTCCAATGCAGAGTTTGGCCGTCCTGAGGGAGTTCCTTCTGAAGGAGGAAGAGCGCATAAAGGAGAAACTGCAGAAGCAGAAAGAGGAGAAGCTCGACCAGCTGGAGGAGGCGCTCACGGAGACCACAGAGCAAATCAGCCACTTGGAAAAGTACGGCCCGACCGGCTTCGCCTCAAACTCGGAGAAGAAGAAAACCCAGAGCAGCTCAAGGTACAGAGAAGATGATAGCCAGATGGAGCCGGGTAAAAAGAGCCATATCAGTTGCATTAAGACAAAGTAGCCATCTAAGTGCAGCAGAGACTGAAGTGTTTTGTAAACTCTGGTTTTGATCTTCTCTATTTCAGGGAATCAAAGATTTCATCGGCGGGTGAGAGTACCATCAAAATGCTTCATCAGCACCGAGTTACTCATTAACTTTTGTCTTCTCCCCGTATATCTCTGTGATATGAATCAAAAGGGCCTTGAAGTCAAAAGGAAATTATGTATAGTTTTGTAATTAAGTGTTGCTGAAACAGGATGTGGGGCAATATTTGTTGGATAGCACTTCATCTTTGCCACACGTTGTCATGCTACTGGAGGCAGAAAGTTAAAGGATAAAAGATTTGTCAGTGTCTTGTTTACATTTCTTCTTAAAGAGGTGGCCTGAATGCAGATAAGACTTAAAGGCCACAATGTCCTGCTCATTGAATCGTCACCTTTTCTAAGTAAAACAAAAGAAGAAGAAGATGTTTTTGACATTTCAGAACGCCACACCGGCCGCGTGAGCAGTGCAGATCTGGTCTTTTGAGGCCTTTTGCTTTAATCTATTTGATCTGTCTCGGTCAGGACTGAGAGCTTGTTTGAGCGCCCCCCAGAGGTGGGTGAGGATCTGCAGTCGGGAGAGTTTCTGGGACCTCTGCAGTACAGGACCTGGAGGAAAATGAGCTCAATATTTCAGCCAGGTATACACACACACACACACACACACACACACAGACACACACATATGAACAGACTCATAAGAGCAAATAATGCAGCGAGCTGACTTCTATCAGTCAAGCTCCAAAAAACTGGACCCTACTTCAACAGTGTTTCTGTCAAACCTTTTCTTTAAGCTCAAGTATAGGTCCCACTTGGGAGTCACGTGAATCTTTTTCAGACTTTAAAGCTCCTCCAGATCCACAGAAGACTTTATACAACTGTTTCCAAAGGCTGAGCAGTAGTCCTCCCCATAACTAGTACATTGACTTTGACAATCTAATTCGGTCAGGTGCTCCTTTGAAAAAAAAAAAAAGAAGAAGAAGAAAGAAAGTTGGCTATAACTATAGTTTTGTGCTTTTCGTTTTCTTGTATCAACCTGCTCGGTCTCGAGGAGTTGAGTCATGACACAACACAAGTCGAGCATGACTGCATCTGCTTTCTATGTCTGTCTGTCACTGGGATCAAAAACTTATTTTGGGTCATTTGCCAATGACATGTCATACATTGATTGCGTAACACTATACTGCAGTAAAGGATTTAATGTATCTATGGAATTACATCTCGACGCAGTATCATTTATATTTTATTTGTAGCATGTAGTTGATGCTCTTGTCTAGCTCGTCTTACACTAATTGAGCAGGTAGGCATTCGGTATCTTGTTGAAGGTCACAGCCAAGGAGTCTGTCTTGGGTCATTCACACGTTTGTTGTTGTTACATTAGTCCATTTCTAACTTTTTTTCTTTTTTTTCCCTCTTAGCTGTGAAAGCGGTGACCCTGGACCAGACACAGCCTACCCGTGCCGTGTGGGTGTCCCAGTGTCGCACCAGCGTCTCCGTGGGACGAATCCAGCCCAACCTGCCCAACAACCCAGAGCGCTTCACTCTCTACAACATCGTCCTGGGCTCTGAAGCCTTCTCCTCTGGGAGGCACTACTGGGAGGTGGAAGTGGGCTCCAAGACAGCGTGGGTCTGGGTGTGGCCACGGCCTCCGTCAACAGGAAGGATGAGATCAGCCTCTGCCCGGATGATGGTTTCTGGACCCTGGTGCTGAGGGATAGCGCTGACGGCACCAGCGAGTATGAGGCATGCACCGACTCGGAGGAGAGCTTGATATATCCCTCCAAACCCCCCAGACGGGTGGGGGTCTATCTGGACTATAGTCGAGGTGACGTGGGGTTTTACGATGCAGGAAACATGAGCCACCTCTTCACCTCTATAATGCAAAATTCAAAGAGCCAGTTTTCCCGTACTTTAATCCCTGGCCGATTATCAACGGATACAACCGGGAGCCCCTCACCGTAGTGACGCCCCACTGGGGATAGAGGTCCTCTTTATCGGAGGACAGACTCAGGAATAATGTACTTTCAAACGTTTTGGTGAACTACCAACTCTGTCAAATACACCGCGCTCGACTTGACCACACCTCAGGCTGTATGAGTTGTAGCGGCTGCAATCGTGAGCTAATCCCACGTCACATAAAATCGAAATTATAAAATTATACAAATAGTATTTTTTCTTCTAGATCTGGGGACAAAAAGGATTTAATGCACGTATTGTTTACAATTGTTTTACAATACTACAAACAAAGAATAGCCGTATGCTATGAAACTTTGTATTGGTTGTGAATTCATTATAAATGGGTGAAGGCATATTGCTTGCAACTAGTCTCTGAAAAGATATTTTTTAATTGTATTCAATAAGTTCGCTAAAAAATCCTACTGTGTGTTTTTTTAATAATGTCTAACTTTTTACAGTTTTATAGCTAGCCAATCCTGTAATTCTAATGACATATTTACAAGGAAATTACATTACAATAGACAAAGTAATAACAGAAGTAATTATGACTTATATATGCCTTTACCTACATTTTCCTACAACAATACAACTCTGCAAAAATAAAAAATAATAATTCCATGTCTAAATGTCCCATAGGTGTGAATGTGAGAGTGAATGGTTGTATGTCCCTACATGTGCCCTCGATGGACTGGCGGCCTGTCCAGGGTGTCCCCTGCCTTCGCCCTATGTCAGCTGGGATAGGCTCCAGCGCCCCCCCGCGACCCTAATGAGGATAAGCGGTATTGAAAATGGATGGATGGATGGAATTCCATGTCTTTGAAAGCTTTGACTAGAGAAAAAACTGTCTGGACATTTGTCCTCCGATTTTAATAATCTGATTAAATTTCCTACTGAAGTTGTTTTGTGACATTTATTCCACCAGAGGCGCCTAAAACAAAATTCATGCAGCATCAATCTGCTCCACAGCATCTTTATATGCAACTTTGAATGAACCATATGGAAGTCAACCTCCTCAACTGCAGCCAGAGGAGAGTCATCTCAAAACATGTATGATATAGCCAAATATAAAAAAACCACACATGTTTATTAAGATACTTTACAATTCTGATAAAGGAAAAACTCCCCCCCCCCCCCCCCCCCCCCCCCAACAGAGGAGGACAGAGATACAGTAGATGCCGTGTGTCCAAAATAGATAATTGCTAAATTATACGCCGATATTAGCTGGATTGTAAACATATATGAACTTCCAAGCATCTCACCTGAACAAATGGTGAAAGAAGTATTCAAATATGTGTTAATTAGTACGATGTATATATCCCCTAAAAGAGGTAAAAAACAACTGGTCGGGGTGTCAACACATTTATATAATGTTCTTACCTGTAATCCCAATTAAATATTACAGCAATATTTCCCATATTCATGCCTGGAAGAATCTTTTGATATAAGTTTCAGACACACCTAAAGTGGACCATACCATGTCTTAACTTTTGACCGTGGCAAAGTGCGGGTGAGGTCTCGGATACATTCTTACACAACGCACTACAGGCATAAAGAGTTGAAACATCCTGCTTGACACGGACTGGAAACCAAAACCTTCATGATCTTGCGTGTTACGGCCGTAGATATATCCTCAAGATAAGCATTTGATTACCTGTCGTGTTTGAGTCTTGTGTTTACCCGTCACCGATACGCACAAGGGTTTTTTCTTCAATGTCCACTGAAGCAAGGTTAATGAGATCCCTTGTTCCATTCAAGCAGAAATCTGTGACTATTACAATTGGTCTGACCCAAATAAAACGTATCTATTATCCATGTCGGCCTAATCTGTGTGCGTCATCTACGCTAAAGACTTCACCTGTCAGGGTGATGTCCAGTTCTTTCTAACTATCCTCATCTGTAATTAGATAGTAGTAACACAAGCAGTCACTTCTACATTACTTCTGCCACTCCCTCTGTCATTCATCCCGGTCTTTCATCGTTTCAGTGAGGGTCAGAGTGAAAGAGAAGTTGAAGAGATTAAAGTTCCTTTTTTACACGTTCTCCTTGAATATTTTGTCTTTTATTCCATCCCTCATCTCTCTTTTCATCTTGTTCATCCATCCTTTATCTTTCCTCTCTCACATGACTGATCTGTTCCCAAAATGCAACCCCTATTTTTAAACCTGAGCGCCATGTAAAGTATATCTTTCTCTGTTATGGATCTGTTTTCTGCCTTCCACTCGTGAATTTGCTCCCTCCCTCCATTAATAATCAATAAGAGGGACGGCGAGAGGGCCTGAAGGAAGACGGGGAGCCCGACCGACCGGGTTGGAGTGATTAATGGAAACCTCATTAGAAACTGGAAAGAGTTCAAGATGTACATTATCCCTCATTCTGGAGAATATACACACTCGGGGTCTGTTTCAGTATGACTTGTTTAATGCGGGTTAACAGGAGCTGCAGAGATGGAGGGAGTTATCAGGGGAGTCAGTTTAGGGCAAATATAGAGCAAAGTGAGACCTGCCAACGTCCCCGTTTTTGACTGGAAGGAGGGAAAACAGTGATGGGTTTTATTTATACAAAAAATTTAGCTTTTAGTTGAATCTGCATGCTTTAAACAAAAGCTATGAAGCGCTACTGCTGTTTTAGAGGGATGCAAAAACAAAAATGATATGCTTCTCTGAACATTCATGTCTAAAAATAGAGGTCAGTGGTGACATGTTCACCTGTGTGTGTGCATGTGGGTGTGTGCTCAGCCATGCTTGCTGGATGAGATTATACATGCAAGACTACATGGAGGCGATGTGTTATGGGCTAACCAAAATCATTATCACAAGGCTTGTATCTCTTCCTCTCTCCCCTTCTCTCGATCTCTGTCACCTAATGAATAGCTGACCTTGGCACCTCCAAAATAATCCAATTTGTGTGAGAACAAAGGCTCCAAACATGACGGGGGATTGACGGCGGATAGATTGAGAGAGACGGGGGAAGAGGAGAAAGCATGTACAGCAATGAGGATTACTGTTGGAGCAGAAGACACAAGGATGGGAGGAGAAAAGAAATACAGGCAGAAATATATGAGTGAAAGAAAGTCAGGACCGAAAAACATAAAAAACATTGATTGAAAGCTGGATTTTATGAAGGATGTATAAATATTTATAAAACACACTGATGACAGGATGGGTAGCTGTGACAAAACACCCAGGCAACAAGAGGAGCGTTTACCTGTGATGAATGGGAGGAAGACGAGGAGAGAGAGGGGTTGATGTGTTACAGGTAGATAACGCGAGAGAGGTAAAGTTCAGGAGGTATAGAGTGTCACCGGAAAGACCAAGAGATAGCGAGCGGGGGGGCAGAGGTGCAGGAACTCATCCCAGCGCTAAGACAAAAGCTGAAGATAAAAACCTCCCCACCCAAACGCATCGAGAGATAAGGACAGCAGCGCAGTGTAGTAGATGACCATTTGAGTTGTTATTTTTCCTTGAATCCCTTCACTCATTCTCTCTTTTTATTTTTGTACCTGGTACAAAGAAAATACCTCATCGACAAAGCTGAATTCTTTTGGGAATTTTTCAATCTTTTATCGCTGACTTTGTGACGAATTTGATCCAATTAAAATAAAAATAAACAATTGCTACTGCCGAAGAGAGGAGAGCAGGGAAGAGGCAAGAGAGAGGGCGAGGGAGAGGAAGGGCGAGCGAGAGAGAGTGAGAGAGAGAGAGGGAACGTGAGCCAGTGACACCGAGATGTTCATGATCATTCGAGAGCCGTCCAGTGGAGGAGGCAGTGCAGGAGGGATGAGTGTGCCATCGGAGAGGAGTGCAAAACAGGTGCGTGAATATAGGTGACTATGTATACATGTATGAATACGTATACAGTATGTAGGTATTGTTTGTTATTTGTGCATGTAATATTTTCTGTCAAGCTGCAGTACTTTATAAACGCATCTTCCAATGCTTTTTCATGTGCAAATATGCAATTATATGCCCAAAAAATACAGTTATATTCATTGAACTTTGCACAAATTTATGATTGAGGTACACAAAACTAGATCCCAAAGGTTTGGTAACTTAAACATCTTGAAGTGTAATTGACGAAATGGATGTGTAATGTGCTGTATCGAGAAAACTATTGTGAAATATTATATAAATACGATGCAAACTTTAAAACAATGTTGACATGTTGGTGAAACATGATTAAAATAGCACTGTGTGGTGTTTTTATTTGCATGTTAATAGGTGAATAAAAAGTTGCTTTTTGGAGCAGATCTTACAAAGTGCTCCACAATATCAGACAATAACGCGAACACAGTGTCTATACTCGTCACCCTCTATGTAAACTACTAAATGTGTGAATAAAACAAGGTGTGAGCATCCGTCTTGATGTGACCATGATTGTGTGAACGTTGAATGCAGATTTCATTTGTCTATTCCTCGACGCTCTGCCACCCCTCAGGTGCAGGCGGCTATTAAGAAGAAGCTGGAGAAGCAGAAGCAGCGAAGCAACGGGCAGGCAGGAGGTGTAGGAGTCATTCAAACTGCGCAGCCTCCTCGCCACCACAAATCCGGTCAGTTCCCTCAGATGACAGCGGCGACGGCCTCTGAGGACAGAGAGACGCTGGAGGAGGAGCTGGCAGAGATGATGGAGGGACCACCGAGAGGAAAGGGGGAGAAAGAGGAGGAGGGGGAGCCTGTCGACCTGCTGCCCATGGTGGACTCTGTGTTTGGACAGGTAGGAGCTGCAGTGTGTGTGTGCGTGTGTGTGTGTGAGACGCACTACTTCACTGTGTGTGTCTGACACACTCGCCACTGTGTGTGTGTTTCATGTGCTGCATCAAGTTCTCGTCTCGCCTCCAGCTTGATTGAAACCGTAAGCCTCCAATTCAAATTGAAAGCCTGGCTGTGCTCCAGTCTTTTTTGTAAAGAGACGTCTCTCTCACACCCCTTTGATCTCACAACGCAAAGTGGCATAAAGCCGCAAAACAACAAATCCTTCATCACGAGGACTAAGAGCTGAGGATGAAGATAGTGTGGGATGGAGAGGATTTAAACTCCTTTAAAAACATTGCGAAAGAGTAATCCGTAACGGATACGACCATAGTCAGCCTCATAGTCTGATGAACACCCGGTATCACATCACATCCCATCGCTCATGGTGAGCAGTGACACATGACACGGCACGCCATTACAGCATATGGAAAGAGTCCACCTGAGCACGTCAGAAAACTCTGCACGGGGTGAAGATGAGGTTAGAAACAGGAAATCATTCTAAAGAAATGTAAATAAAATTGATGTCAGCGGTGATGATGCAAGTGAGCCAAAATGAAAGAGGCCGGCAGAGTGAGTGGGAGAGAGGAGCATGTTGCCAAAGTCTGCAGAGAAGATGCATCTTTTCCTGGATTCGGGGTCCCTGAACCTCACGTTAACATCTGGTGCACGACAGGAGGAACTCGTGTGTAATAGGCAGCAGTTCATAGACAGCGAGAGCCTCGGCCACCACATGAAGAGGCTCATCATCTTCTTAAAGCTCAATTACTCACATCACATCGATCATGACAACAATCCCTGAAACTATCTGATTTTTGATTGCTAAATCTTTGTCACTTTAAGGTACATTTAGTTTCTGGTTATTTGTAATCATCATTTTTGCTTTACCTTATCTTTTACACTTTAAGATGTATTGGTTTTGCTTATGAAGGTTGAGTAATAATAATAATAATAATAATTCATTTTTATATTATATTTATTATCAGTATGCCTCTGTGAGTGCTGTCCTATCTGCTCTGCACTAAGAGTTCAAAGAGCCAAGTGAACTCAAATATACAAATTATATATTATTATGATTAACACAACATTTACATAATGTTGATACATTATAGGTTATAATTATATAATTATAATAATAATAATAATAATTATTATTATAGGTATATAAAGACAATTAGGGTCAACTGCAGTTATTTGAGTTCATATACCTCCAACCATAACATTTAAAATACTTTTCACTCATCTATGCATCAGTACTGATAATCTAATAACACCAACAATGTTACTGATAATCCCGCATTACGTTTACCTCTATACGAGTTTAAATGCAGAACTTTAATTTGTAATGGTGTAATATTACATCACTGGTTTCTAATTTTACTTTAGTCTTCATCTCCTCCTCTCTTCCTGTCTATTCTGTCTCTTCTAGTCTTTCTCTGATTACAGCTCTGGTTACAAGACAGCAGCTGATGCACATCTGACACCAGATCAGTACATGATATGTCTACCTGCTCACACACACACACACACACATACACACAGACACTCACACACACACACACACACACACACACACACACACAGGTGTGTGACAAAGGCAGGAGAGTCTACAGAGTCCAAAAGAAAGGACACATTACAAGCGCTGGCCATCACAAACATACAGCGCGCACACACGCAGACACACACACACTGGACACACACTGGACACACACACACTGAGACACACACTGGACACACACACACTGAGACAAACACACAATGCCTGGTTATTGTCACAAGTGTGTGTGGTGCTAAAATTAATCCACAAGACAAACATTTAAAGCTGATACCTGGAGACAAGCAATGGAAAAGTAATCAAAACCCAGTAACATAAATAAGCCTGTGTGCCACACACACACACACACACACACACACACACACACACACACACACACACACACACACACACAAACAATTAAATTAAATTCAGTTTATTTTTTATAGCCCAAAATCACAAATTACAAATTTGCCTCAGAGGGCTTTACAATCTGTACACATACGATATCCCCATCCCAGGACCTCACATCGAATCAGGAAAAACTCCACAAAAACAGCATCTCGGTGGCATGATTAACTGGAATCATCAATCCGCCTGGTAATGAATCTGGTGTAATGCTATTGGTTGTGTCATTCATGCAGCTGCTGTGTCCGTTTTATTAAATCATGAAGGAACTCACTGAGAGTCAAAGTTAATTTGTTTGATGAAGTTGTATTTTGTTGTTTAGAATGTGGTTTTGGTCTGAGCTCATATGTAACTTCATACTTCAGATGTCACATTTGAAATTCAGAGGTGGGGCACCTCCATTACATAACACAGCGTTTTGGTTTCACACAATAAATAAATAATTGCACATGCTCATGCAGATGCTGTTCACAGTTGTACATGTGTCGTGTTTCAAAATCAGACTTTTCTGGAGGAGTTTAAAGGGGCCTAATGTGACTTTTATGCTTAAGTACGATTAGTTCACTATCCACATATACTTTATTTCTGCTGTCCATGAAATCTAAATCTAAAAGATAGTTCCGTCAAGCCGCTATTGTCAGACAACCATCTTAGTGGCACTGGCAGCAAAACATATTGTAGCAGGATGGGAGCAAATGTCATTTTCATCTTTTACATGAGGATCATATTATTATGAGGATCAGTACTCACATCTGCATTTATGCCACTATTAGAGTTTCTAAGTCCAAATGGTTTCTACTTAGGAACCTTTTCTGGGTAAAGTTTTCACTTACAGTGGGCATTACTCTTAAGCTGCACATCATTCAGGGATGGCTCAATCCACCAGGAGATTCTGCTAAAAATAGAGGTTGTATTAATACAGTTGCAAGTCTTCACTGCAGCAGGACAGCCGTACAGTGGCCTCTAGTGGTGACTGCTGGTGACTGCAACAGAATATCAACCACACAGAAAAATGGGTCACCGTTATGTTTAATTTTATGAAGGTTAATTATAATCCAAGATGATTTATGAGCAAATCAGTTCAAACCAGGCATTCTGTCTTATGTGAGTAGAAAACTGGAAGTTTTACAAAATTACAGGATTATTTTTAAAAGCCCTGCAAGGTCCTGCAAGACCCGCCCAATTAGAGCTCTTCTCAGGACTGGGTAGCTGTGCTCAATTGACATCTTTTAGGTTTTGTTGCACCGACAACAAACTCTCCAATAAGCCACTGTTAGTGAATGTGCTGGGCTTTTATTTGTAGCAATACAAATGTTTCCTTTGTGCATTTATAGAGAGGAATAGATGTCTTCATTGTATAATTGATTGTGAAGAAAAACACTGCATTTCAAGGGTCATGAAAGAAAATGTTTTCACCAACAACAAGACTGTCATTTCTGCACATATAATCACACAGATCACCACTTTAAATGTAATGTTTTCCAGAGAAATTGCTTGGAAATAAGTCATACAGCATGAAGAAAACATAACTATTTGACTAACAAAATCTTAGTCGACTAATGATAGGATAGGATATTACTTTATTCATCCCTAGGGGGAAACTTAGGGAAGCAGCAGCAAACATGTCTACATATATACAATACAATACAATAGCAGTGACATTTAAGAATTTAAATAATAAAGGAAATGAAAATGTAAAATGAAAGTGTATACAGTGTATCTAAGTGATGAGCCCTACTTGTCTTACTGTTTCTATATGTGCACATTAGTACAACTATTTAGTACAAGAGGGAATGTACATTTTGGAGAAAGAACATTCAAAGCTCATGATTTTTATATCTAATGGGTAAAACACACACACACACACACACACACACACACACACACACACACACACACACACACACACACACACAGCTGTGCTCTCCATATGGATGTAGTAATCAGCATGCCAAATCTCCTTTTGGAGAGATTTGTTGCCAGATGCTTCGTACGAGCTCAGCTGACCACTTAGCATCGCACTCATACGCTCAACTTGTGATTTTAATGCCGTCATCATTTTAGAGAGCTCCAAGCACCTCAGACTCTGAGTCGTTACTTCCCGCATGGTGAAACAGATATTGTGGCTCTCATAACCCATCACAGCTAACTTGCAGTTTTCCATTTGTTTAAAAGTTTAGCATGATTAGAGCTGAGAAACTTTTCCAATTCTTCATGGAAACACTTGAGTCACGGCTCAGAGGGGAACTCCACTCTTTGTTTTTTGACACCTTGTGTTTGGCAATTTGACTCTTTGATTTTACCTTTGATTTTGATTTTGAGCGTGTGAGCATCCAATTGACCAACAAATTCAAAGAAATTCAAACCAGTAGCATTTGTGATGTAATATAATAAATACATAAAATAAGAGAATACATAATAGACAACACAATACAAGTGTTTGTTTTGGTTGAGCTTCCATTGTTTCATGTACAAAATGGATGTACCAAATGCAGCAAATACACCATAAATCCTGGTGTTGATATTGAATAAGATATCACTTGTATTCTCTATTTTGTATCTATTTTAGAAATCTAACCCGAACAGTATGTTCATTTTCACTAGAAGGCTAAAGCTGCGGCGAGAACTTTATTTCAATCAATTAAGAGGATTCAGTTTGGGTTCAGACTTTAATCACTCACTCACACACAACTATACACTCATTTCTTTTCTTATCTCTTTGCTGTATCCCTCTCTTTTTTTCCTTTTCATCATCCCATTTTACTCTTTAATCTCACATGGAATGGATTAATCTCTCCCTGTTTACTTCCTCTTTAATTCTCCCTCTAAAACTCCTCGTACTGTAGATGAAGTCATTTGAATTCTGGTGCAACATGTGAGACGTGAGAGAGCAAGAGAGAGCGAGGGAGGGAGGAGGGAGAACTGAAAAAGGAAATAGAGCGAGAGGGGGATTAAAAGCATTGATCAGTGTGAAGAGAAAGAGAAAGAGCTGCTGCTGCGAAGAGACACGCGAGTGAGCTGCTTCCAGCAGGGAGCTCAGCACGGCCGGGTGAATTTGTTTGGTGACATCGTTTAACTTTGGATCATATAGAGACTGTGAGTCCTTCAGGATCGCTCATGGATTAGAGGGGTTTATTATTATTATGTTATTTTGTATCTCTGTGGTATCAGACTAATAACTAGCCTGGGACACAAGTTTCTACCAAAGTCAGAGATGGAGCTCTGAGAAGTCCAAAGAAGAGAGAGCAAAGAAAGAGAAGAGACAACTGTCAAATAGGATCATAAAGAAGTGAGGGGAGAGAGGGAGAGAGAGAGAGAGAGAGAGGTTGGGCAGCTGTTGAACGGGAGGGTTTGGGTAATGGGCAACTGCACCAAACCTAAAGACAAAATGAAGAAGGTAAGAGCACTTTGTCTCATGCACTTGCTAATTAATGCCGTTTCGTATCTGTGTAAATTCATAAAAGTTCTGTGATTGCTCAGATCTGTTGAGATGTTTTATAATCAAATATTATATATATTTAGGGGAAATATGTAACAAAATAATAGTTCGAAAGACAATTTACAAGCTTCTGAAACTTTTAACAACTTGCTGTAATTATTTGATCCCTGGATAACAGTTTTAATTATTGTAAAGCATTTATTAAATGGAGGATTGCAGCACTAGTTGTTTGAAACCAAATACAAAATATTTCCGTTGATGGTACTAACATTAAAACTCACTACATTATTCTTCATTTTAACATGTATTGACACAAGATGTCAGTCAGACCCAACTCAGTAAGTGTCAGCAGCATTGATGCACCAGGAGAATATTGAGATTAAGATGTTTTTTGTTTTTTTTAAGTGATAACTGATTGGATAACGGATTGCCTTGAAATAATATGCAGTTTATGTAATCCAGGCTAACGAAGCGTGACTAGAAAACAATGGGTCTTAACCTTGTTCCTTGAAATGTGTGATTTTGTTTTATGTGTGAAATAGTCGGTCATGTAGACAGTGCATCACCGAGTGGTGGAATAACAGCCTGGTCTGCCTCTAAAGGGGGTAAAGGATGGGCCCCTCAGGGGTAGGCTGAGGGCAGGGGGCCAGGAGGAAGACGAGGATCAGGACGACATGACAAACACGTTCGACGATCCGTTCTGTACGCTGGTCCAGAACTGCAACATGCTGCAAAACATCGTGGGCCCAGCCTGCATCTTCCTTAAACAGGGCTTTTCAAAGACACTCGTATGTAGCAGAACACAAAATGTGTGCACACTGTGGTCCTCCCACAACCCCCGGTGCAACCGTTTCCACTCGTTTCGATTCATTTTCATCCCTGCATTGTGGCTGAACACCCCTTCTCTCCACCACGCCAGCTGTGTGTTATCCCATCACTGGTCTGGGTCAGACCATCAAATCTGCTCCGCACATGCTCAGAGGGGTCAATCGTTCATTCAATTCCATGGAAATGTATTGACCGACTTAAAAACTTCCTCGATAATGTGATGCGGCTGATGATGATGTGGAGGTCGAGGCCGAATTTACAACCAGGCGAAGGGGACGACTGCCCCTGGGCTCTGGAAAAGGTCCCTGAATGCCCCATGGTCACCGCACTGCAATTAGCTTGTTGTAATTTGTAATCAAAAAGGAATGCACCACTAGAGCGCAACTTAAACTGAAATGAAAAGGATCGTATGGTGGCTCTTGGATTTTTAACTCTCTTGTTGCCGTCTATACCTTTTACTATTTCTTTTGAAATGACGCAAACACAGTGCAGTTTCTTGAATGAACACATGCTGATTTGAATTAGCACAAACCAACCGCTTTACAGCCAACTTTGGCAATATCCATATATAAGTTGTAAATTAACAGAAAGCCTTGCTGCTATAACAGCTACTATGAGGCCATAACGTTAACCGAGCACCTGTCTGAGAGAAATGGGGCCTCCGCTATGGGGGCCCCACAGTTCATTTTCACTCACTGGTTAATCCATCCCTTAAAAATGTCTGCACAAAACACTAAACCGCAGTGTCTGCAGGTTTACCTCCACCATTGACAAAACATATGGACAACAGGAATAGAAAATCTCAGATTAAAAGCCGTTTCTCATCAGTGTGAGTCGTCACTGTGTTTCTCTTACAATATTGGGTGTTGAGAAACCAAATACATACGACACTTCCTCCTTTTGGCAGCAGGTTACCTGGAGCCGTTCCTGGAGGGATGACATCCCTTGAAAGGATTTCATTGGTCAAATGTTTATCTGCAGGCGTAAATTTGCAGAAATCAGAAGTTAGCTTATAGGAATTTTTGGTGCAGATTTATTGTAAGAAAAGATGTAGTTGGTGTGAAATAGCTTTTAAGAAGGAAACCAACATATTGAGCATGGCAGGGCTTTTCCAATCTTTTTTGTTTGTACCAATATGAAACATACCAAAATACATTCCAGTTACATTGTCAGTATTTCCCAAAGAGGATGGCTACTCTTACTGTAATTTGAGGCATTGTATATTTAGTTTGTTGTTTGACTAAATGAGGCTGAGGGCAACCAAAGAAATAAATATAATGCCAGAGAATTTGTCCGATATTGTTTTCTCTCTAAAGCTCTTAGCTAAACATCGTCTATACTGATCCACAATTTCCATTGTTTGCTTTTGTAGAGTGCAATGTACAAGACAGTATATGGATATACTATATGTGCCTTATGTCTGAACAATTAACTGTCCAAAGTACCAACTAAACCTCCCAAATCTCATAATCTCCAGATGTTTGTTGCCCGTGTGGTTGATGGTATATGAATTGTCACATATATTTTAATGCAGTGGACCATTTAATCCATATATTTAGACTTTCATTTGGAAATGCATTGGCTTTGTCTATTTAATACAGCTTACAGAATAACTGAAATCAGTTCCCTACATTTGCAAATTATGTTTTAGTATAAAATTATGTTTTAGTATAAAAGCCTAACTATAATACATATATACCCATGGGCTCAGATTTGAAGCAGTGGACAGTTTATTACATTTCATACCATCCTCACTGCATAAAGCCAAACTCCCTTATTCATTTCTCTCATCTTCTGTTTATGTATCCTTCCTCCCAGTTCAGTTGTTGTCTGGGTGTTTCTACAATGGTGTTACTTTAAATCTGACTGTTTATATATCTCTACTATACCAAACAACTCTCTAAATATTATCATCATGAGCAGTATGAAGTGAGAAGCTAATGTGCGTCTCTGCTTCCTTTCCATAGGACAGAGAGCTGAGACCAGAGGAGCTTGACGGTGAGGATATTTCATATAATATTATTCATGAACATATTCATATGCATTTCTGCTCGACAGCATGTTAATGTGACAGCTGACTGACTAGCATTAACATGTTCTTCTTCTGTTTGCTCGTTTCTTTGAATCAGAGCTCCGAGAGGCATTTGTGGAGTTTGATCGGAACAAAAAAGGCTACATCAGTCACAAAGACCTCGGCGAGTGTATGAGGACAATGGGATACATGCCGACAGAGATGGAGCTCATCGAACTGAGCCAGCAGATCTGTGAGTGGAACAACAGCCGGACACATCTGGGAGAACATAGGAGAGTAAAGTAAATCAGAACAGGAACATAAACAGAACAGACTAGGGCGTGGTCAACCACAGTTTGACCCCGAGGTCAGGTGACCCTTGTTCCATGTCATAGCTACCCTTCTCTCTCTCTGACTCCTGTCTTTCGCTACAGTGAATGTCAAATGAAGGAAGAATGCATAATAAAGAAATAACATATTTTGAAAAATAAAAGAACTGCAGCAAGAACAACACAGAGCAGAGGAGAATGATAACTAGCGTTATTTAAACTACATGTTATTTCTTTTACAAATATTATAAAATAAAATACAATAGCTTGTATTTACAGTTAATGCAATGAATCCCCCCCCCCCCCCCCCCCCCAAGACCCGCTCTTCTAACACAGACTGACCTTGAAGGTCACGTTCTGAAGAAGTCAACAGATCCACATCATCTGCAATGAGCAGTGACACAATTATAAGGTCCCAAAACCAAAGTCTCTCTTATTCCCAGCTGTGCCTTGAGATCCTTTCAGTATTGGCCACAAGGGACAACCCTGGCGGAGGCCAACATCCACTGGAAATGTGTTTGACGCTCTTTTTTCCAGAGAATACAGACAAATGTTACTATTCTACATAAAAACAAAACATTAGCTGAATAAGTTAGCACACCATTAACTAGTGTTAGCACTTCCATACTTGTTGTATCTTTAACTGTTTTCAGTGATAAATAAATTTGACATCTCGGATCCAACTTTCAAAACGCATATTGAGGACCCTTCTGTCTGCTTCTCTCTGAAAATGCTTTTTTGTTTTTCCAAAAGTTATATAATATTAATCTAGGGAGAGCTGTTAGTGACATTGTGGGCTCCATGGTAACTGACAGCTTGACAGAGTACCAGTCCCGGGTGAGGCTTAGCAATTAATTAACAATAGTTTATCGGTTTTTTTACTATTGTTGAGATATAAAGGTTAATTAAAGTAAGAAAGTATGGCCCTTTTTCATATTTTGTTTCAGGTGGAGGTAAAGTTGACTTTGAGGACTTTGTGGAGCTGATGGGACCCAAGATGTTGGCAGAGACAGCCGACATGATTGGAGTCAAAGAACTACGAGATGCATTCAAAGAGGTCAGGAGATACATTGTTACTTAAGGCAGTTTAATTTGTACTGCAGACATTTTGACTTGTCAAACATCACTAATTGTTGCGTTACACGGCAATAGTTGCTGAGATGAGGTCATCGTTAGTTCCCATCGTTAGTTATTACCATCAGTGTCTTTCATACTCCAACAAGCTAACATGTAAGGTCAGATTAATTTTGTTGCGGTAAAAAAAAAAGTGTGCTCAGTGGAAAAATCTTGGGATGAACATGACAAACAAATACTGATGAAGAAAGGTTGAAATCTTCAAATGTGCAAAAGAGCAACGTTTTAGGCACTTGTGTTATTTATATTTTTTCAATTTGTTTAACAGAAACTAATGAAATAAATGCACTTTTTGATCCTGATAATGTAATTTAAATCAATGGCTGTGACAATATCAGCTTCTCAAGCGGTTGAGGGGGCACAATGTGAAGGATTTGATAATGTCTTACTTTGATGCAATCCAATGATAGTATACAGAATGAGACTGTGGGGGGCAATGCAACTATGGTACTGCCTAAAATGTCCCTGTGCTTTCGGTTTGATACTTTCAAAGCAAAACATGATTCAATTCAGATGTGATTCTGAGTGCCTCTCTCTCTCTGTCCAGTTTGACTCTAATGGTGACGGTCAGATCAGTTTAACTGAGCTCCGTGAAGCCATGAAGAAGCTGATGGGGGAACAAGTGACCCACAGAGAGATCAACGAGATCCTCCGAGATGTCGACCTCAACGGAGATGGTCTGGTGGACTTTGAGGGTAAAATAAATTATATTTGCATATGGGATCTGAATGTGAATGTAGGCAACTGCATTCGTCCTCATCTTTTTTCCTCTCACTCCATTCTCTTGTCTTTTCAGAGTTTGTGCGAATGATGTCCCGCTGACTGGCCCAGCATGTCAGATTGAGATGGACAGGCAGACATTATGCAACTGCTGGATTAGATAACACACTACATTGTAGTGAACACTGTTCATCTGTTCATACGAGCACACGTCTAAAATTGTATTTTTGTATCAAAGAAAGACAAAATGAGGAAAAGAAAATGCTTTCAATAGACAAATAGTATCCAGCCTAACACGACTATAACATCTGAACTCCAGGTGCAACACCATGATAAAGCCCTTCAACAGCAGTAAAACATATCAAAAGCTGCTTCATAGACAACATGTATGACTTAGTGTTTTTTTTTTTTTAATTAAAATAAAGTTACCAAAATTGAATGAATGGGCAAATTATTACAACCAGGTCGACTTGTGATTGATCTGACACAATCATTAAATAAGAGGTACGTACATATGGAGTTTATAGCATAAACTGAATACAGCACATTGACTGAAATGGTTTGTTGAATCGAGATAGATAGATAGATAGATAGATAGATAGATAGATAGATAGATAGATAGATAGATAGATAGATAGATAGATAGATAGATAGATAGATAGATAGATAGATAGATAGATAGATAGATAGATAGATAGATAGATAGATAGATAGATAGATAGATAGATAGATAGATAGATAGATAGATAGATAGATAGATGTGTCGGAGCTGCAAAGCGGATCCAGCAAGGACGGGCAGTTTGAGCCAGAAAAAAGTATCCTCACCAATGCTGACAATGCCGTAATGTATAACAACATGTAAACTCCACGTCAGCTGCAACCACACAGCAAAAGAAAGCCTGATGTTTCACAACATGTCGTACACGAAACGCTCCCTCGATGTTCCAACCACCAGATTAAGTTCTTGAACGCACCTGTCTGGACGTCACTGAGCGGGCCTCATGACGTCCTCTGTTATTCTCAGTGCATAATATAACGAGTCCCTTCAGCCTCGCTGTCCTGTTGCGCTCCTCAAACATGTTAGGATGAATGCGGCTCCGCAGAGATAAACAACAACAAGGTCTCACACAGCTAACTGAAGGTAACGCTTGCTAAGCAACATTTAAAAAAACAATTTTAAGCATCAAGGGGTTAGCTTTACCCAGCATGCCATGCACCTGCTCGTCAACACGAGGGCGTGTTTGATTTGGGTATCTTAGCTGCTCCCTGGGTGGGGGCAGTAAATCAAGTGATTCATTAAGCCCGATTCTTTTTACCTGAGCCAATGCAGGTGCAATATTGCTGAGTTCAAATCCCATAAGGACGCATTTATTTATCATGTTACATGTGTTAGCTGTATACAATCTGGTAAACTGCTATTTTACAGTACTATGATTGAGTCTCTTTTTTAATTGAAAGTAGAAATTAAGCTGAATATCAGCAGAAATGTAGATATAATTTCCAGTAATAAGAAGCAAAAACAACATATTTGAAATCAAGATTTTCCTTTTTATTGAAAACTTGGCCAGGATTCTGTACAGCAGAAAGGGTGTGCAGTGCACAGGGGCAAGAAGACGGGGGTCAGGGGGCTTTAAGGACTCAGTTTCCCATGGTGCATTATACCCTGAGCCGAGAATCAAGTGTGTAAAACAGCAAGAGGTGCCGTGATCCCTCTATGGTGTCTCTGAGGACTGTGGAGAAGAATGAAGTGAGAGACTAAAAAAAGGGAAAGCAAAGCTTCGTCCATAGGGGAGAAAGAGAAAGATGAGAGCGGAATGGAGGGTGGTCCAGGTGTTGTCTCCAATCTGGGACAGATCTAGATCCTCATCCTTCCCCTCACTGTGTTACATCATAGACCATTTAAGGTACTGAGGTAAGGCCTCAGACATCTCTCCCCCTTTCCCTCTTCCTCCGCCCCTCTCCTTCACTTCCGCTCTTTCTCTTTCTCTCCTTCCCTGAGCCTCATTTGCTGGCCATGGTGTAGCAGCCCTGTTGGTGCCACTGCATGTCACGGATACGCCTCACGGACTGGAACTGAGGATGGCGGGCGCCGAACTCATTGAAGTGCCTGAACTCGCCCTTCTCCAGCAGGTACTGGCTTCCACGGTATCCAGGGAACTGGTATCCCACCCAGCTGGAGAAAAACACAGGAAACATGTCAGTACAGGATTTGCTTCATGTCGATGTTTATATCTTTGAGCTCTGTCAGTGACACCTGCAACCACTGTGCACTCACGTTCCACAGCTGACAATGATGCTGCCCACTCTGTCGGTGAAGCCGTAGGAGAACAGGCTGGGAACGTCGTCATCCATGATCTCCATCTTGCGGCCCTTGAACTCTCCAACCTCATACAGGCAGATCTTGTGCTTCTCGGGGTCCTGGAGGAGAGAACATCAGGGAGAAACACCAGTTTAGGGGGCAGTAAAAAGCAAAAGAGATTGTGTAAGTATTTAGATTTTTTTTACCATTCTGACGGGCCTGAAGGACAGCAGGTAGTCGTTCTTCTGGCAGTTGCTCCAGGAGTCCCAGCGAGGATACTCTCCCTTCTCCAGGATGTACATCTCACCGCAGAAGTTCATTTGCTCAAAGCCCACGAAGCTGCAGAGGAGACAGTATTATGAACTATCTATGCAAAGAGAAGTGTTTTGAATGTATTTATATGTATATATTGAGACTTACGGTCCACACTCAACGCGCAGGGAGCGCACGCGGTCCATGCCCATCTCACACACATTCATGCACTCGTTGCTGATCTCGATCACGCGACCCTGGAAGTTCTCCTGGTCGAAGACATACATCTGGAGGGGACAGATGCACACAGATGAGTCAGTAACCACAGTGAAGGTCTGTGATATGACAAACTGAATATATCTCAAAATTCCATATTAAAGACACCCACCTTGTAAGCCATCATTCCCATCTCAGACTTCTTGCTCTGAGCAGCCTTCCCATCGGTCTGGGAAGAAGTCTTGGACTTATCTCCACTGGACATGATTGCTGTGTGGAAAGAGAGAGGAAAACACAGTGAGCAAGGATACGTTGATGGAACAAATATGTTCACTGGTATCAGAGTATCCAGATAGAGGAACGATTAGAAACACAAAAATTGACAGATACAGAATAATCTGTATATTTTGGTCTAATCTATGCCTTTTTGTGTTCGTACACACCTGCAGGTAAACAGTATGTGTTTGTACCTTACCTGTCTGTGTATGCGATGCCTACGACGAACCTCACTCAAAGTGTGTGCGGCTCGAAGTGCGCCCTTCCTTTTTATACGCTGGCGCCCATAGGAGAGGGATTATGGGGAGATAAACAAACCTGCTGAGGTCAGAGACGCGAGACAAAAGAAACCCCTCATCATCAGAGAGGTACAGACAGGGAGGAAGGGCGGAGCCAGAGGACTGACCGACCAGTTACTAACTGAACTAATGAAATACAAGTTGATGGTTCACCTTTCAACATACCGATCCATTTATTCAAAGTGTAAACCAGTCTATTTTGGCACACTTGATTGCATACGGTGACCTACATCATGTGACTGTTTAATTTAAGTAAATGTAATTCAATAGAAATGTTCCAGGCTCTGTGTTTCCAGAAAGTGTCAGTGAGTAACGTGAGTGTAAGTCACACATTGCGTTCATGTGAGATTTATAAATCAGAATGAAATGAAAAGAAACTTTTCATCTGGAAGACCCGAGAGGCATAAAACCACAGACCCACGTTTTTATAGATTTTCTTTTATTGATTTTGTGCAACCAAACATAATGTGATGTTTGATAGATTAATGAGGATGTAACTTCACCTGAACTGTTACATTCAGTGGACACGGGATACTTTAGCTGAAACACACATCTGTGTGCACACAGGTGCACCTGCACCCTTGAAAGTGCACGTGGAAGATCTTTAGTCGAGAATGAGATGTGAAGTTGTGTGAACATTACTATAATTGCCCTCATAGCTCTCTAACCTTTCTATACACGTATACATATCCACCCAATTATCTTCTCCTGTCTCTCTCTCTCTCTCCCCCCCACCCCTGCCTCTCCGCTCCACCGTTAATCCCCACATTCTCCACGCCGATCCCGGCCCTTTGTGCCTGGGCACGCGCCGGACTGCTGACCGGGGTCCGAACATACCGGAGCGCCTTTGTTCGGCACTATGGGATCTGCTGAGCTGGACAGCGGCCACGCAGCCAATCCGGGGGCGCGCCTCGCTTCTCGCGCTACCGCTGTTCGAAATGGGCGCGTGTACGAGCCGAGTCGGAGCCATGGACGCGCACCAGGATGCGCGCTCCTCGGCCGTCGGTATAAAACTGAAGCGCCAGGTTCCGTCAAAGCTCTACGCGAGGCAGGCCGTAGGCGCGCACCACTTTCGAGCTCTTCCAATAAAGTGCCCATCTAGGTAAGGACTCATCTCTGCTCTCAACAGGCTCAGGGTCAGACAGACAGGTGCACAACAAGTGCTTCCCACTGAAAACCAAAAGCACTTCTAACACATCTAAATTGTCCTCAGAATTGTATTTCATACTTATGATTTTGAAAAAAAATTATAATTTAAAAAAGTAAATGAATTGTTTTTGGCCTCCCAGATGTGTTAGTTCAGATTGTTATGAGATGAGTTAGCTGCATTGTCTAAATATTTCAAAGGGAATAGTGGTGGAACTTTAACACCACCATGTTTTTAAACATGCCAAAGTATATTCACATTGCGGAATCATTTATGTTCTAAATTAGTCTGTGGAGAACATTTTTCTCCCACAGCTCCCCCCATATTTACTTTGCTTGAATTTTCTTTGTCCTCATTTGAACATCAGCAGTAAAGATGTACAGAACTACAAGGTCCCCAATGATGCAGCCGCTGGTCAACTCAGGAATGGGCATGGCTCCTTTCTTCAAGGTAAACACTCATTTGAGCACAAATCATTGGATTCTGCTCAATACTGAAAGGTAAAGAAGGATAAACTATATACAACTGTATTGCCAACTGAACTCCTTCCCATGCTCCCCCCTCAGGCGACTGTGTTCGAGCAGGAGCATTTCCAGGGCAAGTGCCTGGAGTTCACCTCCGAGTGCTGCAACATTCAGGATTGCGGACTGGACAACATCCGCTCCATCAGAGTGGAGAGCGGAGCGTAAGTGTCTTAAGCTTTTTCCCTGGTAAAAACAAGACATAAATGAGTCTCTGACTGTTAAGATATACACGGATGGAGTGAATCAAGGAGAACAAGTATCCGCTTTGAATTCCCTCGATACATCCATCCTAAACAAGAAGGAAATCAAATAAAATGTGGGAATCTTTAAGCACTGAGACAATTGAATTGTTGACTGTTCAAAAGGAGCTGAATGTCTTTGTACTGTTGCTCTTAAGCTTGGTAGAAAATTGGATCTGATAATTTTGCAAAAAAACATTTTAATTTTCTTCTGCATCACGATTTATCATATTCAAAATGTTAAAGAAACAAAGTGTTTGATCCCAGAAACAAACGTCCTCGGATGGACCCTCAGTGAAGTGATGCATTCTCTGTCTCTCTGAACAGCTGGGTGGGTTTCGAGCACCATGACTTCCAGGGCCAGCAGTTCATCCTGGAGAGAGGAGAGTACCCCCACTGGGACGCTTACAGTGGTTCCCTCTCCTACCACGTGGAGCGCCTCATGTCACTGCGCCCCATCTACTGTGCCGTGAGTACATCCCGACTCCTGGTGTTCAGGTGGCGAGCAACAATGACCCTTTAGGGGTGCAAAATCCAACTCGTGCTTTCTTCCCTGCAGTCCCACCAGAGTAGTCGCATGGTCATCTATGAGAGGGAGAACTTCATCGGCCGCAGTGTGGAGATCTGTGACGACTACCCCTCTCTGCAGGCCATGGGCTGGATGATGCCTGAAGTTGGCTCCATGCACGTGCAGTGCGGCGCGTAAGTTACTGCGAATGCGATCACCAATGAGATGCTATTTGTTGTTGTTTTTGTTAAGACACACATTCTGCAAATGCTCCGCCACCTTGCAGGTGATTTATCCTTGAATATCAGGCTTAGTTTTTGTTCCGTACAAAATATCACATGAGAAATCACCCGGTTCACTCTTAAAATAGTTCCACTAACCTTTGTTTCCTTCTCCCACAGCTTCGTGTGCTACCAGCACCCCGGATACAGGGGCCAGCAGTACATCATGGAGTGTGAGAGGCACAGCGGAGACTACCAGCACTGGAGGAACTGGGGGTCCCACTGTCAGACCCCCCAGATCCAGTCCATCAGGCGCATCCAGCACTGAGAGGGAGACAGGCTGAGACTGAGACAGCCCTCGACCCTCCCCCCCTCCCTCCCTTCACCCATAACCCCTTCCTCCATTTCTTTCTTCCTCTCTTCAATCCTTTCCTTCCTCTTGATTTGAGCCGCAACAGCCGCTGCTCCACCACTCCTGATTTACAGCCGCTGCCAGAGTGGGATAAGAGACAATATCGCACGGTTCAAGCACAGGGAGAACAACGCTCCACTCACACACATGCTGATATAGCCGACGCTCAGTGTCTTTTTATTTAGTTTAGAGGTTTCCACACTCTGACACACAAACACACACCTGCGCTGTACTGCTCACCCGAGCTGAGCGATTCCTCAGCGAGCTATAACCAAACAGAGGAGATGAAGCTCCAACATGGCCGAGTCTCCTCAGTGCAGCTCAGATGTGTTACCATGTTGTGTGAAGGAGGTTGATCCACAAGTTGAAAACTAATAAACTCATTTCCACTTCATGTATTCTGGTTTTATTAGAAGTGTGTCTGTTATGAATAAAGTGGGCTTTTCCCCTCTTTGCGGCATGAAACACCAGCTGCAGGCTTCAAAGGGGCCGTCTCTTCAGAGAAAGCTACTCATAGCCACATGTGCTAATGCCTGAAAATGCAACAGCTTTATTATGTGTATTTAAAAGGGTACCTGCCAAACTGATTTAATGTTATTTTACATTCAGTTTTTCATCTCGAAGATACTGTATTTTTGAAAGCGGAATTAAGTGCAACTTTAGAAAAAAACATGCAAACAAAATGAGAAAATCTTCACGACTGACAAAACATTTGGCAACTATAACTATCGCCTGTCAAGTTGGAGTTTACATGTCTGCAATTTCATCCTATTAGACATTTGAGGGAAATTATCATTTTTATGAAGCCTCCAGTTCATAAAAATAAACAAATAAAACACAAGCAAGTCCAATGCAACGCAGCAGAAACTTCCTGGTAGGCATTAAAACTGACAAATACGTTGACCATAATAAGGCGACGATGTGTATTTTAGTTGCAACACGATAGCAGTATTATTGGATATATTGTCTAATACATGTTATGTGGGTATTTTAAATTCCTTGTACTTAATAATAATAAAATCCACATCCTGATGAGCCTCATCTTCAGTGACGATGTGGAGCCACAGAACTGAGCTGCTGCAGGAAGTAGAAAGAGATTCTTTATTGGAGGAAATCCGTCCCAGACTCTAAAGGACCACCAACAAGCACCAACATCAATAACCTGAGAACAACAAGGAATTTTTCTGGAACATTTACAAACTGTTGCAGAACAGAGGATCATATTATTAATATTGACATCAACATACTAATAAAACTCAACGTTGCGTGAACCTGATTTTTTTTGGGTGTTTTCAACACTTGACAGTTAAAACAAACATTGTTAAACATATCTTACTGGATTAAGCAGTAACAACTTTGAAATTATTTACATAGAAACAATGGCTAAATATCTTTAACAACAAACTGAAGATGATGAGTAGAAACAAAAACTGTACGTCACAGATGCGAACGTCAGCGCACCTCGGTCTTATATTTTCTGTTAGTAGCGTAGACCGCTGATAAAGCGTAGTCCATCTTTTCTCCGACGACGTCAATGTCCTCGTCTCCTTCCTCCTCTGAAGACGCGGCCCAGCCGATGATGACCGGCTCGGGGACGGGGCTGAAACCGCCGATCACATCAATGTCCTCGTCTTTGTCCTCTTCCCAGCTTCCTGTCGACCGCACACAGACCTCTTTTTCTGGATGCGTAGAAGGTGAAACCGAAGGCGTCCTGTCGACCGAATGTGACAGAGCCTGGCTTGTTCTGCTCGGGCAGCGGTCGTCTTCAGGGTCGCCATCCACATCGATTATCTCCGTCTCCTCATCCAGCAAACATTCCTCAGTTCGTCTAAGTTTGAGTTCACTCCACATCGTTTTCTTCTCTCCGACTTCTATTTGTAAACGATCTCTTATACTGGCGAGCGAAACCTCCGTTATCTCTCTGGTTTCTGATTGGGCGACGGCGTCTGCAGATTGAGAGCTCGGGACGCACGTTTCAAAGCAAATCCTCTTGGCCGCAGTGGATTCATCACTCGTCACCTCCTCCGACTCTGCTCTCCCCTTCCCTCTCTCTTTCGGAGCTCCCTCTGCTTCTTCCTGTGGCTTGACAGCATATTCTTCTTCATGTCTCTCTTGATTTTTCTCTCGTTGTTCATCTGTGCCACGGGGCTCCACAGGCTGTGGCTGAATTGGTGGCACTGAACTCTCAGCATGAGATAAACTGAGAACGTGTACATTGTTTTGGGCTCGTTTCGACTGCAATTTGGTTCAAACAGAAGTGGCTCCTCGAGAAAGGGGAAACTGTCCTGTAAAACAAATGAACCGTAATAAAATATACAGTCAAATAATTTTTTTTTTTAAGTCTACAACAATGCGACCAGCTCTGCAAGGAGCTAAATGCTACAGTTTGCATGCTGACGTGCCACAAGGACAATTCTACCATGCTGATGTGATGCAGGAATTATGTTTACCATGTTCAGAATGGAATGTCATTAATTTTACAGATATTTGGTCGACCATCAAAGTATTGGACAAAGGAAAGCTTTAACTTGATGATGACGCTATTAAAAGTTAAAAAGATCACAAAAGTTAGGAGGCTTCGTCATCTGGGGGTCCATGAAATGTCCAATCAATATCTGTTGACATATTTCAGTCATTGTCATCCGTACAGTTAAAAACATGGTGCCTCTTTCTTTAAAGGACAGATGTTTGGTAGACACATATGCTTACAAGCTCACCGTGATATGTGCGCCTGTAAACCTACTCCTGATTGGGTACTTCTTTGCAATTAAAAAGTTGTGTTGGTAATTCACGGATGATGAACTGGTCGTTGCTTTTGCAGGGCTCTGAAAAATATAAACAGACAGGCAAACCATTTGCTACATCTTCATTCTGTTGCTGTTACAATCCAATGTAACGCTGGTATTAATAGCAGAAGACTGATGGTGACAGTTAGAAAAGTTTGTCACCATGACTTCCAGACAGCTGCGTTTCTGAAGTGTAACTTTAGCTGGCCACTGGTCACACCTCTCCAGTTTCGCCACAGGCCTCTGCTGCAGCTGCTTGTCTCTTAGGTCATCATCAACTTTGGTCTTCGCGTCACTTGATGACACCAGCTTCCTCACCCTCTCTTTCTCCAGTGAGAACAGATACTCGTTTTTTCTTCTCTTCCTCCGTTGTTTGGCTGGTGCTTTGACCTTCACTGGCGCTTCCTCTGTATTTTTGCGAGGAGTGGCGCAGGGAGCAGAAGTCTTGCGGGGCTTTTCACCTTCATCACTCTGGTGCAGTTCAGTTATTCGAGAGTGTCTGTTGCTCTTGTTTTTTCTGTATTTAATGAGGCCAGCGTAAGGCTGGCTCGCCTCTGTGCCACTCTGACCACCCAGCTCCGCCTCTTTCCTCACAGTACAGCTGTCAACATGCTGCTCAAAGGACTGGAGGAAGTGGTCCAGTATCTCATCCAGCTGTCCCTCGCATTGCTGCTGCAGAACGGGCAGCTCACTGTTGGAGCTCACATCTCCTCTTGCTTTAGCAACGACCTGTGTGAACCCAGGAAAACCTGGACTTGCTTCCAGGAGGTCAGTGGTACGATCGCATGGTTTGTTTTGGACTAAAGTATCGCCACAAGAGGCGTAACTGCTGCTACCTGTTGGAAGAGGAGGCTGAGAATGTGGAGCACTGTTGTTGTTTGGTAAAATGTTGAGGCCCATCATCACTTCCTCCAGTAGACGATCAAAGTGTTCGGGCTGTTGCTCGTGAGGCGGAGGAGCCGGAGGAGGGAGGGAGGTGCTGAGGAGGAGGGACGATCCTGGAGGCACGTAGGAGGCTGCGGATGACAGCAGGCTGGGCGACGGAGAAGACTGGAGGGAGGGGCTGAGGGCAGATAAGGTTTGGAATCGTATGTGAGGGGAAGACAAGGAATCGGACGCTGTTGGTTTGGGCCTCGCCCTCTGAGCCCTGCCCACAGCAAGACCATCCTGTAACCATGGAGAAAAGAGTATTCATTACAACACCACGTGCAGCTGGACAAGGAATTGAAAATGTGTAATACTGCAGTGAATCTCAATCAAATCAAAGTTATTATCCTCTGTCAGCTCAGTGGTTATTCAGTTCTTTTGCTAACAATGGATCGGTTGCACAGGCACCAACTTCTCAAAGTTTGCACTTAAATAGATCAGACATGGAGTGTCCTGGTATACAAGTATTAAAACTGTGATATTTAAAAATGAAATATTTATATATTGTTAATAACACATAATAATATTGTGTAATTTATATATTTATGTGAAACTTTAATATCGTCATTATATTACAAGTTAAAACCACAAATACACAACTCCCATGTTGTTAGCTTTAAGTACAACAAATGTGTGGTCCTTTGTGAAAACAAGACTTTTCAATAGCATTACAGATATTCTTACCATCCCAGCCCTGGATTATAACACCACTCTTGTTTCTAAATAAAATAAAACATTTTAAAAAGGTGCAAAATGCTCTTAAAATGATTAATTGAGACCGGTGAGTTTGTGGACCTTATTTTGATATTTAGTTTATGTTGTTTATTATCACGTTTTGGTTATGTTACCAATAGGACAGTGTTTAGTGAACACTCACCTGGTTGAACTGCTGCGCTGCATTCCTCCTGTGCTGCGTGTTGCCTCCTCCTCCCTTACTGTCGGGCAGCACGTCTCCACTCTGGCTGAAATCCCACACTTTGCCGCGCCCTCGTCTCCTCTGACCGCTCTTGGTCGATTTCAGAAGCTCTCTGGTCTTCAGGTACAGCTTCCTGCCAACAGATCCTCCCCCCTGACCCGCTCTGGACGGCCCCCACCTCTGCAGGAAAAGCTTCTGCAGCTTGCTCACCCCCGCATCCTCAACATCCACCGTCTGCGTTAACCCTCGACTCGCTCTACCCCCTCTTCTTTCTCGTGGTCTCCTGGCTCTTCTTTCACCCATCCCAGCTCTCCTGGCACCTCCCACTCCTGAAGGTTGGCGTATTGTGTTTTCATCTGGTGGGTAGATGAGGGATAAGTGGATGTAGGGAATTTGAGGGGGAACAGGATGGGAGTCAGTCTGTTCTAAACCCTGGAGAGCGGTCATATCGATGGTCTCAAAGGAGGCTGCTGGCCGAGGAGGAGGAGGACCTGAATTTACTTGCAGCTGCTCTGTCTGAGGCCACGTGTCTTTTTTACCATCTGACAGCATCTCTTTCCACACAACGGTGCTCCCATCTGTCATTTCTTTGCTCCTCCAGCTGCCCAGCCTCCCTTCCTTCTCCTGAGGCCTCAGTGGCTCCGTCTGCACTCCTACCTCTGTGCGCCAGTCTTCCTCATTTCTGCCCTCACAATCTCTTTTTGTGACCTCCACCAGCCCGTGGATGCCCAGCTTGGCTGCCGCAGAAATAGCCTCTTGCTTCTCCTTCTCCCCCTCCCATCTCTCCACAGTACAACAGTCTGACCATGTGGAGCAGGCTGCAGGCGCCGAGAGCCCGAAACTCCAAGAGACGGCTCTGTCCTGCAGGGGGCGGTGGCGTGGAGGACAGAGCGGAGGACATTTGGGGGCTGATAGCTGAGAGAATACAACTGTGTGCTGGCACTGATACACCTGGAGGAGAGGAAAGATGTCAGTAATGATGACGTTACATGAAACAACCTCCTACGAAGCTGCTTAAGATGATGATCTCAAGGCGACAATGTGATGTGTATGAGTTGTAGAGGTTTTGGTGAGTGTGTTCATACCGTCTGTCTTGAGCAGAGTGTCACAGAACTGGCTGCACTGCTGCTGTCTCTGCAGTTCTGCAAGAAGGAGGGCTTCAAACCCCGGTTTTTGGTAGCGCCACATCTCCCGATTAACTTCAGAGGAGGAGCAGAGTGGAGAAACGTGAGGGTGAATTAATAAAGAAGATGAAAGTTTGTATTAGTTGCAAATATGTCTTTCCACACGACAGACTGTATTTTCTGTTGTCATTGCCCAAAACAATAAAACACAAATGTTTGTGTTAACGATGCAACACATACAAATATATGTTAAAACCAATCAACATTGGCACGAGCAACAGTTCTGCTTCAACAGGCTCATGCAAAGAAAACAAAGAATATTTTGATAGTCACTGGTTTATGGCCTACATTCGTACCGATTTTGCCCATTTAATCAAACATACATTGACATTAGATATCAGTAGCTTTAGCTTATTTATGAACACCATTGTTATGAGCATTTAGCCCACTCCAAAATATGATTAAAACTTTCTTTCTTCCACGACAGTAGATTAACATTATAGTATAAACTAGTTAGTTCTCTCCAAAGGTTTCACGTTCAATCGAAAACTCGTGCGTTGATCTGCACGATGCTAGCGGCCAGCTAGCTGCACAACACAACCACCCGGAGTGGGGCGGTGGAAACTAGTCACAGCAGATCACCTGCTAGTGAACATGCACGAACATTTACTTTATTGAGTCTCACGAAACCTCCGAGAACAACCAGAGACGTTTGAACTACTTTCTCTCGCCTGGCTGTGATTGTGTTACACATAAACGCGGGCAGGTTCACTCACCTTCTCAATGCTCCCTATAAGTCCGTTCCTACGTCAAAGAAACACCATTAGGTTGCGTTAAAAGTTATGTATATCAAAATGAGATTGACAGACAGTATATTGTTTACTTTTCAGTTGTTTTCTTCTGTCTGTTTTTGGGGGAGGTCATCCGCAGGTCAGCGTGGTCATCAAGCAGAAACGGCGCACTGTCGCGTATCACTTCGCCACCAGGGGGGCGGGGCTGTCACCGCACGGCCAGCGGTCAGGTACAGCAGCAAAGTCAAAGAGTAAAAACATTAAACACGAGAGAGATATCTTCTGCTTCTTTCATTTTCAGATGAAAATATTAGCCTCCGTCCCTTTTCCGTGACCAGTGGTGGAAAGTAAAATTCACTTAAGTACTGTACTTTGAGGTACTTGTATGGTTCTTGATCATTTCCATTTTGTGCTACTTTACACTTCCACTACAATATTGCACTTACTTTAAAGCTTTAGTCACAAGTTACTTTACACATGTCAATTATTAATACAGAGTACAAACAAATACATTATGATAGTACACAAAAATAACAATAAAATCATTCCTGCATCTTTTCCTGCAGCAACATTAATAGGGCCATTCTGGATCATGATAGAGGCTTTTACTTTTGCTACTTTAACTATATATTTTTACTTAAGATTCAAAATGCATAACTGTAGTATACTTGTAGTATATAATAATAAGTCTAGACGGATGGACTTAAGGAGCAACGTTCAACTGTCGATGGAAGACATAGCTCAGTCTTTAAAAAAACAAATAAAAAAAATGTTTATGAAAAGTTTAAAAGCAATAAACACCCTGGCTAAACTCTGTACACTACGTATTTGCTATAACTTGGTCTGTTGTGACATATGGTGCATACAGCTTTAATATATATATATATATATATATATATATATATATATATATATATATATATATATATATATATATATATATATATATATATATATATATATATTTTATAGTTAACATTAACACACAATTGTCACTTGTGGCCACTGGAGCTGTTCAGCAAAAGTAACAGAAACATGTTTAGCTTCTATGGTGCATTGTGGCAAAGCAATATAAGTGGCACGTTGCTGTGGCTGAAGACACAATAAAACATAATGTGCTAATTGTTTTCACCCAACTGGTTGAGATCCTATTTGGGGTAAACTATTTTAATGACCGACTTCGGACACTCTGGCCCCGTGAAATATGAATGAACAAATTAACACTGTTATTTTGATCCACCTATGTGTTGTCTTGCACACAACCACCAAGCTGCCCGTCAACCCCTGCCTCCGTTTGAGTATTAGTGACATATACGGTACAGTGTTAATGTGTTTCATAATATGTTGTGTGCCAGTCTACATGTGACGGATGACAAATGGTTTCAATCAAATTCAAAGTAGCTTATTGTAGTTTATACAGCATGAGACAAAATCCAGTCCTTGCTCTCTGCAAAATGACCTCCAAAGTCCAGCGGAAGCTTCTATGAGGTTTCAGCAGTGACAAAGTTGAAGTCAGTATACGACCACTTCCCATCTGGTTGCTTGCTGAGCAATAGTCACAATAGAAGGAATTTTAAAGACTAACTTTACAAGATTCCCTTCACTTGTCCACCACAGACTGCTAAACCTCACATAAGCGTCAGGAGAAAAGTGGTAACTCACGTCCACTGCTACAGACTGTAAGTACAGGCAGCCACAATTTCTAATCAAAACAGTCAACAAAAAAAAGGTACTTGAGACAAACTACATAAATAAATTGCAGCATGGTCAAATTGAAAAGGTTGTTGTATGATCATGGCCCAGGCTTACATGTTCACAAGGAGAAACACACTGGAGGACACCGATTGCTTCAAGGTCTCAGAAGCACCTGATGCAGCTTCACATTGCTGGAAAATGTTTACCCAGTCTTAATTGGTATTTTTCAACCAGTAACATAACAAGCTATGGGTTAAAAAGGACAGATATACACATACAACCAATAATAAATGACTTAAAGAAAGTCAAAGTATCAGTCGGTGTGCTTTTAAATAGCACTGAAACCTGGTACAATCCCTGATGAGTCCTTGTTGCTCATATCCAAAGGAAAAAAGAAACATTGCCTCCCGTTATTGTGATCAAACAGTTCTCATTGTCTCGTTGTCTCTGTGCAGTTCAAAGAGGAGTTGCTCAAAGGACGAGGGGGGGACCGGACTGAAGAACTTGGAAGGCGTTGGAGAGTCCTTTAGACTTGGAGCAGGCCAGCGCTCATTGAACTTCGCAAAGAAGTGTGGGTCCTTGTAGGGCCCCCCGAAGATGATGGCCTGCATCAGGTAGACGAGAGCCACAACCATGAAGCTGATGAGGACGAAGGGGATGAAGGGCCTGAGGTGGCTCCAGGCCACCAGGACCCCGTAGCCCAGGCTGCTGAGCCCGCTCTGCTTGTCAGTGTGGGAGGTGTGGCGGCAGGAATCCGGCTCCGGATTGCGATCGGGGGACTCTTCATCCGAGTTTGAAGAGGACGGACTAGGGACGCCGAGGGAAGTCATGAGTCACAAGCAGACTGAGCAGCTCCTTTGATCTTAAACTGATCCGTTTGTACTAATTTTTCTCCACAAATCAGCTCCAGCGAGCATGAGGAGGAAAGCTTGAGGGCTCACATAATCTCCCAGCAATGTAGTTTCCCACAGACCCGAAAGTGGACTCGTAATGAATCTGGTGCTAAATTCCACCCAACAATAACTCCTCTGTGAGCATAAGTTATATTCCTTTTGGTCTTTTGCAGTTTCCCACACAGATCTTGTGCGCTGGAGTTAAATGTTGCCGCTTCTATTTGAGCTTGAGAGAGAAATCGAGAGGAAAATGAAGAACAGCAGGGGAGCCCTAAATAGATATGACACCTAATGACAGGACACAGGGAGGGGGGGGGGGGGGGGGGGGGGGGGGGGGAGGATCTGCTGCGTTTGGTGGGCTCAAATTTAAGGAAGGGTGTGTCACAAACATTACACACATTTAGTGACTAACAGACATACACACAGACTTGTCACTCAGATATATGATTGGAGGAGCTAGGCCTAGGGGACAAAAAACATGTATGCTCCTCTGTTGTATTATTAGAGCTGCAATAAACTTCAGTGTGACAGGTGCAGCTCTAGCATTCGCATTAACCTACCCTGTACACTGCGTAACAAGGAAAACCTTTATAAGGAATGTTTATATACCTTATTAAGCTGACCTGAAAGGATAGAGATAGATATAGATATATCTATCGTACAGCAATACTCACATGCATGTACATTTCAGGAGGTATTGTTCCTTCTCTCGATAACAGGCGTGAAGTAATTCCTTCCTAAAGTAATTCAAATGTAACCGTCCGGGTCCTTTGCTCAGCAAGGAACCATCATCTTGGGAAACAAATACATTTTTGTACTGAAAAGGCTGGAAATATCCTTTACACACTGAATAGAAACCAGAATGTGTTTTTAAAGTTGTTTAAAGTTTAAGTGTTGCCGAACAAAAGTATTGAATGCTTGTTCAGATTTTGATTATGTTATTAAAAAAAGAACCTTCAAACCTTTCTAAATAATAAAAAGGGTAAAACATATCTTCATATTGATGAGATTATGAGAAACATAATCAGTAACATTCCTTTGAAAATCAATAGCTAAATTACAGAGAATGTAAAAAAACAAGAGGATGGATGTTTATTGATGTGAAATCTCACTGCAAGGTAAAAAGCAAAATGTGTCAAATTTGGACGTTTCATAGATTTTGGCGAAGACAACATATTAAGGTTTATCAACTGAACCGGCCTCTAAAAATACTTGCCAGGAACTAACCCCCCGGTCATAAGCCTCAGTGTCATAATTAACTTAGAATTAGCTGGACGTAGTAGAGGCTGCTCCTGTGTTGCATTGTTCTCCATCCGCATCTACAGGTCATCATCTAGAAGGCACTCGTGAAATTGTGACTTTGTAAGTCACAGACTGACACCTATGAATCATAACCCTGACTAATATCAAACTTTCACACTCTTGCCATGCACTTACCGCTCTGGTAATCCAGCAGCTGCTTCTCCATCTGCGTGGGATGAATTCCAGACGTGGCGCGACACTTTCACGTCCTCGTGTTCCTTCGACGTGGCCGGAGTCTGACAAACACACACGGCAGCCGTTCCCTGTCAGCATGTGGAACGCGAGACGACGGCAACGCCGAGAACGTCAACACTCATCGGTGCAGCTGGACGTCGTGGATGAAAGCCAACCGGCTGAACGCAGGCCAGTTTGGGGTCTTGAGTTGGGCGATGATCGAGCTCGAAAAGGTCTGGCGGCGACACAAATTACTTGAGATATCGAGCCTAGATAAGGAAAACCAACCCAAATGGAGAACATTGATCCGACGGTGTGAAGTCTGTACGTTTGCCATTTGCCTCAACGAGAGAGCGGGGATGAAATTACAAAGCCTGGCTCTCCTTAATTAGACGTGTTCATCTCCATGATACAGCAGTCCTATCCCACCACACCGCCACATCAATCACAAGTCGCCAAATCTTGTCTAAGAAAAGATCTTTATTTATAAAAAAAACAGTATTACCAGTTACAGACTTTACTGAAAAAGCAACTTCTCAGAGCCAAGGCAGGTATGAATCGTACATCATAATTTTACATGGATAGGCAACCTTACAAATATACTATGTGTGGAGAGTAAAAAACAAAAAACAAAGATGATTGGTCTCTTTTGCCTAAAAAACAACTTAGTGGGGTAAAACTGGAACTAACAAGTTAAACAAATTGCATAATGCGCTCTCCCACCTCTCCCATACATACAAACCTGAAAAAAATACACAAACCTGACAGTGGAAAAAATAAGAAAACAATATGATAAAAACAAATGGGACGGACAAAAATGTGCTTTTTGTCCACCTCCCAAATTGAATTAAATGTCAGTATGTCTCCCCAATCTGTCTGTTGGAACTTCCAAGTGAAGACGTCTCCCATATTTAGCCGTTTTATTTGTAAAATGACAGATCAAGAATGCAAATATGAACGATTATTGTAAAAAACTAAAAACAGTAAGTAGTGATTTTTTAAAAGTGATTTAAAGATGATACTTAATCCAAAAAGACCCTTCTGAATGTCTGCTACTTTATTAATTAAGAATAAACAGCTTAGGTCATTTCTATAGTGTGCATCTTTTACAGGAGTGTAATGGCTTCTAAAGCAAATTGTTTACTGGTTTAGTTTACATATTTCAGTGCCAAGTTTGATGTGTTGTACTGGTCTCATAGGGTAAAAAGTCAAAACACAGCAACTCAAATTGTAATTTGTCCTTTCACTTAAGGAGGAATTAAGGTATCAAATACAAAGAGGCAGTTGGTAGATAAAACTAAACAAAAGCTTCATTACAGGAGTAGGAGCACACCATAAAAACAGACATGAATGGATGAAATAATCAACGTGCTGTCTTATGGGTCTGGTCCGTGCACACGCACACAAAAACACACTTACTCCAAGGTCCATATTCATTTTCCATACACACACACAGCCTTACTGTAGGACAAATACACACACACACACACACACACACACACACACACACACAGGCCCTTTTCTTGTCTACACCTGTGCTCATTCCAACAAAGAGAAAAATAACTCCTATATAAACAACATACTCAATCTAAAAAGGGCAAACATCTGTCGGCCCAAACCTCCCAACAATCCCAGTAAAGGGACAATTTAAATAAATGAGCCAAAACTAATGCAGTCATCCCATTTTCTTTTTATATACAGTATATACCCTACATAGAAGACTACGTACAAATTCATCATCAGGATGCGGGTGTTGGCATGACAATTTACCGAAATGTTGACAATAGCAAGAAAAACAAAAAACAAGCAGGACGACAACACCGGAATTAAATGATTGTCAACAAAGGTGATTGCCTTTAGAGGAGAATTATAATTTAAAAACGGAATACATTTCTGTTGCTACAATTGAATGAATTCTTTAAGTGTGCGTGTGTGTGCGTATCTGTACGTGTGTGAGTGTGTGTGTGTTGCATGAAATGGTTTGCCCGCAACACGGCCACTTTCTTTGGATGCCCACCCTCATCTTCTAATCCCATCCGTGTGGTGATAGAGAGAGGAGAGGAGAGGAGAGGGGAGGGGAGGGAGAGAGTCTGTGCATCTGGATCTTCTCTCCTCAGTAGCAGTGGTAGGGCAGGGACGGCCCAGTCTGGGTGATGCACACTATCAGTTTTTCTGGAGGAACAGAGTCAAAATGTGAACAAAAAATAAATAAATCAAATGACCAAAGACTAACTGGTTTAAGTATACATTATATGTATAGCACACTAACCAAGGTTCAGTAATACTTACATACCTAAAAATAAATTGGACTTTTATGGCTCAGAAAGCTGATTGGGTGAATGTTTTGTGTTACTTTAAATCACATTAGTTCAACCTGTAATCTAGTACTAAATCCCACGCGTTCGATTGTAAGACTACCACAGACTTGCTTGATGAAAATGTTGCTTCAATGTATTTAAAACAGTTAATCCATGAAACATTGAATTGTTGTGCCTTCCAGCATCAGCAAGTGTACTGGAGAAAATACTGCTTGTGTAGACTAGTCAGACAAACTGCTGACCACATTATATTGTTCCAAGTAATCAACAATGAATTGTTTCAAAGTAACTTCTCCAAAAACATTCAACAAGTTTCTCTTCCGCTTCAAATTCATTCTCATACTAATATGAAGTTACTCAATAGTAGACGATGGACAATATCCAATTCATGATATCTGTATATCTTCTGGCTTGTATGTTGTTGTAATACCCTGCAGAGCCACAGGAGCGCACTGAAACACCACTAGACCACTGGCAACCAGTGACAAGATGGAGCAGGCTAAGTCCTTGGATCTTGGGCTGAAGAACACAATTCAGTAGTCAAATATTTCCCAACATGTCAATGGTTTTAAACAACACACTACGTTCCTAAAGTGAGTCTACTCTGGCAGTTGCCATGGTGAAAAGACATCTATAAAGAGCGGAAAACGGTCACACGTTACAATCCAGTGACAAAGTAGTGTTAGAAATTATTTTTGGTCTGTGACACCACATTGCTTTCATTAGTCGACATTGTGTTGTAGTAATTATAGTGTTTTCATTCTACAATTGGAATTGGTATCAAAGACAAAGTTCTGGTATTGCGACGACACTTCCGCGCTAACAAACAGGTTTTTATTGAGGATTTGAATGATCAGCTTTAGGTTCATCTCTACACTGACAGACTGCATGGACCACAATGCACAATGCATCATTCTATACTAGCATGTACACATCACATTGAGGCATCATGTAGTTAATCAGCAGTGTTTCAGGACACCATCATCAACTCAGACCAGATTTCACTGACGGTCTAAAGTTATCAAAGACAAACGGAACAGAGCTCATAGAGTCCATGCAGGACGAGAGGAGAGTTGGACATACCATGCTGTTACATGCAGAGGGGGGTAGAGGGGAGGGGGAGGGCTAACCATCGTAGGAGTCCAACAGGGGCAAGGAGCCCTTTCTGCCCCCATACACCCCTCGCTGAGAGACAACCAGAGAAAGACAGAAGAGGCAAAGGAAGTGAGTGAGAAAAGAAAAATGTCAGTAATTGTGAAGCTTTAAAAAGCTGCCAAAGGAAAAGGTTAGTCAGGAAATGCTCATATTGGTGCAGGAGATTATGGGTTAGTGTGGTTAAGTGAGCAATTCAACATGACCTGATATGTGACTGTGCTTGACAAAGATTTAAAGTACCGGTAAAGTGTCTGTGGTTTCATCCAGAGTGTGTCTCCTCTCCCTCTGATCCAGTGTAGAGTAGGCCTCTGAGGAAATAAGACATCAAGAATGAGAAAGAAAGAACACTACATCTCATCATGATCCTGAGGAATTTGTCTTGATAAAAAGCAGTAATGATAAATGAACCAACCAGGGCCAAGGTCATTTAGTGGAATCATGTCTCTCTTTTCCCCTAAAATTAAACAAAACAGTCACAAGTCAAACTAAACTCTCAACTTCCTCTTTACAAGTTTCCAAATGTGGGGGTTAAACGCTGTCGAAAAGTTTTCTTCCGTGCACACCGACCTCTGTCTAGCAGTGGCGTGGTGCTGTCCTCATAGGTGCCGTTGGCTCGGGTGCTCGGGCCGTTGGTGGTGCTGAGGTTGACCATGAAGTCAGTCTTCTTCCAGCCGTCTTTCTCAAGGGGCTTGCGCAGCTCTTTGTGGGCCCAGATGAGCTGCAGCACCTGGCCGGCCCCCCGCACCTCACGCTCGGAGCGCTTGCTGTAGGATACACAGACGTATGGCCACACATTTACCAAAGTATTTGTTTGCCAGTTCAGGCCTGTTCCCAAAGGGAAATACACTTCATTCCTCAACACCTGAAGCTGGTTTCTGAGTGACTCTTTCCATTCAACAGAGTTGGACAGCTGAAAAAATACACAGTATCTATTTCACTTTTGAGCTTTTTAATTCCATTGATAAATTTGTTTGCCATGGAGGCTCCATAACAGTAAGGTATAGGAGTATCTTTAATATATACAGCCAAAGTATCAAACTATCATAAAAAGCTGTGTTGTATCTGCAACACTGGATTCATAGCTCTAAATCATGAAAGCACCAGAAAACACAATAAAAAGCCCAATTTTGACTTTATAATTTCTGAGCTCATTTTACAGGATACACTTACCCGTCCTTGTTGATAAGCACCAGCCTCTCAATGCCCTGAGAGGCTCGGAGGGTCTTTGCTGCCTCCACACTGTTGCCTAGCACCTCGGTGAGCGTGCTCAGTACAGACACCACCGTCTCCTCTGATAGAATGCGCCCAGACTGACTCTGGCTTCCAGGCAGGTTGGCCACAAGGTGAGGCACTGCATGCAAACCTGCAGGTGACGTGCAGTGAGGTAAGAAAATGTGACCGGAGCGATCCAAATGCAAATGCCCAAAATCTGAAAACTTGCACACACTTGCAACTGTGCATGAAATATATTCTTTAGAATAACTGTAGAAGTGCAAGATATATTATTCAAGAGTACTTTGTAGCTCATTTGGATGCACAATAAGACTTCCTTACCGAGCAGTTGGCAGTTACGTCTGTCGATGGAGAGGTTCCTCAAGGCTCCGGACATCGCCCGAACCACACGGTCATTGCCATGAGCCAGTAGCTCTGCTATCATGGGAAGACCCTTCTCCAGACGCACGGTGGCCCTGATATACCGTCCATGCTGAAGGGCAAGCAGATAGACGGGGAGCAATATATGTCATTTTCACTTTAATAACTTCACAAGACAGACAGTAAGTACCATGGACCTTATCACACCTGTAATGGACCCAAAATGCTTTCAGATTTGGTTTAAAATCGAGACTTCAACTAAAAAACATTTCTAATAATTTCTACAACAGCAGAGATTCAGATTATTAAGAAGTGGTACTAACAGTCCATCGGCCTGCGCACAGGTTCTGGATGGCACCGGCAGCGGCCTCGAGCACCGAGGGGTTCTTGCTCTCTCGGAGCAGCGATGTGTAAACACGAACAACCTCCGGTTGGAACAACAGCTCGTAGCCTGAAGTCGACAGAGAGAGTTGGTTTAGAAAACAGCAACATTTGTGCTATATTTACTTAATACTTCTACCATACTGAACTGTTACTGTGTGAATAAATGGCAGCATTTGTCCATTAGGGCACATTTTGTAGTCTCACTTGGAAACCATATTATAAAGCACAACAACCTAATAATTACCATCATGTTCAGTAGTTTGAAACAAACATTAGATATTTTGAATATTACCATGTTCAGCCGGTTCCCCATTTTTAGATAAGATCTTATCGTTTTACGTTTAGCAGTAGCAAATAAAACTCGATAGCAGCACAGAGTGCTAAACAAGACATGAAGATATGTGTACATGACCGTAAAGATAAATTATGAATTATTTAAAAAAAAGTGACAAGAGCCATGGACACCTTTGGCAGGGGTTGTCCTCTTTGGAATGTCGACCTGATCTCCACTTCCATCATCGCCATCCTTCTTTCCTGCAGCGAGAAATTAAATAGAAATAAAAAAAGAGAACATGAAAGACTGAAATGAGGAAATAACACGGATTATGAGAAGCAGGATGAGATGATCAGTCAGTTATCTTCAGTCCTTTACGCTGGCACATTGTTATGTGAAATGCGACCATGCAACCAGTGGAACAAACACTGAACATGCAGTCGTTTGCAGGGCATCATGCTCATGAACGGAATGTGAATTACATTTTGGACAGTCTTATTTCTCTTGCAAAGTATTCTTCTGCGTTAGTAAAATGAGTAATGAAAGAGTTGTCAATAGTTTCAAAAGTTCACGGACACCAAGAGGAGAATCTTACCTTTTGAAAACCACTCATCTAAACACAGCAGAGAGAAAGGACGAAGTGAAGGAGGGTTGGAAGAGGGAGGGGGGGGGAGCAAGGAGGGAGGAGAGAGAAGAGGAAAAGGAGTGAAACAGGGTAGAGTGTGAAAAACAGCGACAGGTGCTTTCACCACCAACAAGCTCAACGCCACCAGCAGCTACCTATCGTCCAACAGCAAATCTCGTGGTCACACAACTCTAAGCTGTCTCACACTGACCTTTGCCCTTTCGAGAGCCAAAGCAGCCACCTTTGTTAGCTGGGGCTGGTCCCTGGTTGATGGGCGTGGTCTCGGCGAAGCGCTCGCAGCCGGGGACTTCACGGTGAACGTGATAGGACAGATTCCTCAGGAGGCAGACACAGTTCTCCACCAACTGCGGGAAGAGAAGACAAGATGATCAAAGAAAAGAAGTGTTTCATAGGATCAAATCTGTCTTAAGTGAAGATGTACCTTATTATCCACATGTTTTAGGTTGATCTGCGATTGGACAATGTACATGAGTGAATCCACTAATCCCGTGCATTCCCTCAGCTTTCGCCGAGCCTCGCTGCGTTCTGAACTCACATTCCTGTTGAACAGATGGGGACATTTAGCACATAATTGCATGTTTTCATCTCAAAATAGCCTCCTTTTCTCCTTCTTTGACTTTCTATGCTTTCAATCCATTGATCTCCTTGCATACCTAAGGCAGCCAGCAGTGTTGGTCAAGGCGGTCTCCCACTCCAGATGGCGTGGTTTGCAGCTCTCCACCCCGTTGCTCGCTTGCTCCCAGCCGGAGTGAGGAACAACCACTTCGTCAGCGAGGGCGTGTAGGGCGTGGTCCACAATCTCCATCTTTACCGAGTCGTGGGATGAGAGGTTCCACAAGGTGCCTGGGACGATATAATAAATACTGTTACCATCACTGCATAAAGAGACAGTATCTTTTTTTGTTTCCGTATGTAGACATAAAAAAAAAAAAACTCAAATGATCAACACAAGCATCTTATAATGTTGATACCTGTGATAGTGTCAGTGAGGTCCTGGTCACGGGTTTTTCTCAGTAACCTGGTCAGTGCAGGCACTCCATCGCAATTCTTGATGGCGATCTTGTTCTCTTGGTCTCGGCCATATGAAATGTTCTTCAGTGCTCCACAGGCCGAGTGGTGCACCTCCTTGCTGGGGTGGTCCAGCAGCGACACCAAGGATGGAATGCCCTTGAGGCGACGCACATCTGACTTTACCTAAACACATGAAATTATAAAACGCACATTAAGGATTTGCCAAATAGCCACAACACAAAAAAGATAGACATCTGTTACTGTTATAACGCATTTGAATGTGACCATTGTTGCACCTTATCATTTTTGAATGTGAGATGTTGGAGGAATGCAGCAGCGTTGGTCTTGACCGGGTCCAGGCGGTAGTTCAACATGGCGATGACCTCTGGCAGCTCTGGCTGCCTCCATGAACCAGGAGGAGCCTTCCTCAGTGTGCTGTCCAGTGAAGCCATGCTCCCCCTCTCCATCGTCATGGGAACGCCCCAGGCATATGGGTCAACTCCTACCACGTCACCATCCAAAGTGTCCTCACAGCTCCTGCATGTCACAGGAGGAGATAAAAGAGAGAATCATTTGTTGTAAATTTTTTGAAAAACAAAAACAAGTGTAATACAACACTGCAATGCTTGTGTGTTATACCTGAGTCTTCGTCTGTCCATACCCCCGGGACCAGCCCCTAACCGTGGCATGGTACCATAGCCTCCAGGGTGCATTGGTGGAGGACCCATGCCGTAGTCATCATATCCCACACTGCGCTGGTCATCCTCGAGACCGTAGTGGCCGTGGCCGTATCGCACCTCCATCGCTGAGCCCATGGCCCTCATTCCCCGGCCCACCTGGGGCTGTGCTGCATATGGATCAAGCTGCTGACGACTTGGAGCGCGGTAGCCAGAGTCCAGGGTCCGGTAGCCATCAACTGGCCTGGAAGAAGAAGGGGAAGAGAGAAGTTGTTAAAGTGAGATCCTATCCTGAGCGATCCCCCTCTCAGACCGACAGATGGGGGATGAATTTCAAACTGAAGTCACTCAACACTCAGACTTCACAGTCCTGTTTCTTAACAGACTGGAGATAGGCAGGTCTCACACTTCTTGACTACAGTGTGAATGCTCGTACATGTCTACAGTAACTATATGTTGTGTTTTTATGGTGTTGATTTCATCCTTTACATTAATTATTCTCTTGTCAATCTCACACAGCACAAAAGGTTGTTCCATCAACTTTTGCCAACAAATTCAAATATAAAAGGCAATTCAATTTAAACCGTGTCTTAAATCATTCGTAAATATTCTAGAGACCACTTTATAGAACTGAAATATCAACAACTCTTTTTTTTAGTAAATATACAGAGCTTAGTTTTAGCATTATTGAATTTAGTGTTGTGTATGAATTTTAGTTGTTGGTCCAGATAGATATTGATTTAACAACAATAATCAGATATATAACTGAGCCCTACAATTTTTTAATTATGCTTATGTGTCCACTCATAAAAACTATAAACTACAGTTACAGTTTGGCTTCAAGGAAACACATTTTAGAATGTGAAAACACAAGAAAATGTGCCACACAAGAAAAGTCACAGTACTTTTCTATGCAGAGGTGTTGTACCTGTAGCGGTCGTCCATGTGCGAGCCCCTGCTAAGGCTAGTGTAAGCCTCTGATGGTGGGCCTCCCCGGTAGTCATCGTAACCCCCTACAGGGACATAGTGGTAGTTTCTGGGCACTGTGGCTGTGGGGTAGTCTCCCTGTCCAGGCTGCCTGTAAGGACGGTCCAGCGTGGCACTGTAGCCGCCCATACCAGACACCGACAAGCCCCCGTCAATGGACATCGAATCAGAAGGCAGGACTGTGCGTGAAATTGGTTTCTTCATCTAAAAAGGCAGAGCGATGTTGCAACAAAATAAGTTTATGGAGGTGGGTAACCAAAGTGGGTATTTATATCCTTCAACATATGCTTCTTTACCACTAAATTTAGCAACAAAAAAAAACAAACACAATTTTACCCTTCAAATGCACACATGTATCATAATCACTTACGCCATTATCCGGCCGCCGTGTGGGTCCCTCATCAGAAAAGACTGAGTGCACCTCCTGGGAGTCATCCTCTGGTGTGTAGCTCTCATCGAGAGCGCCATGTGCCGGATCCACCATCCTGTACTGTAGTGGAGAGGCAGTCAGATTTCAAATCACTGGCACTTACTGCTATAAATAAAAAATACAAGAAAATGTACATGATAAACTATACACACGCACACACACCTGTATGCCGTTTAAGTATGAGTCAGTCAGTTTCAGTCGTTCTATGTCTGCATCCCCTAAACGCCCGTTCTGAGATGGAGAAAGACACAACTGTGAGAGAGATAGATTGTACACATTTGAAATATAATACAATTTGGCATAAACATGTACAAGTGAGGTTGAAGGCATGATTCCCAGTAGCCAGGGCCATCTACTTTCTTAAAACATCCCAGATTATATTACTCCTGCATAAGCACATTCACAGCTGACAAACTGTCCCTGTATGTTTATGGCCTGTGAATCACTGCCAGACATGAGGGAGGACATTTTGGAGTGCAGCCACTCATCCTCACACCCGACTTCCTCCTGCTGTATTCCGTTACATAACCAATGACTGTCACACTGTATAACAGTCTCTAACTAACCCCGAGTAACACTCATGCAATAGAACTGCCTCAGTTATCAGCAACAGCCTCGAGCTGAATCACATGTGAATTCTGCATAATTGGGATACTTTGGAAATCTTTTCCAGCAATGCCTGCTCCTCATATCTGTTGGCCTGTGTTACCATCAGCTTCAGTATTTATTTGACACTAATGGTTTGTGCATTTTTGTTGAATTGTCACTGCAGGAGGCTCACGGTCCGGTGCACGCAGTCTTATGCAGAAAACACTGCATGTCGATTGATGCATGTAGTGAAAAACTTTTTGCAGCATGCGGTTAGCAACGTGTATGGAGGTTAGCAAAAAAAGCTGATTGGTTTGCAAGTGAGTTACAATATGGTGAGAGTTTGTTAGATATTTTCCATTTTAAAAGCATAAGAAAAGTCAGTGTTATAGCCTTTTGACACTTACAATACTGACATTTTTCTCTCTTGTTTAATTAACTTGCACCGAACCGTGAACTAAGTGGTGTATTAACCGAACCCCGACTTCGGTTAATCGTTATGCCCAATACAAAATGTTCTGAACTTTAGCAAACACAGCTTCAACTTCATTTGCAGTAGTATGTCATACTGCACTTTATATTCTGGCCATGAGGAGGCAGAGCTACTATTGGAAAGGAATGGGAAGTAGAAGTGTACTTTAACAAGAAGAAGAGCGTGTTCCCTTCCTCTACAGCTGTGGGTCCTTCCTACAATGCCACCTTATGTAACAACAACTCTGTCATGGTCTTGGAGAAATGCGCAGACCGTGAGGCTGACAAAGCATGAGTATCTTCATCAGCAGTCATATTTTTTTAAACATACATAGTTATCACAAGGCCAAAAACACAGATTATTGATTCCTTAGCCTTCGTCCTCCAGCTGCCACATGCCAATCAAGTCACTTTCAAGGATTCAAAGAGACACAACACAAGATCTAATCTAGGTCAGTAAGCCCTTAATGGAAGGAAAACATTTCACACTATTCTACTCAGTCTGTGTACAATGTGAAGTGCTGCGGATTGTGCTTTAATGGAGATACAATAATCTTGACATACAATAATGACATTTCTGTTTTTAGTTCTCCCAGCTAAATAAATACCTTGCAGATTAAGGCAAATGGGCTAGAAGGCTGATATAATAAAGCAGATATATAACACATACAAGGGAATTTACTATACAATTTCATAAGAAGAGCTTGCAATATCATGGATGTTCAACACACAAACATGAAAGTGCTTGATAGAAGGATTTAAATGAAAATAAAGACAAATTCCTTTAGAATGAATAGGAAACCATGCTGGATGAAGGACCATGTGACACATGCGCGACAGATGACGGTCCTTGATAACACAAGTCATGACATGCTGGAACAGAGAGGAAAATAACTGAGATTCCAAAAGCAGGGGCCAATGAAAGGTGTATATGTGTGTGTCAAGAGTGTATTGGTGACTGACAGTGAAGGCATGCAGAAAATGTGTCACGATGACCATCTCAGGCATGTTAAAAGTAGTGGAACTATGTTCAGGCAAGAACTGTGATGATGGCTGAAAGACAGACTTCAGCAACACAGTCAATGGAGAAAGACGTTCAATGATGACACGCACAAACATACCGGCCGAGCGTGGTGGAGAGGAGGCAGGCGGAGCCAGAGGAAAGGATGGATGATGGATGGAGAAAACTTTTAGGGTTGGATGATGATCCACGGATTGGATGTTAAGTGAAAGATATGGAGTGGGAGGGGGGGGGGGGGGGGTGTTAATGCCTCTGAATCTGGATTTTATTGGGGAGTGTTACCTGTGTGTGAGGGAGGGGGTGACCCAGGCCCGAGGGGCTGATGGCGGGGAGGCCAACTCTCCTCCTCTCCTCCTCCAGCGCCCTGGTCAGCTGTTCAAACTGCACCTCCTGCTCCCTGACCGACTCCAGCAGAGCTGCTGCGCTCTCACACTGCTCCATACACACTACACACCCCAAGGGGAGAGATTGGGGACGTTACACACATCCATACAGCCTCGTTCAGACTACAGCAAAGTGAGGGGGGGGGGGGTCTAAGAAAAACACAGACGCCTCTCTCCATACAAAATATAGTAACAATCTAGTGGATGCAGGAGCTGATATTAAGTGAGAAGAGTCATTTCACCCTGTCTGCTTTGTTTGGTGACTAAGGTCGAGATGCCTTCTGGGAATCAGCACTGTGTGGATTGCACAATACTTCTTTTGAACTCAATAAATAATATGCAATAGTCACAACTGTAAAGACATGTTTCTGGCTGAATCCAAGACACAAATCATCCCCACATCACTACACTGGGCTCTTGTGTCTACTCCTTTGAAAGCACGTCAGTGTAATGACTCATTCATTCAAGATTTAAATCCCTAGAGACATAAAAGGCAGCTGACTTGCTCAAGTTTCAAGCTTCCTTTGGGAATACCTGAACATGTGAGCATTCTAGAAACGACCACAAGAGTATTGTTTGCGTCCAACTGTAAGTGCAACAGTGAAATCATTTAGGGTGGCGTTACATGAAAATAAATACAGTAGAATAATAAACTACTTAATTAGTTCCATTAAAAGACCAATTCACATGACACTGTATATTTTGGGTCTGACAGTAGGCACAATAAGAGCCAAATGCTGCAGGAGAAGGCAGTGATGATGGAGGGAAGTGAGTCTTTAGACCTAGTTATTGCATTGATCATTAATATTGCAACATATTGATCATAATATGGAGATAGCTAGTGTAACATTATATTAGTCAATATCACCATCCTCTGCATGCAGATCAACACAGTTATTGCCACTTAAGGCATGCATGGAGGAGTCCTCTGGGCTTTTCCCCTTTTAAGACTCCAGAACAAAAAATACATAAATACAAACGGCAGACAAAAAGAGATTGTCGGATAAACCCTCTGCAGAGTGAAGACCTGGCAAAGCAAAACAGCATTGGTGTACTGCCAGAGGACAAGAAAAATACTTCCTTTAAAAAAAAATTTTTAAAAAGGAAATACTGCAATTGTTCAACATTTAGGATAATTTGGGGTGCCTCACTGGCATATACATGCGTGCGTTTCATGACCATACAATTAATGTGGTGTACAAAGTAATGGGGGAAACGAAGGTGGATTTTCCATACTTTAAATTTAAAAGAAACACACATTTATGGTGATAGACATATCTACAGTGTACACAAAACAAACAAAGAGGATGAGGCCTTAAGACCACAACACACCACATCCAATCCAAGGTAGCTGCATACGTGTCTTTACAATTGAAGCGCAAACACACTTTCCAAGCGCATTTCAGAGAAAAGCTGAAATACACACCTTCCCCTGTGGGCGTTGTTTGGTAGTATAGGTGAAAGATCACACCAAGGTCAGAGGTGGAGCTCTAGTTGCTCATGGGAAGAAGGTCACCGAACTACCAAGCCCAGAAACAGGGAGGAATGGACTGCAGAGAGAGAAAGACAGAGGTGGAGGGAGGAGAATAGTAAGGAGAAAGAGGGAAACATGTTTTGGTAAAGAACGAAGGCCCCTCAGTTTGAAAAACAGCAACATAGTGAGAATACCATACAAGTGTGTCAATGGGATTGAAGCACAGCAAGAGACAGACATACAGTAGCTTCAGCCTTTAGACACACCCTGTATTTACTCAACATTTGGCCTGCATGCAACTGCAAGCACTGGGAAGCTGACCAGCTCTTTCTGGGGCGAGAAAACATTGACCGTCAGCATAAGAGGAAAGGGGTTTAAGATAGTAAAATTCTTCAAGAACCATATGTTCTCTTAGTCATTTTTTCCTCCTTCTTAACCTGGCCTTTCTAAGTTTTTCTTCCAGCCTTTCCTCTTTAATCAGTTTCCATCTACCGCTGGCACAACTCGGAGTCCGCTACTCTTGTTCCCTCAACTTAACTGCCTTTCATCCCTCCCCCTACGTCTTTGTTATCTTGGCTGTGGTCTCAGAGAAAGACATTGTTATAGCCGAGCCAAACAAGTGTAGACTCAGATCCTCTTATCTGTATACACCCTCCACTGCAGCAACCCGGCTCCCCGTCAGCCCTGGTTTGAAAAGGTGAATAAACACAGGCTTTGCCACCAGCACACACACCAGCATGACCGGTTAGACAAGGGAGAGGAGGGGCGACCACATTTCAGTACCTCAATGCCTTGGTCTGTCTTTCCAACATGCACAGACTTCGAACAATCTGGAAGGGCAATTCCACAGAGATTTGGGCAACAAACAGGGACCTGCATTTACAACTCAGGCAGCAGGTGTTTGTGTGAACGACAGGTACAGCCTTAGCAAGCAGAGGTGTAATGAGTTCAAGTGTTGAGATGGTGATGAATGACTTACAGTTTCACCTGCATTAGATTGTGCATGCAAAAGAAATAAATCAATCAGTTTCATCAACAGACTCTTTGACTGTAAAAGTGAGGCATGGACAATCTGAATCTGTGCCTGTACGTCTGTTACATTAATGACGCACACAGTCACAAGAAACCTGGGGTGTGCCCAGTGTGGGAAAAAAGGGAGAAAAGTGGGATGGCCTGATGAGAAAACGAGGGAGTGGCTGAAGTTTGTTTCACGAGACAAAGGAATTTCTCTGAACCAAAACCAGGATTTGCAAACGCAATAAAAGCTGACAGACGGGATGAAATTATGTCCCAAACACACGCTCACACTATTCCTTGCATAGTGGCTGTGGAGCAATAACCTCCCACCTGAACAAATCACACACTGCTGTCCTGTACCACAGATGCCTATATATGGTCATAGCCAGGACAGGGCTGATATCATCTACAAGCCTGACAGAGATGAGCTGCCAACAAATAAAGCAAGGCGAAAGACGGGCAGTGAAAAACGCATAAGGAGAGTGTAATCTGGAGCGAACAAGGGGGTAGAGATAACGAAAGAAATAATAAAAGATAATCTTGCATTCCTAGCATTGTCTCCTGCCAATTCAGCACAGCAGCCCACCCACTCATCTACGATAAAACGACCTCTAACAGGACACTGGCTAATAAGCCTTTAGAGAGTGTGTTTACTATACAGTTTTTTTATTTTAAGGCAGTTTACTGGGGACTAATACCCAAAACAGAGAAAACGCAATTATTTATTTCAATGTCTTTTCATCTGGCATCTTTCCATCAATTAAATCCACATGTAAACACTAGCCTCACTCATCTCAGAGAGAGCAAATAATCATTGTTAGCAGTCTAACCACTATCGTATTTCACTAATGAGCGCAATTGTCATTCATGCTGGATGAATTATAAACTGTGATTGATATTTCTTGGCAAGTGTACTTGCGAATGTGATTCTAAATGTGTGCGCGTGTGTTAACTGCAGCCAAAGGAGGGAATTTGCAGCTGTCAGTCTGGGAGGTTGGTGGAACAATAAGTAGTTTGTGCAACTGAGAGCATGACTACAAGTATGAAAACACTTGGAGGGATAAGAGAATATTACATATTTGAGTGCGTGTGCATCTGTGTTTGTCTGGAGGGGGTCGAGTTAGTGCCGCTCTTTACCCCCTCTTGGCTTCTATTCTCCACCCATATTCAACTTTCACAGCTGTTAGTTTTGGCCTTGAAAGTCACCGGTGAGTTTCGTTGAACAATGAAAACAATCATTGCGACTCCCCTCCCCTTTCCCCTCTAACCCACTTCCTGAGAAACAGGATGTTATAGTTTTGATATCAGAGATGAGTAAAGGGCCGCCGCGGTTACTTAAGCTCACCAAAGAAACCTTTTCCTCAACAGAACTGCTTGTACACAAAACCACGACGGCCTATAGGATATACACTCTAGTAAACCACCTACTGCTGGTTGGAGGAAGTCTTTGGAGGTGAGGTGAGGTGAAACCCCCCCGATGGCAAATATGTTGATCACACGACTACAATCAACTTCTCATTTTGCTAATATGGTTCTCAACCTATGGTTTTCTGTTCTGCTTTCATGACCTTTCACAAACAATCGTTGTGAACCCGTATGACCGAATCATCACATGAAGAGATTTTTTTAGTAAGTTATTTGATTTGTTCCCATTGTTTAACCACTCCAAGAAAAGCAGCAAACCACAAGCAACAAAACAAAAGATTGCTAAGAAACTATGAATGACATGACCCATTGTAGTCATACCTGCTATCATGAGCCTTCATGCACTATACATGTACATCTGCTGTCCCAAACATGACGCCAACCAACAGTTATATCAGTCATAGTGCCTTATGGTCAACAAGATACACACAGCCCTCAAACATCTGATCAAGCCCTGACGCACCACAAGTCACATATCCCTATTTGATTATACAGCCATCAGTCAGCATGACTCACTCAACCCTGTCAGAAGACATCTGCGGTCATATGCCCATGTAACCAACACTGTAGCCTTTGTCAACTTAATGAAGTAAGCACGTACACCTGCCATCAGCAAAAAAAAAAAAAAGAACCACCACTGAAACACATTCACATTTAAAAAGCACATCTGTTTGTGCGTCTCAGGGTTACATACACTGCAGTTAGCTGCTAAGTCAGTGTGATGTCACAGGCGCTGGTTTAAATTAAGCATGGCTTGTAATGAGATTGAAGCTTTAGCCCGCTAATCCACTTACCGCCCAACACATACATGATGCTGAGGTGCACGCACATACATAGACACACACGTTAGGCCCCTTGTGGATTAACCTGAACACCTCCAGAGAGCAGAAATAACTGCAGTTGGAGCTAGGAGCATACATCAACAATCAAATAATGACTTTATTGTAGTAGGAAAGGCTAATACATGGGTGATCTCAGCCACAGGTGGCGTTGTTAGATGTGGCACCTGCAGCACACTACACCAACCACCTCCCTGACCCAGTGACACACACACGGTCCTGAGACCCACGGGACAGACACTGTAATATATACACCTGCATGGAACCAACGTTTACGAGGAAAAGCTAGTTTATTTGTTCACCCTCAAGCTGACAGTTAAGTTTTCCCCACCCAGGCATTTTCCTACCACAACAAGTTCACACAGGACCCACCCAACAGGTTCACGAGCGGACACACTCCCAGTCCGTGTGAGAGACTACAACTGGAGGACCACCACCCTTTAAGACGGACTCAAATACACAAAACGGGCGTAAATGTGTTGCCAAACAAGTTGCGAGGTTTACAACGACCTTAAACTACCCCAATGATAACCGTCGAGGTGTGGACACCCCCTTATCGGCTTGAACTGATAAAACTGCCTGCTACCGACACAGAGGCACCGTCTACTTAGGTTTAATAAACCGGACGTTTCAATGACGATTTGCATCCACTGTACAAGTGCAACACCTCTCCTTCTGGAGCTGCTAACAGTTGATATGACGCCCGCCCTAGACTGTCGTCAATTGATTTGCTAATGTAGCATCGCAATCTAGAGCAGCGAGCAGGCAGCGTTAGCTGAAACACAGAGGCAGTAACAACACGACGTGGGTACGAAACGACTCTCGCGAACAAAGAGCAGTTGAGCATCGAGTCACTCTGTGCTCGAGCCCTCGCTACCGCCCAGATAAATCACACCGTTTCAAAACAAATCAGCCCCGAACGGTCGCTCGGCGCATGACCTGGTTTATCCGTCTCGCGACGTTAGCATCACAATAACCCACATAACCGAGTTCCAGCAGCTAGCGTTAGCACAGACTAGCCGCAAGTTAGCGTGCGCTCGGCTCAGCGGCATTTTGAGACCAGTGGAGGCGTTATTATCAGGTTCAGGCGGTGGTGTCGGGAGCTCTTTTGAATGTGGTCTACCACGTGCACGGCGAGTAACGGGAACCGGTGGTGACGGTGTGAACTTTAACGGGAGCATTGTTAGCTAACCGGAGTCGTGTTGCTGATTTGTCGATGATGTGACCACTCCTTGCCAACGCTGCAGTGCGCCCAGTGTCTGTGGCGGAAGAATAAAACTCACGGCCGCTGCTTTATCAACCTTCTGTAACATTTATGAATGAACATACCTTGCTCGTTGAACGCCTGTCCCGACCCCTTCCGGACTATTCCGTGTATATGGTGTGTTCTCCCCTCCTTCCCTGGGTTCTGGGTCAAGCTCGTTAAAGACGAAGCGACATCACCGAGTTTTCGATCGAAAAGAGGGCGGGATCAACAAGCGGCCTTACCGTAAAGACGGCGCACGCAGAATCCCTTTTTTCTCACACAGGTGTTTGTCACAAGTTTTTAGACAGGCATCCAGTAGCCGGACTCGGGGTGAAGATGAACCGCGCACGGACTGATACGAGCAAGCCAGCAATTATAAAAGAGGAGAAGGGGGATTTAAATGCTTCTGCAGTATGAGAATAAATAGGCTACCTCCCACAGCCTCCGCTCTCCTCCCATTCATTTCCGTATGTCGCTCCCTCTCCCTCAAATATACACACACTGATGTCATTTCATTGATTGCCCAAGAACAATGGCCTGAGAGGAAGCTACATTTCTTGGGGAAATACAACAGCATTCCACACCAACATGATAAAACTATTGGCACATACAACTACCACCGACCACCACATCCTCCGTGTCTGATCAGTACATAGATTCATGGTAAACTGCCTCTGCAATTACTTGATACAAATAAATCTCTATTTGGGGATCTCGGCACGACTGTAACTCAAAACGTGTTTTCTCTTGATATTACAGCAATAATTTCACTTTTAGTGTATTTGTATTTAAAAAAAATCCTATCTTTATTGTTGCATCTTTGAGCGAAACCAAAGCCTAACAAGTAGGATCCCGATAAACAATACTCTTGTGTGGGTGGAAACAGGAACAATGCCAGGAATTTCCCCCAGTTTCCTCATGAGTCCCCCCACAGTGCTTCAGTATGAGTAAACATGAGTCACAATAATCACTGGGAACACAAACAATGCTGCACCCTAGAGGGGTAAAGTGACTTGTCAGACATTGAAAGCTGTGAAAAATCTATATTTATTAATAATTGCATATCCAGATTAAAAATCCACACTAAATGAATGATTGGAATCAGTCTCAAACTATATGAGAAGTACAAAAGGAGCATAAGTGAGCTGCAACAGAGACAGTGGAGGTAGTTTTTGAAATAAAACACAGGTAAATGGCTATTTCCTTAAAAGACAGCTTACTATACAGTAAGCCACATATGTTTAATTGCTAATAAGTGAAAAATGTTCTGATTGATAAATCAAAGTAAAACAATTGTGACAGTGTATCTGGGAACTGTGTCATGTGAGAAACGTTGAAAACAGTTTAAACCCCTTAACATTAGCATTCTTGTAACATTTGTACCAAATTGTACCAGACGTTGGGCGCTAGGGCAATATATATGTGAAGCTTCTGATTTATAAACCATATCTTAACCGAATATTTTTTCCTTTAATATCTGCATCAGGCCAATCGGGCACATCAATGAGAAATATATGCCCATGTATAAATCACAATAAATACCAAAATTGTGATAATACACTATAGATTTTATCCAAGTATTTCAGAGTCATTGTCAATAATTCTGTCCGTTCCAATCTGCATGTGTTGCACGCTGAGCGTTCACATGGTTTCCTCCTGTAACCAAGTGAACGATTCCCATGGTTACATGCATTCATGTTGTCAGATAACTGAGGGTTTTTACAAATGTAAAAACTGTAATTCACACAATACATGTTTACTTATCTAGCATTGAGCTAGATATTGAATAATATTCAGAGTTGGTTATGTTTTTAGTCTGTATTTAATTACAATTAAATGAAGATACTGTATATGCTCCTTGAATGATGAATAAGGCCATACGTGTGTCTGCTTTTAAGACAGTTTAGAAAAGAAAAGATGAAGGCATTTTAGTTTTGCAGGTTGTTTTTCCTTGAATTAAAAAGTATTTTCACATTGAACAGAAATCCAGCTCGTTTGTGTCCCAAGGTTGAAACGCAACACACCATTGATATTACCGAGAAGTAGTAAAGCGCTATACATTTGGTGTACCTGTAGTTCCTCAAGCACATTTGACCCGTGACAGGTTCTTGACAACTACACAAACACACATGAAACACACATTACCCAAATACACACTGTGGCACACATGTGTCAGTAAAATATGAAATTCCATGTTTATTCTTTATATCGCTGCATCTTTCATGGTCAGAGCACTCCGTTAGTGTTGTGTGTGATCATGTGCCTGCGCAGATTGCTGGGGTTGTTGAAGCTGGCTACGCACTGATTGCAGGTGTATGGCTTCTCTCCAGAGTGAGTCCGCAGGTGGATCTTCAGGCTGCCGTTCTGCGTGAAGCGTTTCCCACATTGCGTACAAGCGTACGGCTTCTCCCCCGTGTGAATGCGCATGTGGATGCCCAGCGTGGTCTTGTTGACGAATGACTTGCCGCAAAAGGTGCAAAGAACGGGCAACTCCCCGGTGTGACTCGCCCTGTGCACGATCAGGTCTTCTCGGCTGAGGAAGCGCTCGCCACAGAAGCTGCAGTCCAGAGATTTGCTGACGCCGTGAGGGAAGATGTTCTGCTGCTGGGCGAACTGGCTGACATGACTGGGGTGCCCCACTTGGCCATCATCTCCTACCATTTGTGTATTCATTGCAGGATTCATTGTTGTTGAAGCCATTTGGGCGGACGGATTTCGCTCGAGTTGGCAGTTTCGGTTCTCCGGCACCCCCCTCGTTGGGGCTCTGTCATTGGCACCCGTTGTGAAATTCAGGAGGCTGTCATGGGAGACGTTGTGGTCAGGAGACAGAGAGGTAAAAGCCTGGAGTTCAGAGACAGTGAAGAGGGAGTCGCTCTCCACCAGGAGAGGCCCTTCCCCTCGTCCGTGAACACTCACGATTCTCAGCTCTTCATTATTACTTGTCAGGCAGGACTCATTCCGAGTCCCTGTGGAAACACCACCCTTCATGCTGTGGTTTCCAAAGTCGTCCTGACCTAAAAAGACCAACCACAACATGACCTTATGAATCAGAGTTGTTGTATGAAACGTTGGGACTGGGACTTATATACAAGGACATCATTTGTATCAAGAAGCTTTAAGTAGCTTCAGCAAAGTCTACGTTGTAGTAATGACTGAAAATAATGAGTACAGTGACGTTAGTCAGGGCTGTAACGTTAATGGTGATGCGTCATCACTGACATCCACTCTCACAAATGAGTCTATACATTCCCTCACCAAGGAGTTCAAGGTGCTCAACTGTCCCTGCTGCCATTGGCCTTTTGAATAACTCAAGGTGGTCTTTATATTGGAATTACTGTTTATTGTTTTTGGTTATTATGTGCATACTGCTGACTATACAACAAAGGGATAATAACCACCTGTATATTTAAAAAGTAAATGTTCTGCTTATTTTTTCTTAAACATCATTTATGTCAACACATCTCTTAAACTAACAATAGATTGCTACCGTCAACAACTACGTATTGTCAGTGTCGACACTACTTGCGAGTGATGCTCTCGCATCTGTTGACTACCCACCTCCAACCGGCCCACATCCTCCCACGTCCTCTTCATCTTTGATCAGGATGATATCTGGGCTCTCCACATCTGCACACTAACAACAAGCAATATTTACACATGAGCAAAAGGAAAATAACTTAACAAAACTTTTAGTTACTGAAAGTACTTTGCTGTGTATTTCACCTCCACTTGAGTTTCAGAGGGGGACATCTTGTTCTCTGATTGTAAAGAGATAGAAGCAGCTTCCACAACAGTCTTTAGAGCCAGTGGGGGCTTAATGACAACTAGACGGGATAAAAGACCAAACATCAATCTCCTAAACATGCTGAACATATGAGAATTGGACTTGTACTTCTTGCTGTGAATTCAATAATTTACAGAGTAAGAGCGTTATAATTGGTCATATGGTGAAGCTATTGATAAGATCTTTCAATATGTTGAGCACTTCTCCATATGGTGGCTGTGGACCAAGTATTAATTCTATAGCACATATATTATTTGAGATATTGATGATTTAATGCCAACTAGCACTTATTGGCTCTTACTCATAGCACTTTGTAGTTTAACTTTAGTGAAGAAATTGTACTTTCTTGATTCTTGTTGTTCTGAGTTTGGACTCATGGTTTAATGCACTTATTGTAAGTCGCTTTGGATAAAAGCGTCAGCTAAATGACATGTAATGTAATGTAACTACAATACATCACCGTTCAAAATAAAACATATCAAAAAGCAACAATTGTACAGCCTACAAAATATGATGAATAAGTTAAAAGTGGAAGCATGTTTATCAAAAATAGTGAAACATGTCCATCATAGTTTCTTCGAGTCCAAGGTGAAATTCATAGTCATAATAACAATTAACATACTTTAACATGCACTTTAAAACTCCTTTCACCAATAACACATTTTAGATATAGTCAATATAAGTCAATAGATTAACTTGTTATATATTAATTTAGAGGTAGATATATTCATTACTTCACGAGGAATTAAATAAATATTTAATCGAAATCGTGCCTGGTCACAACTGAGTCAGTGATGTATCTAAATATACTATAATTAGCTTTAATGATGAACTCAACTTGAACTAACGTTAGTCATAAATCAAACATTCAAAGTTCAGGGACTATATTCCGGACGCGAGAGCGAACCACCATGTGGATGTGTGTGTCACGTGACGAGGAACCGCCGTTCATTCATTTACCGTTTGTTGACATGTGCTTTTACTACGAGAGCCAATCGCGCAGCTGTTACAGCTCGCTTTTGATTAAGAACCAAATAAACTGGTTGAAACTTGTTCTGACCAGGAGGAGGAGCGATACTTGTCACCGTCGACTATCAACTATTCTTTTAAAGTGAGAGTGCTCGTCACCTTGTGTTTTGGCCCGTGGTTTGGGGGCATTTCCTCTGAACGGGGAGAAGCGGCTCACCGGCCGGTTGGTCCTGGTCTGCAGCCTGAGGGAGAAGAGCTCGCTCCTTGTCACCTTCATCCTCATCCTCAGGGCTTCGTTTTCCTTCAGGCTCTGCGTGAGATGCAGGCGCAGAGACCCCGAGCCCTCCGAGAACAGCTGACTGATTTCCACCACCGCCGCTTTCACCAGCACGTCCATTATGGACAGGAGCTGGGCCTCCAGGTTCAGGCTGCCCGGCGGCATGTCTGTGGACATGTTTCACTTTGCTGCCGCGGAGAATTATGTCGGGGGAAGAAAAAAAAGAAGCTCGTCACAGTCGTTGGGTTAGCAAACAAAAGGGTCAACACAATGGCTTTTCCGGTAGCCTGACGCTGCTTACCGTAATCCCGATAAAGCAGGCGCAGTTTCAGTTCCTGTGTCTAATTCAAGTTTGCCTGGTTATTCTGTTTACGATTGGTTATGTATTAAATATATAATAAATCCTCAACGGCTTACGTTGGGCACTGAAATCAACGAGCAATACATCAAATATATTTATGGCACAATCAATGATATTCTGATGGTCCAATTGAGAGACGATGGCATGAAACTAGATGAAACAAGGCTTGTTTAGCTCATGTGTAAACTGTTATCTTTGTTTTATCAGAAACTATTTTAGCTGCTAATCCACTGCTATTCATTTTAATGTTTCGAATTTGTAATCATTATTTATTTTCAGGCAAAACATCTTACGCAGCAACCATTCACCTAATACGTTTGATTCCTCATACACCTTAGTTGAATTATACTTTAGACTTCTCAATAAAGTAATACAATTTGTCATACAAAATACGACTGCCTCTGGAAAAATTGAGAATCATCATCCATTTAATGCCATTCATTCCCAATCATATTGGCTGAGTGTCACACCAACACAAAGATTTTCTGCACAAACAACTTTCACAAGTACATCATTTTATTATCTTTTAGAGCAACGAGGCATTCCTGCTTTATGATCTCAAAACAAACATGTGCAAAAAACACAGCACAGTACACTTAAAAAAAATACAGCTAACTAATATCAAATTGTCAGTAATCATTCCAACACCAAACTAAGACTTATTAATCATTAAAGTACCACACATCATCAACCATCCTTTTGGTCGTTTCAGTCTTTCTATTTGCAGTCAGTCTTTCATCGAGGACTCTGTCTTGATGAACACTCCATCTCACAGCTGCTCGGTGCGTTATCTTCCTCACCAGCACCCTCTGTCTCTGTAAGATCTCCCTGTTTCTGCTCTTGGTTCTCAGCACACTCGTCCTTCTCCGGTGACACCTCTCCCTTCTCTTTCTCCTCTCCCCCATCACCAGATGTGATGTCCTTCCTCTCTTTCTCTATTTTAGAGAGGCCGTGGCAGAGGGACTGGACATATGTGAACACACACATGGGGTCCGGGTGTTTACCCATCATGATCATGTCCTCCACTTCCAGTAGAGGGCAGCAGTCGGCCAGGGACCTGAGTGAGGGGACAGAGGAAAGGAAAGGAGAGAACTGAGGTGAGACAAAACAGTGACATAGAAAAAAACAACTACATACAGAAAGTAAAAGAGTCCTGACCTTCTCACTGATTTGGCTGTGGTCATATTAAATGTGAAAAACATTGAGGCAATGAGGCAACGAACATGCAATAATGGATTTTGTTGGCCACTTGTGGGCAGCAGAAAGAAGTTATCAACAGGATATTGACTTATCCCCTTTTAAGTTGAAATGGCAAACATGTTATCATATATATATATATATATATATATATATATATATATATACTCGCAGTTATGAGCAACACTATCATTTATTTGGAGTCATATTTGCTGATGAGTGTGAGCATTGTTAGAACAACAACTGCTTTTGTGTAATTGTTGTGCATGATGACAATAGAGTACTTGAATGGTCAACAATCTTATTGTTATTGTGTTAAAGAAATGAAGGGTAGATAGTTAAATACTCCATACTCTGCAGTTTGGAAGGCCAGAGTGAAGTTTTTCGTCCTCTCTTTTGGATTCAGGGAGCTGTAGTCAAAAGCATCCGGAAAAAAGCGATGGATCAGAGCACAGAACGCCAACCCGTCACACCAGGATGATGAGAAGTTTTCTATGTTGACACCCTAAAAGGTCAAAGGACAGGAAGAATGACGAACCAAGGCTTATTTATGTCATTGTGTAAAAATCTCATGGTCCCAAACGGGGCGACAAATCTTGAAATGTGGTGATGAAGATTGTGTGTTGAACTCGCGTCATAGTTGCGAGTCTTGCTGCGACACCACTGAAGCATCTTCTGTTTGATTGAAGCTCCCGTAGCCGCAGCCCCAGATGACCTCTGAATTTTGAAGTTGCGTGGTATTGGTGTCCTAAAAAATTCACAATATCGCACAATTCTTACTGAAACCTTCATTTTCATATTTACTGCCAGTGAGGTACTGGTATCGTACAATCACTTACTCTGGGGCACCTTGCTGGAACTTGGCGATGATGTCGTTTTTAGCTGCTGCTCTAAGAGAGCGTGCAGAGGGTCTTGGTCGGGAGAGAGAAGAAGAGGGAGGACCACTCTTTCTTTTGGGCTTCCCTTGCTTTTCTACCTCCTTAATCTTTGCTTTGTCTTTCGTTTCTATGTCTACTTCCTCAACTTGTTTTTTCTTCTCTGCCTCCTTTACCCCCCTATCTCCGTCTGTTTCCTTTGACGCTCCCTGTGTTAGACTCTTCTTTTTCTCTTTTTTATTTTTGTCTGTCATCTCCTCTCCATCTCTCTCAGTCTTGCAACTCTTGGCCTCTTCCACCTGAACTTTCTTTTCTTCCTTCCTCTCTGCCTCCCCATCTTTTCCCTCACTTGTCGGTTCAGGATCTTTCACATCAACATCAGTGGAGGCTTTGTCGTCAGAAAGTTCAGCCTCTTCGGCGTCACCTTCCACATGCTTTGATGGAGGAGTCTGGGGCGTGTCTTTATCTCCAGCACTGGCCTCCCCTTCTCCTCCCTGCTCTCGTACTGCATCCTCCTCCCCTTTTCCCCCCACTTTCATTACCCTGAGACCTTCCACTGTCTCCCCTGTGGGAGGGTCTTTACTCTCCTCCAGCTCTGGCTCATCAGTCTGGAGGACAAGCGGCATGAAATAGAGTTTAGTTATAAATCTATCTGCAGATACTGTGTGATACAAGTTACAATGCATGTCTGTTCCTTATAGGTTCCATGATAACAACTAAAACATTTCTGTGATAACTGAGCAACTTAACTCTTTAACGAAAGACATGAGATGTGATTGAAAGTCATATTTTTCAAGATACTTGCAAATATTTGTGGATCATCTTCAATAATTGCAGTAAAAATGTACTTGTGGTGTGTGGATATTGGCTCGGTATGATATGATCATTCTCATTCTGCATACCATTCTCAACTTACTGGTCAAATGGCAGACTAAAACATATGTTTATTTATTTTCTTATGATATGTAAGCCAATAAGTATTTTCAAAATTTTTCTGATGTGACCTGTTCACTCATCAATGTGTCACACGCAAATGATTTAAAATAAGCCTGACTGAGTCATGGGGAACGGAGCTGTAGTTCACACTAACATAAAATACCGTCACTTCCCTTCACTCATTAGGTATGTTTATTAGCATGGGAGCTAAAGAAGAGTTTTAGTTTATAAAAACTATAATTATAAATGAAAAGACATGCATGTGTGGAAGCCGAACACATTCTGTTGTTTTCTTGCTCCAGTTTCACTGCAGAGATACATTTAGGTCTCTGTTGAAATTGTTGTAAGTTGTTTGTTAATCTGGTGACTCTGGTTATTTTCAGGAGCATTACTTCTGTTTGAAAAACATTATTTAAGATGTTCTAAAATTAGTGTCCACACTTTCCCCTGGGGATTACGGGGTCCTCAAACTAGAGAGCCTGATGTAACGTGAGACCTGAAGCTCCACTCGGGGACTTGTTGAATATGTCACTTATTTTGTACACAGCTGAGGTTGAACTTTCAGATGGAAAATGTTCCTTTTGTAATTTACACCCAAATCTAAAATACAGGGCAACTTCATTGCAAGGAACACTTTTAAAATGAACACAACTAACTAATAAACGAAAACCCCTTTGGCTCTCTACGTTTAAAGTCAAAGTTGTTTCCTACGACATGAGTGCTGTTAATCAATTTGAGGGTTCAAATATCATCCAGACAAAATGTGAAATCCAGAATCTTCCTTTTTAGAAATAAATATAAGGATTTTTGAAATGCTGTATAATCTGGTAAAATGTAAGAGCAGGAACAGTCACACCAGGTCAGGCCATGGACCAGTGACTCATCAGAAGGAACAGGAAACTCCACGGTGTGTGTTTGTGTGTGCATTACTTTGCATAACTTGTGTGCCTCTGTGTGTTGCGCTCCGCCGTCAGGAGTGAGTAACAGGTGGCGCGCAGCCAATTCAGCCAAACCCGCTTCAACACAACACCTGCCGTTGCTACAAATAAACTCACTGCCTTTTCCTGGTGCTGATAGTGACACTGGTCATTGTTAGAAATGTGAACACTTTAAAGCTGCAACTTGAAAGAAAAATTCAAAAACACACAGACCTGGTTGTTGTTGTTGTTGTCAATCTGACCTGTTGTCTCTGTAGACCCAGATGCCTCCTGGCAGGGCAATTCCCCATCCATAATAACACTAAATGTCTGTTTTTCAGCTGGATCAAAGGTCAAATCAGACTTTCTTTTCCACTATTGCCCCAGGACTCTTAAACGATCACTCCTGTCTTCCCTGGAAAGTTTTAATTCAGTCGAAGGTGAATCCTCTTCACAAGAAAACTGCTCGATGTCTTCCCACTGCACCACTTTGCTTTCCTGTCCCTGTCTTCCTCTCCCCCCCCTCTCTTGCACCTATGTTTGTGATGTGTGTGTATCTTGGTTTGTGGATACCCGCCTTCACCCCCTTTCACCAGACACCCCCGCCCTCTGCTTTGTGAGGATGCCTATGCCTCTTTATCTGACCTTTTGAGCAACACAAGGTCCCGAAATAGAATCCCAGTGACATAGGCACGGTCCACCAGGCCAAACAGCTGCGTCTGCTGTGGAAACCGCGACTGTACACACACATATAATGCACACGTAGGTGCATACATGCAGTTTAGTCCACATGCTCGCAGACACACAATCTGCCACTTCCTTTTCCTAATATTCAATTCAATTTATTTTATTTAGCCCAAAATCACAGATTTTCCTCAGAGGGGGAAATTACAATCTCTACACATACAACATTCTCTGTCCAGGGACCCTCAATATATATTGATTTGTATATAATACGTACCAAAGAGTCTTTTCCATATGTCTAAATCCTTCCATATGTATGAGGCACGTGCACAGTGATTCATGCCAGTTTTGAGGACCCACTGCACAAGCTGGTTTGTGTTCATAAGAGTCTGGGGCACCATTTGACTAAGCTTTGACATCCTGCAATCCCTTCAGAAGGTATCATGTGTTTAATGTGATTTAGAAAATGGCTGACCAATGAAATTGTTTGATTTTTTAAATGTGTTTATTTTTATAACCAATACAGGAAAATGTAAAGGTGCCATGACAGTAAAACAGAAAACACTAGTTGCTTCCACAAATTAAATGTGCGGTGTTATAATACAGCCAAGTCGCCAGGGAGACATGTCGGTACTGTACGTTTTCCGTTTACTTTGTCACTGTATTTGTATTCATTTTTGTATTCATGTCCTCAAAAAAGTATTCCAATTCAAAGTTATATTTAACTTCACACATCTCATCTTTCTCAAATATTTGTCATTATCTGTTCTCCCATATGGCTCTCCTGGTCCACCATTTTCTTTAGCTTCATGACAGCTTCTCTATTTCTCTTTTTCTTCCCACTTTACTTGCGGCATATACATACAAAGTAGATGCATGGACAAACCAGACTAGTCCAACTTTTCAACTTCCCGTCCTGTCCAAACAGTGTCTACTCATTCAACACGAAACAGATGTTTTTAAAAATAAATCCCACTCTGTCTGTCATTATCTTGTCCTACCCCCTACATCCTTCTTCTCCTCCTCCCTTCTGTCTAAGTCTATAAATATGTCAACGCCTTCTTGTGTATCTGTCCCACTCGCTCCTACTTGTGGTCCAATCTCTAAAGCACAACTATGCATCTACTGCACTGTGTTGACAAAACCAGAGGACTTTATACAATTAAAAATAGAAAACAAAGGAGATGTTGAGAGATTTACATTTAAGCGTCTATTAAGAAAATTGTAATGAATGACGAAACCATTATTTTTTTGTTTCTGTCTGTATATGTGTGTCCATGGGTGGAATCAAAGCTACTGTGTGATTATTGTCGTTAAGGAACATTTTTAATTATTGTCTTTACTTTGAGTGAAGTGCCTCATGCCAGTCAAGTTCTCCTCACTTATTTGTGTGCGTGTGTGTGTGCGCGTGTGTGCGTGCACAACAGAGGCTGCCTCTGTGTGTTGGTGTGAACTCCTCCTGTTGTCTTCTACTTTTTGAGCTAAATGCAAACAGTAGCAGCACCCTGATGAGAGGTAATTGTTTTTGTTTTTTTAAAGTTTGAAACTTTGTAGACAAGTCAAACTATATTTATATAAAAACATTGGCTCAATTTGTTGTACATTTTCTACATGAATCATTAATTGTGAATTTATCATGCACATTGAATTACAAATGTGTGAGGAAGATACAAATGTTTGACCGTGATGTAATTTGAACACATAATGGGTGGTAATGGTATTTTAGTCGGATGATCTTGAGTCAATAGCCAAAAGAGTAAAGGGACTAGTAAGCCATTTTTATGTCACAGAGCAAAAATACTAAAATACATATACTGTATTTATATAAACTGTAGATAGACCTAAAGATGTCCACACTCAATATCTATAATATATGCAGCTTTTTACTATACAGTTGAGCAAAAAGCAGCATCTTTTGAGACTGAAATTGAAAAAGATTGTAAAAAGATTGATGTATTGATAATATAAATGCTTATATTGTTAGAATGTTATGCTTTTGTCAGGTTACTCAAGTTCAGAATAACACATAGCAGGTGAAATTTGTGTCTGGGAATGTCTGCTTCTCGAGAATTGATACGCGCTTCGTACCATAACACTCACGCATGTTATTTGACTAGTCTCATTAAGAAAAGTGGACTGGCCTTCCAGGGCTCAGTCCTGTGAAAAGAGGAGGAGATGGAATTATTGCCCTCCTTGATAGTTCAGCACCAATTAGAAGTTAGGATGATGCATACGAACCTGTGACGAAATCTGTGTATGTAAGGGCCGGACTTCCTGGTTAAAGGAAGAGTTGTTGGGACTCCCTGGGATTGCAATTTGCTTGTGATCAGAGAAATAAATCTACCAGAATGAGAGAAGTTGTTGGCTGAATTCTTCCAAAGGCTCTACCAGGCATACCATTTTGACTCACAGTATGCATCAGAAAACTCAGTGAAAATAAAATAAATGATCCTGGAAATCCTTTAAGAGGTTATGAATGTTATGCACATGGTTAACCGCACCAGGCTGCATACCAGAGTGTGCCGACTGTAGCTGACACCACACTTCACTGCAATCTGCACTTGCTGATACATATAGCAACACAACACAGACATATGCGCACTATTAATCAGTTAAACAAATATTGGATGTCAAATTGGTATTGTGGATGTCTGCTATGATCACAGCCGGTTGTGATGGTCACTGCTTAGATTCAACTATTCAGCTGATGAAAGTATAGTGACCAACTCTGAGACTGTATTGTTTGTTAATGGTCCCTGATGCCAGGGATGCTTTTATCATGGCTTAAATTACATTGTCTATTTATTCAGCTCCAGCAAAAGGCACTCCAGACTTGAAATAATGGTGAGCCTGCAACACACGATAAGCTTTTAATACCCAGCATGGTCTCTCACACAGGTGTAATGGAAATTAACCCTTCCAATCTCCTTTAGAGAAAACAAGTGTGATGTCAAAACACTTAATGTCTTTGATTAAACAGATACTTGAAATAATTCAATTGAATGACCAGAGCTCCACCAAAAAATGGATAGGAGATCTAAGAGAGAAAGTCTTTAAACAGTGAAATGTTTCCCCGTCATTCCTTCCTCCCCATGGCATCCATGTGAACAGGTTCTGTTTGCTGCGTCCGAGGGGTGACAGAGCCAAAAATAAGACAACTCTCCAATAAGATCAGCCAGTCCCTCTTGGCTGGTGTCGTTGATGCTAGGTCAAGATAGCTGAACTGAATCCGCTTTGAGTTCAGTGGCCCAGTTACCTTTAGAACATCGATACATTTCAACAGGCAGGACAGTCAACGGAATAATGCCACCTGCTAAAAATAAACATGTCGTCAAGCACTGCACCTTTAAAGCAATAGTTCATAAAAATAAGAGTCCCTGCATGACAAAAGGTTTTCAATGGAAAACTATTGGGCGGTCTTCTGAAAAAGCCATAATGGCAGGGCAAACAACCTCCATATTAACTGCATTAAAATGTCATTTTAAAAAAAGGTTCCCTCCCATGAAGCCACAAATAACCAGTAAGGTTGGTTTCCAGTACCTCAAAGGCCTTTCACATTTCCCAGGTTTGTACTCATCACTTCAAGCTAAAAATGAGAAAGCCAGGCAGCAATAATTTTAAAGTGATGACAATTAAATATGACTCCTATATATTGATCTCCGTCATATGAGCATAAACTGTCAGAGGTCAAGTACATGCATGCAAAGAGGAAAGACCTGAAACCAATTGTTTCAGTAACTAGTCAACTAAAGAAAACAAACTTAGCATTGGAAAACTTTTTATTAGTCATGAATATTTTTTCACTGTAGGGATCCAAACTCAGTATGAAACCTGAAAGTCAAGATAAGATGAACATTAGTACTAGTTACACATACTAGTCATCATTTGTGCAAATACATTGTCAACATACCTTGACCTGATTGTGGCCGCCAGCTTGGCGGTTAGCTTGGCGGTTAGCTGGCTGCCTGAAGCCTCCATGGGAAGAAGCTGGTCTACCAGCCTGTCCATAACCAGCCATCACAGGATTGGGATCCTTGACGCTCTGGGGGGCTGCAAAGTCACCAGTGTCGGGCTTCATCTGCTGCTGAGGACCGGGTTGGCCGTCTCTCACATAGTGAACATCTTCCCAGTAGTCTCTGCCCTGCTCATAGCTGTTGCTGGCGTGACTGACGGTGCCTGGAGGATACTGGCCGGTCATGAACATGAAGTCAAAGTAAGGGTACGGGCCAGAGAACGGGTAGGGGCCGGGGAACGGGTAGGGGCCCCAGCTTTCACCGATGTTGCCGTGTTGCTGAGGTTGACTAGTAAAGCTTTGGCCAGCATACTCTTGCTCATGAAATGGTGGAGGAGACAGCCTGCCTTGTTCCTCGGTCTCCCTCTCGTTGTCACCATGCTCAAAGCTTTTCTCAAAATGGGACAACTCTCCCGCCTGGTACATTGGTCCCGTTGGAAAAAATGGATCCAGTTCCTCATATAAACTGGAGACAGCTGGAGAGCCAGACGACATTTCCTCACCTCGAGAGAGGCTGTGAGGAGCCCAGTTCATGTCTGAGAATAGGAAGAGAGACCAGTATGAAACTCACATATGTTCAAGACATGGGTCAAGCCAAGAGTTGCTAGCGATTATGGCCGTATACCTTTAACAAAGTTACCAAACTGTAGAGACACAGAACAATAAGCATTGGATGGTCACCTTGAGTGCCAGGTTGAAAAGCAGCTTCTGGTTGTGCGGCACTGGCAGGGTTACTCCTCACAACAGGTTCTCTGTATCCTGAGAACACCGGTCCAGAAGAGCTGGAGACAGCAGATGGTGCTGGTCTTTGACCAGTGGGCTGAGGGACACTGGGCCCCGGCTGTGGTCGAGCATGATAAGATGGTGTGGGGAGCCCTGTAGAAGGAGCTCTTTTAGGCATAACCACTTCAGATGAAAACTGGCCAGAAGGAGCTCCCTGGTACGAGTCCAAAGTAGGAGCAGCGTTTGGGTAACCGCTGCCATAAGCACCAGGATTAGAGCCTGGGTACAAGAAAACACAATTTAAATCAGAAGTGAAATAACAGAAACATGTTTACCTATAGTGGATGATACTTTACCTTTCTTATAAGGAAAGCAGCAAATGTCCACAATCAGCAGAGCAAAGAGAGACACCCTGAAAACATAAAAAGATAATATCAACAAGTGTTTCCCAGTAAACAGTCCAAACTTCACCAACCTCCAGCTACTTACCCTGAGACAAACCGTGCAGTCATCATGTTGAAGGACAATGCATGAAAAGCTGTCAATGGTGGAGGGTTATAAGAGTAACCAGAGATCAGAACTGACCAATCAGAGCTTAACGAGTTAACGACATACAGCCTCAGCAATCAAGCCTCAGCAATTACAAACACAAGCCAATATTGACATCTCAGAAACAACGTGTGCACATGATCCATTTAAGTATTAATAGTTTGATATAAGGAAACATGACACATCAGACTCCAATCTATTTGTTTCTGATGTATGTATTTAGATTGACATTTCGGTAAATTATGTTCTATTTAGAACACAAGACAATTCAAATGTTTAGCAGTCTAATGGGGATTGTCTATTGTAGATACAGACAAACTATAAGAAGTTGGCACCAACATGGTCACTTTTTAACTCTGGCAACTCTTCCACTCAAGTAAAACATGCTTTAGTTGACTTCATTTTTGATTACCACCAGCCAACTTCAGCCAGACTCCAACATCGGTAGAAGCTGACCCGTACCCGTTCCCCAGCCCCTACCCGTACTCTGGCCCGTACCCTTACTTCGACTTCATGTTCCTGACCGGCCAGTATCCTCCAGGCACAGCCAGTCATGCCAGCAGCAGCTACGAGCAGGGCAGAGACTACTGGGAAGATGTTCACTATGTGAGAGACGATGCTCCCACAACCCTGGAAAAAGAAATCCAAACATCTCTATACAATGTGGCTCAGAGCAGGCAACATTAATACATTGTATGTGAAAGTTTCTTTAACATTACCTCTGTCTTCATCTTTGCATTTTGGGTCTTTTTATCTTACAGACAAAATATTGTGCTTCAATGGAGAAACTCTGATGCACCAACTGAATCAAGAATACCCTCTCATGGCCATAGAAAATAATGTAACTGAAGGCCCCCTCTAGGCATTCATTTAAAAAATAATATATAGTCATTCTTTACAGACTACTTGGAAAATAAGTCCTGCAAATGTAGTTAATGCACACCACAATAATTACCTACATCCATTATGTTTTGTGTATTTAACTAAATATCTTTTGTTTCACTTTTTGTGTCCTTATCATGGAAAAAATGTCACAATCGGCTCTACTGTGTGATACTAATTTAAAGTTTCCGGTTTTACTTTGAAAATCTCACATTTCTTTCATTTCAGACAACTTCCCTTTCTGCCCTTATGTGTTTCCTCGGTCTGCAGAGTCCTGATGAGTTTCGTTTGTCCCTCGTTATCACCCTCTTTTCCTTGTGTACTTGGTTGCTGTGCCCTTGTCTTTTGTCAGTTTGTCTTTGTTGCAGCTTGAAGATATTCTTAGCGGGTTTGCTTACCTTGTTACTGCTTGTCTGTAAATCTCTTGTGTTAAAGAGTCTTCATTGAATCTCTCTGCTTCAGAGTCTGACTGACAGCGGCTGCTGTGAAACACTTGAGAGCAGGAGTGGAAGTATCTAAAATCAGTGAACTGAAGTTTAATACTGAAAATTTAAAAAATGTAATTATATAACTGGTTGTAATTTATGAGAGTAGTCATATGGAGTATTGTACATCTGCTAATTTCAAAGCACCCAGCTGCTACAGCGAATTACTTGATGCATTTGAATTATTATCCCTTACTCTTACAACTTACCATAGCAGCGAAGCCAGTTATAGTAATAGTAGTCTTTGTATTTGACAATTAATTATATGATATATTGTAGTTGGAGAAGTTTGAAACATTTCTATTTGTGGTAGACAAATAAGGGTATTTAGTGCTGGAGAGCTTAAACACAACAATTCAGGAAGTTACATACACTGAAACAAACCCATCTCACAAGGCATTACAATGAAGTGCTCATATGGTGGCGCCAACAGACTGAACAGCCCAAGTGTAGTCTTCTATTCACATACTGAATTCAATCATGTATTTCAGCCTAGATCAGGGGTCTCAAACTCAATTTACCTGGGGGCCGCTGGAGGTAGAGTCTTGGTGAGGCTGGGCCGCATCAAGTATTAAAAAAAAAAGTACAACTGATCCAATCTTCATTAATAACAATTCAGAACATGAACGGTTCTTCAGAACATGAACGGTTCTTCAGAACATAGGTGCATGTGAGAAAAACCCGAGAGCTGCACTCACACTAAACTTTGATGTCAAGTAGGGGGCCACACAATATCGTCCCGGGGGCCGCAATTGGCCCGCTGGCCGCGAGTTTGAGACCCCCGGCCTAGATCCTATTAATTGATTGTGTTTCTATTGCTTATCAGACTTTGTGAGGTGGCACTGCTGCAGCCTTTTAATTCATTCAGGAATACTCTGAAGACAAATTGTTTATGAGAAGTAAATGAGATAAATAGGCCCACCACCACACATTGGATTATTGTAGTTATACTGTATGTAACTTATAACTGTAATTCATTATAAGACCAATCAAAATGTACATAAACCAATCAATTATAATTGTGTAATTTAGTATTTTCAGCAGCAGATGAAATAAAGGGGCATTTGGACCTGGAGGAAGCATTGAGAGAGAAGCAGCGATACAAGCAGACTCTGTTCATTCACATATACTGCCATACTATTTATTATGCCTCAGTACATAGCATGTCAAATGCAGTATGAGAGCTTGGCCACCCTTTAAATGAACTGTAGCTGAATTATGTGTAATCCCTCTGTTTGTATTCATGTGGAGGTATCTGATCCTTCAGTTAAAATAAAACAAATGTGGGGACCTGTAAAAGGATGACAGGCCATATATGTTTGATAAACCATTTATTTCATGTTTCACTTGTGACATAATCAACTTTAGTATTTCAACAACATAGTTACAAGTGCTTTACAATACGACAAATCCAAACAACATAAAAACCAAAACACATACAACGGAGTTAAAACAATAAGAAACAAAGTCTTGGCTCCCCTTTTGTGTTTAACTCTTAAAACAACAATTTAATGACATCGAACTGACTCTTATTGACAATGGTTTAGTCGTCTTCTGGGGTTGAAATGTGCTTCTATTGAACTCAACAAGGTCATCATTCCAGCTCTGGCTCCACCTTGTCAGAATTATTTAGTCTGCTAGTGGATTTAACAGGTTAATTTAATGAAACTGGTCCAAGCAATGTCACGTACTCAGCTCTGACTCTTGTTTTATAAAGACATGCTCAAATATATTAATAGAGAAAATGGGGCAAAGTAAGAAACAGTAATTTCTCTTCTTCCAGTGTGACCAAAAGGCATGACTCTACAAAACATGTACTTACTGCAAACTATTCTGTCAATATATTTAAAGTGCAAGTCCAGTTAGTGGAGGTGAGTAAAGTCACTGCGTACAACCATTTTGTTATTGTAATATTTAAATGTTTTGGTTATATTGTGTTGACTGTAATAGACAGTTCTCCATGCTGCACTAATTCTTATGACATTAGATTCAAGTGAAATATGCTATAGTCAAATGGAAACGCTACACTGAGATGTTAACTATCGGGTATCTTGAATTGTTGCCAACTGATTAATTTAGACATTGTATTCCTGTTCAGACATACAGCTCAACCAATACAAGTGCTGCTAATTTAAGATCAACTTCTCAGGAGATAATTGCTAAGAAAAAAATGGCAAGATTTCTCTCAAGAAGCCGGTAGCATCCAGGAAAGTCATAAGTTACAGCAGCATCCTATCTTAAATTCTGTCAAATGGTGAGCCTTTTTGCACATTTTAATTGATTCCTTCTGTTAAAAACAGGAGTTTGATATGGCAGTATCTTTAAATTGTTCTGTTATCTTTAGTCTGAATTCACACAGATACCCATCTTTTTATGGAAGATATTTTGAGCTCATGGTCTTGTGCAACTTTAAGATTTGTCATTTAACGCAAGTGAAATCCCCTTTAAATGAAACTGTCAGAGGTGCAGAACATACTTATGTCAACATGTTAAAAAAGTAATTATTCTCTTTCAGCAGGGGGAGAACACCTGTGTTGAGGGGCTATGCAAGGTTTCTTAACCTGACAAAGCCTCCATCATATTTTGTTTTACTTTGTGTGATTACATGTATTCCATCCTTGTCTCTGATTGTAGTCCACTATGTCACACAGTCACCTCATTTAAGAGTAGACTTAAGACTTTCCTCTTTAATAGTGCTTGGTTAGGGCTGAATCAGGTTTGCCCTGGTCGAGCCCCTTGATATGCTGCTATAGGCTTAGAGGCAGCTGGGGGATGTTTTAGGATACACTGAACACCTATCTCCTCTTCTCTACTTATGGATGAATTTACACTCCATTGCGCTTCCTCCCTAGAGTCTGTGACTTCACATCTCATGGGGTCCATTGGACCTGGCTGAGTTCGATGCCTCCTGCCTTGGCCCTGCTCCTCTCTACCTCCTTTTGTTTCATGGATTGTCCATGAAACATTGAATGTGTTTATGTAACTCTGTTCATTATGTACACATGACATTGCTTCTGTCCATCCTCTGTTGCTCTCCTGAAGGTTTCTTCCATTTTTTCCCTGTGAAAGGTTATTTTTGGGGAGTTTTTCCTGATCTGAGGTCCTGGGACAGGTATGTCGTATGTGTACAGATTGTAAAGCACTGAGGAAAATTTTTAATATTGGGCTATACAAAATAAACTGAATTGCATTATGTTGCTGTAGTGTCCACACCGTGGGATTAAAGGATCAACTTAACACTAGGTGCAACACCGGTTCTCCAATGTTTTACGAATCAGTTGGAAAACATGTCCTTTAGTAGAGCAGTGTTCAGATGGGCTCCAGTTGCGTCGTTATGTGGGCCTCTGATCTTTGGCACCCATTAGTCTACAGGTCAATTAAGGTCATGGGCCCTGCATCAAGAGTTGGGACATTAAACCCTTTATACAAACCTTAGTATAAAGGGTATACATTTCAGCTCCATTCTTCCTACAGATTGCAGTAGACGTGAACAGCACCCCCTTTTTCCACCATCACCTTTTGTTTTTTTACTCAGTCATTTTGGGCACTACAGTGGCTGGGATCTTTGAAATGAGTCCACTTTAAAGTCAAATATGGCTATCCATATAATCCTCAAAAAGTCCAGTGTAGAGAAATAAATTGACCATTGAACAAGTGTTAAATAGGAAAAAGTGCTGTGAACATTTCGTTGCACCCGTACCAGATGGTGTAATAAAATTAATACAGCCAATTCAGCAGGTGGATTTAAGGCATAGTTGGGTAAAGGCAATACCAATAAGGTCTACATATTGAAGTATAAGCTTAATATAACCAAGTCTGCAATAGTTAGTCAAGTATTTATCACAATTTTAAAGTAAAACATATTTTGCTCTGCAAAAGTCATTTATTTCCAAAGGCAATGCAGACATAATTTGGCATGAAGAAAAAAGCACATCATTCAGTTAGTCAAACTCAGTATGAAACCTGAAAGTCAAGATAAGATGAACATTAGTACCAGTTACACATACTAGTCATCATTTGTGCAAATACATTGTCAACATACCTTGACCTGATTGTGGCCGCCAGCTTGGCGGTTAGCTTGGCGGTTAGCTGGCTGCCTGAAGCCTCCATGGGAAGAAGCTGGTCTACCAGCCTGTCCATAACCAGCCATCACAGGATTGGGATCCTTGACGCTCTGGGGGGCTGCAAAGTCACCAGTGTCGGGCTTCATCTGCTGCTGAGGACCGGGTTGGCCGTCTCTCACATAGTGAACGTCTTCCCAGTAGTCTCTGCCCTGCTCATAGCTGTTGCTGGCGTGACTGACGGTGCCTGGAGGATACTGGCCGGTCATGAACATGAAGTCAAAGTAAGGGTACGGGCCAGAGAACGGGTAGGGGCCGGGGAACGGGTTGGGGCCCCAGCTTTCACCGATGTTGCTGAGGTTGACTAGTAAAGCTTTGGCCAGCATACTCTTGCTCATGAAATGGTGGAGGAGACAGCCTGCCTTGTTCCTCGGTCTCCCTCTCGTTGTCACCATGCTCAAAGCTTTTCTCAAAATGGGACAACTCTCCCGCCTGGTACATTGGTCCCGATGGAAAAAATGGATCCAGTTCCTCATATAAACTGGAGACAGCTGGAGAGCCAGACGACATCTCCTCACCTCCAGAGAGGCTGTGAGGAGCCCAGTTCATGTCTGAGAACAGGAAGAGAGACTATGAAAAATACATGTTCAAGACATGGGTCAAGCCAAGAGTTGCTAGCAATTATGGCCGTATACCTTTAACAAAGTTACCAAACTGTAGAGACACAGAACAATAAGCATTGGATGGTCACCTTGAGTGCCAGGTTGAAAAGCAGCTTCTGGTTGTGCGGCACTGGCAGGGTTACGCCTCACAACAGGTTCTCCGTATCCTGAGAACACCGGTCCAGAAGAGCTGGAGACAGCAGATGGTGCTGGTCTTTGACCAGTGGGCTGAGGGACACTGGGCCCCGGCTGTGGTCGAGCCTGATAAGATGGTGTGGGGAGCCCTGTAGAAGGAGCTCTTTTAGGCATAACCACTTCAGATGAAAACTGGCCAGAAGGAGCTCCCTGGTACGAGTCCAAAGTAGGAGCAGCGTTTGGGTAACCGCTGCCATAAGCACCAGAATTAGAGCCTGGGTACAAGAAAACACAATTTAAATCAGAAGTGAATTAACAGAAACATGTTTACCTATAGTGGATGATACTTTACCTTTCTTATAAGGAAAGCAGCAAATGTTCACAATCAGCAGAGCACAGAGAGACACCCTGAAAACATAAAAAGATAATATCAAAAGTGTTTCCCAGTAAACAGTCCAAACTTCACCAACCTCCAGCTACTTACCCTGAGACAAACCGTGCAGTCATCATGTTGAAGGACAATGCATGAAAAGCTGTCAATGGTGGAGGGTTATAAGAGTAACCAGAGATCAGAACTGACCAATCAGAGCTTAACGAGTTAACGACATACAGCTTCTGGTATATGACTCCCAGTTGATGGATCAAGCCTCATTACTTACACAAGCCAATTGTATCTATAAATGCACACACACACACACACACACACACACACACACACACACACACACACACACACACACACACACACACACACACACACACACACACACACACACACACACACACACACACACACACACACACACACACACACACACACACACACACACACACACACACACACACACACACACACACACAAAAACTGAACAAAATATTCTGTTGAAAAAGTTTGCTGTCATTTTACATTTGGACGTGTTCTTGATGATGGCTATGTTTTCACGGCGGTCTTAAATTATATTCCAATTCCCATTAGACTGCTTAATATTTGTATTTGTTTGCACTATAAATACAATACATCATTCACGTAAATGTACCAGACTTTCAATACATTCTTTAAATTGTTGCACTATAAATGGAACATGTGCATATGTGTCTCCCCCCCCCCCCTTCCACACACACTTCTGAGATGTCAATATTGGCTTGTGTAAGTAATGAGGCTTGATCCATCAACTGTGAGTCATATACCAGAAGCTGTATGTCGTTAACTCGTTAAGCTCTGATTGGTCAGTTCTGATCTCTGGTTACTCTTATAACCCTCCACCATTGACAGCTTTTCATGCATTGTCCTTCAACATGATGACTGCACGGTTTGTCTCAGGGTAAGTAGCTGGAGGTTGGTGAAGTTTGCACTGTTTACTGGGAAACACTTGTTGATATTATCTTTTTATGTTTTCAGGGTGTCTCTCTTTGCTCTGCTGATTGTGGACATTTGCTGCTTTCCTTATAAGAAAGGTAAAGTATCATCCACTATAGGTAAACATGTTTCTGTTAATTCACTTCTGATTAAAATTGTGTTTTTGTACCCAGGCTCTAATCCTGGTGCTTATGGCAGCGGTTACCCAAACGCTGCTCCTACTTTGGACTCGTACCAGGGAGCTCCTTCTGGCCAGTTTTCATCTGAAGTGGTTATGCCTAAAAGAGCTCCTTCTACAGGGCTCCCCACACCATCTTATCAGGCTCGACCACAGCCCACTGTTCAAAGACCAGCACCATCTGCTGTCTCCAGCTCTTCTGGACCGGTGTTCTCAGGATACAGAGAACCTGTTGTGAGGAGTAACCCTGCCAGTGCCGCACAACCAGAAGCTGCTTTTCAACCTGGCACTCAAGGTGACCATCCAATGCTTATTGTTCTGTGTCTCTACAGTTTGGTAACTTTGTTAAAGGTATACGGCCATAATCGCTAGCAACTCTTGGCTTGACCCATGTCTTGAACATATGTGAGTTTCATACTGGTCTCTCTTCCTATTCTCAGACATGAACTGGGCTCCTCACAGCCTCTCTGGAGGTGAGGAGATGTCGTCTGGCTCTCCAGCTGTCTCCAGTTTATATGAGGAACTGGATCCATTTTTTCCAACGGGGCCAATGTACCAGGCGGGAGAGTTGTCCCATTTTGAGAAAAGCTTTGAGCATGGTGACAACGAGAGGGAGACCGAGGAACAAGGCAGGCTGTCTCCACCACCATTTTATGAGCAAGAGTATGCTGGCCAAAGCTTTACTAGCCAACCTCAGCAACACGGCAACATCGGTGAAAGCTGGGGCCCCAACCCGTTCCCCGGCCCCTACCCGTTCTCTGGCCCGTACCCTTACTTTGACTTCATGTTCATGACCGGCCAGTATCCTCCAGGCACCGTCAGTCACGCCAGCAACAGCTATGAGCAGGGCAGAGACTACTGGGAAGATGTTCACTATGTGAGAGACGGCCAACCCGGTCCTCAGCAGCAGATGAAGCCCGACACTGGTGACTTTGCAGCCCCCCAGAGCGTCAAGGATCCCAATCCTGTGATGGCTGGTTATGGACAGGCTGGTAGACCAGCTTCTTCCCATGGAGGCTTCAGGCAGCCAGCTAACCGCCAAGCTGGCGGCCACAATCAGGTCAAGGTATGTTGACAAAATGTATTTGCACAAATGATGACTAGGCTGGTTAACTAGTACTAATGTTCATCTTATCTTGACTTTCAGGTTTCATACTGAGTTTGGATCCCTACAGTGAACTAATATTTATTAAAATTGTTATCTAATACATTGTTTCCAGATTATTTTTTACTAATTGCTGTGAAGAAGATGCTAAACATTGTTTTAAATGGTAGTGACAAGAGTTAATGTAACTATTAGTTTGGGATGGTCTTCAGATGCAATGCTTCTCATCCAGGCCCCAACCTCAAAGTACAATGTTCAGGCTTTAATGCACAGATGTCAAAAACATGTATGTGGCTCTTGACTTGAAAGACATATGATCAATATTAAGAAAAAAATCCTGTGCTTTTATTTTGAAGGTAATTTTGTATGCAGTGGACTGCTGTCTATTCACACTCCATGCTGCATTCACACAAGGGCGTAGGTTTGGTTTGGAACTGATTTAAACCTAATTACAGTAATGAAATCTTAGTTTAAATACAAAACTGTATTCTGCACCAAATAAGAAGAAATAAAAGTTTTGCTCAAATGCCAAAATACAGTAACAGTATATTCTATATGCAAAATATATAAACAGTTACCAATTGTATAGTGACAAAAGAAATTGGAACATTTTAAATAAATCTATCATACATTTTAATTGGACAGTGCCTTGCCTCCTGCTGTGTTTTAGCCATTGCACGATGGAGTTAAATCCAGGCCAATAGTTTTGCACGTTTGAAAAAAGGATTTTAACCTGAAAATTAAAGATTTGGTTTTCAACATTGAGAAATTCAACAACGTATTCTAAATAACTATGAAAAGTTTTGTTTTAAATATTTAGATTTGTTCTTTTCTTCCAATAAAATATTTCATTTTTCAGTAGCAGATTTTATATTTTCAATTACAGTTTCGAATCTTGTCAGGTTCAGATCTTTTTTTCACTTGCAGATCGTTTTTTTTTCAGGTTCATCCTTTTGGCAGGGATCTGGCGTGGTTTTAACGACAGGGGCGTGGTATGAGTGACAGCTTAACAAAAAAGGCGGAGGGCCGGCCTCAACTACGTTGCCTTGAAATTATAGGCTCGTTCGAGATGAGCCAGTTCTGCGCAGAATCGATCGCCGGCTATCGGCGCGCAATGCATGCCGGTTAGATTTATTTATGTCCGACTTGCTCTGACGTCATGCACACGTGGTCAACGATACTCTCACGAGAGCGAGGCCGCCATCGATTTTAGAGCCAAGTGCTGCAGGAGCTCTCCGACTGCGTAGCCCAATGCATGATGGGAAACGGCTGGCTGTCGCCACATCAGAGAGCTGATTGTCTCTTAGATCTGACAGCAGACACCATCCATCCATTATCACCCGCTTATCCGGGGTCGGGTCGTGGTGGCAGCAGGTTCAGCAGGCCGACCCAAGCTTCCCTCTCACCCGCAACACTTTCCAGCTCATTCTGGGGGATCCCGAGGCGTTCCAAGGCCAGCCGGGAGATATAATCCCTCCAGCGTGTCCTCAGTCTTCCCCGGGGCCTCCTACCAGTTGGACGTGCCCGGAAAACCTCTAATGGGAGTGTAGAAAAAATAAATACATTACACTGTTGGCAAATAACTTGAGACTATAGAGCATTTTAATACAGCATTAAGGTAAATATGCACACTAGCTTGCTTCAGCCTAAACAACACACAGCATGGACCCTAGCGTTAAGGTCACGTAAATTCGCGCCGAGTTACGAGAGCCCAAGGCCGAACTCAGTGGGAAAAGACAAAATAAGGGAGCGCCCGGTCCCACCACACACTGCCCTTATCATTGACTAGGGCAAAGGGGAGGAAGATATACAGTAGCATCCCAGACGTTAGTCAAGGGCAACCCCATCCTGCAAACTGGATTATGCCAGCTCCAGTACGCCCCCACCCTTGCACCCCGACAACATGCACACACACTGATGGATGAAGACCACAACCAATGGACGTGAGCTAGTGTGGGTGGAAATACTCAGTGCTCCAATCAGGCAGCTTCTAGCTAAAATAAGCTCCGCCTGCTACAATAGTCTTAACCAATGGGACCTCTCAAGAGGAATCCTATATGAAGCTTCCGCTCGCTCTGTTTAAGGGCCTTTTCCTTGGACATTCAACCCTGTTGAATGTTTTGATTAGGACCGTGCACGTATAACTGTATGGGATGCAATACTCTGCTTTTTGAATGGTGAATAAATATTTGTGATTTTACCTCTCGATTCTGCTCGTCCGTTGAAAGCCTGAGCCGCACACTTGTTCCCTGCGTTCCGACGCACAACAGGAGGCGTCCAGGAGGCATCCTGACTAGATGCCCGAACCACCTCAGCTGACTCCTTTCGACACGAAGGAGCAGCGACTCGACTCCAAGCTCCCCCCTGATGTCCGAGCTCCTTACCCTATCTCTAAGGCTGAGCCCGGCCACCCTACGGAGGAAGCTCATTTCGGACGCTTGTATCCCAGATCTCGTTCTTTCGGTCACGACCCAGAGTTCGTGACCATAGGTGAGGGTTGGAACGTAGACCGACCAGTAAATGGAGAGCTTTGCCTTCCGGCTCAGCTCCCTCTTCACTAAGACGGACCGGTACAGCGCCTGTTTTACTGCTGCAGCCGCACCGATCCGCCTGTCGATCTCCCGCTCCACCTTACCCTCACTCGTGAACAAGACCCCGAGATACTTGAACTCCTTCACTTGGGGTAGGCAGTTTGCCCCCACCTGGAGGGAGCAATCCGCCGGTTTCCGGCAGAGCACCATGGCCTCAGATTTGGAGGTGCTAACTCTCATCCCTGCCGCTTCGCACTCGGCTGCAAAATGCCCCAGTGAATGCTGGAGGTCACGGTCCGAGGAGGCAAACAGGACCACATCTTCCGCGAACAGCAGAGAGGCGATCCCGAGACTCCCGAACCGGATCCTCTCCGCCCCCTGGCTGCGCCTAGATATCCTGTCCATGAAGGTCACGAACAGGACCGGTGATAAAGGGCAGCCCTGGCGGAGGCCAACACCCACCGGGAACGTGTCTGACTTACTACCGAGGAGACGAACACAGCTCCTACTGCAGGCGTACAGAGACCGGATGGCCCGTGCCAACGGGTCCGGCACCCCATACTCCCGCAGCACCCCCCACAAAAACCCCCGAGGGACCCGGTCGAAAGCCTTCTCCAGGTCTACAAAGCACATGTAAACTGGTTGGGCAAACTCCCAGGACCCCTCCAGTAATCTTGCGAGGGTAAAGAGCTGGTCCACTGTTCCACGACCGGGACGGAATCCGCACTGTTCGTCTTGAATCTGAGGTTCGACAAGCGGTCGGAGCCTCCTCTCCAGCACCCTGGCATAAGCTTTTCCTGGGAGGCTGAGCAGTGTGATACCACGATAGTTCGAGCACACTCTCCGGTCCCCCTTCTTGAAGATGGGAACCACCACCCCGGTCTGCCAGTCCATGGGCACTGTTCCCGACCACCCAATCCAGCAGACACCACATGTTGTAAAAAATCCAGGGCAAATTGTAAGTCTCTCTGTGTGCATTTGCAATTATTGAGACTGATCTGACCTTATATGTTACAGTATGTTGTTCTATTGAGTGTGTTAATGTTTTAAACATGCAGATGGAGTATTCTCTATAGTATACATGTTTACTGTTACACAATTGTTGTTATAAAATGAATAATACGTTAAACAAAGGTAACAGTCCAGTGTGAGAACTCTGTATAAATATATTTTGGATTATATATTTATTTTGTATTTCTCATACATTTAAGAGAGGGACAGTTTATGTTCCATTTAATTTATTTTAGTCACATATATTTAAATCCACTATACGATCACTGTTTCATTGTACCACTGTACTAGTGTATTAAAAATGGTTAATCCTCAGAGCAACGCAGGATTCACGAATAGACAGAGCATGCGCTGTTGCCCACACAAGATGACCGTACTATGTTGTCCTTTGTCATGAATGCAGATGTGGAATAAACTGCTGTTACCACAAGCCTGTCCAGCTCCATGAGGTTCATTTGGCCAAGATACATCTCACAGAGGTTACACATGCCTGGAGGTTAAGAGAGGTATTGGTCTGTGCAACAGGAATTTTTTTATATATCTCTCTATAGATATATAGTTTTATATATATATATATATATATATATATATATATATATATATATATATATATATATATATATATATATATATATATACATATACATATACAAGTTCTTCCGGAGGTGGGAGTTGAAGACCTCCCGGACAGGATCCTCCGCCAGACGTTCCCAGTTCACCCTCACTACACGTTTCTAGCCGGCTCCGCCGTCATCTGATCCGACTCACCATCAGGTGGTGATCAGTTGACAGCTCACCTTCACCTGAGTGTCCAAGACATACAGCCGCAGATCAGATGTCATGGACAAACCGTGGCGAGCACAGAAGTCCAATAGCGAGACACCATATATGATGTATTACGTGATTGTGGAAGGAATCCAGAAAACATCAAGCCCTCACCAAATAAGTTAATGTGAGTAAATCAAGGACACAGGCTGGAGGATGGAGCAGATGACGGGGCCCGCTCAGGAATGTTGACGGGGTTGGGTTGACTAACACCTAACATGGAGAAAGATAAGGATCAACAGAACAAGGTATTGTCCAATCGATGGACATGAAGGGGGGCTTGACTTTAAGCTTACATGCGGGAGATCTCTTTGTGCCAACTGCCGGACAGGTAACGCTGGCCTGTCCGGGGGTGGGCACTGGATCTCTGTCCCATGGGATATATTTTGTATAGTTATTAGTGTGATTCTATTTGTAATTGTGTTGGCTGTACTTTTTATATAATTTTTTTTTATTGTAACTGGAACCATCAATTTGGCTCTATTTTGTTGACGGACCTCATGTCAGAGGAAACTCGCCTTGGAAAAGGCTGTTCATCCCTAACAATACTGTAGTGACCCCATGGCTTATCAAAGGAAAGGTCACTGTGGTTGCTTGAAGACTTAGTTTAGACGCGTGCAATAAACAAATGCAATGTCCAGGTTTTAATGTGAATGGTTATTTATTTCTAAATTTGTAGGTTTTCCAACACAAACCAAAAGATACGTTCCCTTACAAAATCCATTTGTCTGTTCCAAAAAATAAAATAAATCCAAACATTCGTTGTGACACATTGTCTGTTCTCACATGGTCAAAAAACTGTGTGCTCCTGCCAGTCTAGCAACACCTGGCCATCGTGCTCCACCTGATTAATATTGGCCTCTGTCCTCATTGACAGCGGCCCTACGCCCCCTAGTGGTGGAAGATCCAACAAAACAAAAACAAACAAAATGGCTCTTACAAATACCTCACACATATCTGCACTCATTTTGTTTAGTTTTTTTTACAGGTTGCACTTTATTGTTATCTTGAAAATATATTCAGTGCAAAACCGGTTGATTGCAACAACAATAAGCTATTCTTGGCTAAATATTAGTAGTTTTTTTGCACAGATAGAACTTTATTTCCTTTGTTATAACAAAGTGATTGCACATTTTATTTGTTTGTCTGATGGAGCAATCTGGTTTACTTAGTATTTGCAATTTTATTTATTCTATTATTTGAAAAAGCACAGATGTAGGATTCACAAAAAGTTGATATAACAATTCATTTTGTTACAATTTTGTTGGGGCGGTGGGGCATGAACATTTTTCTTCCTCCGAAGTGGGTTGTGAGGTTTGAGAACCACTGTGCTATACTATAAAATGTTTTCATTTTTTCGACATATTATTCCTTTTTTTTTCTCTGACTTTTTTTATATTCCTTTCCACACAATTACTTTAAAAAAAGAAATACTTATAACCACCTCCTCTCCTTTATCACACTTCCACCACTATATTCCTGACTTTCTCCCTTTTCCAGTACTATACATGGAATATCTTGTTTGATGAACATCCTCCTACCCCATAATATCTGTTTTTCCTTATCACTGAATATCCATGTATTACAAAATCTAAAGTAGGTTTCTACCAAGTTTCCTTTACACACATCACATCCTGTTTTACAGCAATGTCTTTAATGAAATACTTCATTGAAGTCTTCATGTATTACCTTTATTAGTATTAACAAAGCCATGGTGCTTCCTGGCTTGACTGATTAGTGAGTTGTCCCCTCATTTCTTCCCATGTAATTCCCACTAATCTTCAATGGTTTATTTTTTGCTGTACTTTTAATCACTCCTGCAATGAATGTTACGAAATGCTTTTTGTCCACACATATCCTGTAATTTCTTTGTTGCTTTTGATCCCCCATTGCTGCTTGAATCCTGGTAACAGTGTTCTTTACTCTTGTCTTTCTTGCAACTGCTGCACAAGCAATAATTCTTTCCAGTCTTACTTGTTGGATTTAATTATCCCTGCCACATTATTAGGACCTTTGCATATGATATCTCCCCTATCTTACTTGCCAGAGCTTTCGTTAGCACAAACGGATCTCTGTTCTACATGATCCCTAAAGCCTTTTAATTAAACCTTATTATGACAGTACATGTATCAGGTCTTTCCCTTTGTCCTTAAATGAATCATGTGCATATGTCCCCACCACACTTTGTTTCTGAGATGTCAATATTGGCTTGTGTTTGTAATTGCTGAGGATTGATCTATCACTGAGTTATTCACCAGAAGCTGTATGTCGTTAACTCGTTAAGCTCTGATTGGTCAGTTCTGATCTCTGGTTAATCTTATAACCCTCCACCATTGACAGCTTTTCATGCATTGTCCTTCAACATGATGACTGCACGGTTTGTCTCAGGGTAAGTAGCTGGAGGTTGGTGAAGTTTGGACTGTTTACTGGGAAACACTTGTTGATATTATCTTTTTATGTTTTCAGGGTGTCTCTCTGTGCTCTGCTGATTGTGGACATTTGCTGCTTTCCTTATAAGAAAGGTAAAGTATCATCCACTATAGGTAAACATGTTTCTGTTAATTCACTTCTGATTTAAATTGTGTTTTCTTGTACCCAGGCTCTAATCCTGGTGCTTATGGCAGCGGTTACCCAAACGCTGCTCCTACTTTGGACTTGTACCAGGGAGCTCCTTCTGGCCAGTTTTCATCTGAAGTGGTTATGCCTAAAAGAGCTCCTTCTACAGGGATCCCCACACCATCTTATCATGCTCGACCACAGCCGGGGCCCAGTGTCCCTCAGCCCACTGTTCAAAGACCAGCACCATCTGCTGTCTCCAGCTCTTCTGGACCGGTGTTCTCAGGATACAGAGAACCTGTTGTGAGGAGTAACCCTGCCAGTGCCGCACAACCAGAAGCTGCTTTTCAACCTGGCACTCAAGGTGACCATCCAATGCTTATTGTTCTGTGTCTCTACAGTTTGGTAACTTTGTTAAAGGTATACGGCCATAATCGCTAGCAACTCTTGGCTTGACCCATGTCTTGAACATGTATTTTTCATAGTCTCTCTTCCTGTTCTCAGACATGAACTGGGCTCCTCACAGCCTCTCTCGAGGTGAGGAAATGTCGTCTGGCTCTCCAGCTGTCTCCAGTTTATATGAGGAACTGGATCCATTTTTTCCAACGGGGCCAATGTACCAGGCGGGAGAGTTGTCCCATTTTGAGAAAAGCTTTGAGCATGGTGACAACGAGAGGGAGACCGAGGAACAAGGCAGGCTGTCTCCACCACCATTTTATGAGCAAGAGTATGCTGGCCAAAGCTTTACTAGCCAACCTCAGCAACACGGCAACATCGGTGAAAGCTGGGGCCCCAACCCGTTCCCCGGCCCCTACCCGTTCTCTGGCCCGTACCCTTACTTTGACTTCATGTTCATGACCGGCCAGTATCCTCCAGGCACCGTCAGTCACGCCAGCAACAGCTATGAGCAGGGCAGAGACTACTGGGAAGATGTTCACTATGTGAGAGACGGCCAACCCGGTCCTCAGCAGCAGATGAAGCCCGACACTGGTGACTTTGCAGCCCCCCAGAGCGTCAAGGATCCCAATCCTGTGATGGCTGGTTATGGACAGGCTGGTAGACCAGCTTCTTCCCATGGAGGCTTCAGGCAGCCAGCTAACCGCCAAGCTGGCGGCCACAATCAGGTCAAGGTATGTTGACAAAATGTATTTGCACAAATGATGACTAGGCTGGTTAACTAGTACTAATGTTCATCTTATCTTGACTTTCAGGTTTCATACTGAGTGCATCTTTCAGTGTACAATGCCTTAATAAATGTTAAATCTCAGGTTGGGTGTTTGCTTTTTCTTGTCAGATTGTGCACTCAACTTGTACATGTTTGGAAATGAATGCCTTTTTAGACTTCAAAAAATATTTACATATTTAAACATTTCATGTCTGCTGCTTGGTTCTTTGTCTATTGACTTTCTCAAGTGGTAGGGTTCTGAAATTAGTGAAAGTCTCTCCCCTTTAATTCAATTTGGAAGAAGATCAATCTGAATACTGCTATGAAAACTATAGGACCGGAGTAAAGCAGTCTTTGACCACTTAATTTAAATCTGAGATTATAGCATAAAAAGTAAATGTTCTTTTGTGGCACCATTTATACATTTGGCCGTTAAACTGACACTCACTGTGCTTTTGGGCTTTACAAATCTGTAATGCTCGTAACATTGTAAAACCTGTAGTAAATGTAGTGGTGTCACCAAATGCGAGAACTTCAATTATGTACTTTAAATATACTTCACCTCTGCTGTATAGCAGTCATCAAACTTTGAATTTATCATGAATACTGTGATTGTCATGAGGCTACGGTAATCTGTCTCGATGGCGCCAAAAGACTGAACAGCTTATCAAACTGGTAAAGGCTGCAGCCTTAAAGCATATCTACTCTGAAGAAGAAAATGGTTTTGAAAAGTGATTAATGGGTCCACTGCCAAATTGCTTGCCGTAAGACATACTGAATATACCTCTTGTTGGCTTATTCTCAATTTAAGGTCTAATTGAAAGTGTTTCCAGCAACCAAGGGGGCATTTGGACCTGGGCGACTGATTCAGATGGGAGCGTTACGAATTTACTATGTACTCGTCCATCACGGCCGCAGAATGTGGATCCTCCCTGCTGGGTCTTTACGTCTGAATCGATGTTGTGGACAATGGGATCACTGTAGGAGGGCATAACATCACGTACTGAAAGTGTACATCCTCCCACGAAAAGACAGTTGTAGACAAATAGATGGGAGGCTCTCTTCTGTGACCGTGTGCACATCTTTTATTTGCAGCTCATTACAGGATTGTCAATGTGGGATACTGCTCATACTGAACTTTATCCCACAGCATGACTGCAGACGCTCCAGCACTTGACAATGACAGTTATCTGTACATGAAGTCTGCAAGACATGAGTGAATATGCATTGATTTTAGCTAGCCAGCCAGGTCCTATTCATCACTCAGTGACTCTCTGCAGGCTGCTTCAGTTTTGTTTGTTCCAGAGGTTTCTTTCATTCAGTTGGATGCTCAGTTGGACTAAGTGTGGTGAGAAACTCAAATGTCCAAGTATTGTATTGAACAGACTTAGCATAATTCAGATTAATGTTCAGAGCTCTTTCCCTACGTATGGGTCAGAGGTCAAACGAGTCAAGATTTTAGTAGAGCCTTGACAGGTCTTGTTTTTCTACTTCAGAGAGAAAGACGTATGTTGAAATAACAGCAAGTCAGACAGAGGCAACCTTTTTTTTTGGAGTAGAGTTCTGCTTTTGCAAGGTCTGCATGTAGACAATTTAAATGATAGGAAGCACAATTATTACTGGAAAGAAGAAAAAACACATTGAATCCCTTAGGCAACACCAGCCCGGGCTGCTGGTTCTGGTGATCTGCGGTCCAACGCAGTTACTTAGGTGGTGTCATCTTTGCATCTTTTACCTTCCACACTGATTTCTATATGGCAGTTGAGAACTCTGGTTGTCACTCCCCTCTCTCTCCAGCCACACAATGAGTGAGATCATTGTCTCAGATGCACACATACAGGTGGAGCTAAAACATCGAACCCAGTCACAGGCCTTGACAGGTCCTGCTGTTTCTGCTTCAGGGAGAAAGGCGTAGGCTACCTTTTTGTTTGAGTTCTGCTTTTGCAATGTCTGCATGCACGTGTAGCACCCTGAAATATGTTATGTCATGTATCTTACCGATTTAATACAACTGTGTCCATTTTTCATAATTTACTTTAAATGTGTGTTTAAGTTAATTCATGTGTTCCTATATTTGAGACCGTTCATCACCTGTGCACATACTAACTGTGGGAGGAAAGTGCTTGTCCATTTGGAAGAGAGCGCAATCTCTTTAAGAGAGGGGGTGTGAAGGACAAGTGCAGTAAGCAGGCTGAAGACAAAAACAACGTATGCTTGTTTTAACCGGGAACTTGTTAAATAAAAGTTGCAAAACAGAAGAACGACGTGTTTCTGAAGAGTTAATTTTAAGGGTGGAACACACGCAATATTAAGATTATGGATTTTTTCCCTGTGAAAGGTGATTTTTGGGAAGTTTTTCCTGATCCGATGTGAGGTCCTGGGATAGGGATGTCGTATGTGTACAGATTGTAAAGCACTGAGGAAAATTTGTAATTTGTGATATTGGGCTATACAAAATAAACTGAATTGAAAATTAAGAGTTAAGCCATACAAGTTACATATAATCACTGTCCCTCGGCATTGAGATTATGTATCAATACAAAAGTGAACACCCTCAAACAGAACAAAGCTGAAAATCAGCAGTTTAACTTAACAGTTTTTGTTCCAGGTGAAACCCAATAGACTGCTGGTGAAGTGTGCGTGTTCTCCATAACTTAGCGTTGGTTTTCTGAGATCTCCAGTCTCCACCAAAGACAGGTTAGGTTCAATGTTGTTCAATCTCAGCTGGAATAGGCTCCAGCCCCTGCGACCTTGGAAAAGATAATGGATGGATGCATAGGAAGTATGATGTAACATTTTGAGGATTGTGTCTTATAAGTCACATGTGACATTCATATTTCTCTTTCACCACTAATGTTATTTTTACTAAGGGGAAGTATTGAGTGAGATGGACAAAAAGAGACTAGTGGGTTGTCTCTGGCAAGTTGAAAGATGATGTCCTTAAAATTGCTGATATTTGCACTTCTTGTGCACTTCTGGTTATATAAATGCACGCACACACTTGTACTTTCAAACTCACGAGGTCCCTGAATGGAATATTTATATTTATATTTCTAAGAAATATGTCCAGAATGCTTTGCATGAAAAGAAACGTGTGGGAAGTCTCTGCAAACTCAACTAACCAGAATAATGACATTGTTAGGTTGCCTTTGGCCAGTGTCTATCCTTTAAAGATCTCACAGCAACTCAAGAAAGGTTTTCCACAAAGCCCAAATGTTGCTCTTAACGTATTTCATTGTTTTCTTTCAGAGTTGTTCTGCAGTCCGCTACTGGTCACGCTGTATTCAGATATGTTGTCACTACATTACTTAGTTTGTTTGCTTACAGATATTGAAACTACATGTTTTTATTCAAGGCCAGTTGTTCTGTAATGTAAGAACATGTAAGCCAGTGCAACAGTATGGCTGTTATGTGTTATAGCTTCAAGATAGTAATGGAGGTTCATTGGACATTTGTGTAATTGTAACATTGTGACTTTTTGATAAGTCACAAGATTAACTGATTGCAGAATTATCCTTTAAAATAGACCTAATCTGCATTGCAATTTCGTAGAAGCTATGTGGCTCACGGCCTTTAATGATGATCTGTGGAGCTAGTATCTACAGGCTCTACAGTATCTACGGGGGCCGATGCCTTTGGTAACACTAGGTCATTAGTTTAAGGAAGTGGATACCAGCTTGTTTGTGCACAATGTGCACATTTGTGTGGGCATAAAAATATCTGTCTTGTGATCAGGTGACGATACTGGTAAAACATACATTCTTAGGCCTCATGAGTGGTGTTGTATTTATCACAAGACTTCCAACAGTGATTTGCATCTCCACCATCAGTAGCGAGGTCTCCCGGAACCTGCTGGTTCGCACTGAAAAGTCGGCATCAAAGTGAAAAAGCCTTATACATTGTGTAAAGTATCTGGGCCTAATAACAAATATCATGTAAGGGGCACCCCATTAATTAAATAAAATGTATTTTGTAGAGCCCAAAATCCCAAATCCCAAATTTGGTTTAGAGGGCTTTACAATCTGTACCATACAACATCTTTTGTCTCAGTGTAACAGGCCAAATTAACCCCCGCCCAGATGAAACCTGGGTATACTTTGGCCCAGGCCAGAATATACCCCGGGGATAAACTGCCCTAGGCCAAACTATACTCGGGGGTGTAAAATAGCCTAGGCCATACTATACCCCTCCAGGCCAGAATATACCCCAGGGCAGGGCTTAGCAACCTTTCCTATACAAAGAGCCGTTTTGCCCTATTTTCCACCAAATAAAATGTGTCCGGAGCCACAAAAGCTATTTGATATCACAGCTTATAAAGTTATCTCTCTCTATATATATATATATATATATATATATATATATATATATATATATATATATATATATATATATATATATATATATATATATATATATATAGTCATATTGTATGTACAAAAACTATAGTTTGTTGTATTTATGAAATCATAGAACCAGAATAAAGACAATTCTTGACATTGTATTGCTATTTTACCGGTTCTAACAAAATCAAACTCTTATGAAGAGGAGAAAAAAAAATACAGTCATGTGTCGGCCACATTGAGGTCAATTAATCAGACAACTACGCAGGTCCTTAACCCTCCCCATATTTGTGGTTCATGGGTAGAGTGGTCGTCCTGTAACCATAAGCAGGTTCGATGCCTGTCCTCCACACAGTTCGCATGTCGAAGTCTCTTGTAGCGGGACACTGAACCCCCAGTTGCTCCCATGGTGCTTTCACAGCCTATAATACCAATAATATAATGCAATAACTTATTATTTGAATAAAATAACTCTGAATTACCCCCGGCCATGTCCACACTACTATGTAAGCATTTTAAAACGCATACATTTTGCTACATTGACACTGAGCGTCCTCACTACGCCAGAGTTTTAGACTCGAGCACCAAACACAGAGGAGTTATGAAACGCTGCGGAGGACGGACACATTTTCACTGACGGACTCCTCACTGTCTCACAAGCTGCCACAGAACCAGCAGCAGTTGTTGAGTTTGGAGACTTTGTGAAAGTGGATTTATTGTGAGAAATCGCTCTTCTTCTGCAGGACGAGTAAAACTTAAGAACAATAAAACTGACAAGATATTGAGGAACACCTACCACGCCAGCAACCTTAAGATTTACCAGGATGAAGAGGCTTCTCCACCACCCCAGTCCCCTGATGATTTTCCCAGTAACTCAAGACACTCAAAAGACCACGTGTCTAAAACCAGACAATGATGACATCTACACAGAAACAGAGAAACACAAGCAGACCAAGACTTTCAACCCACTTCCACGTTCAGGAAGGAAGTACGTTTGGTAAGGAATTGTACATATAAAACCAAAGGTGATGGGAACTGCTACTTCCGGGCCATCAGCTATATCCTGACAGGATCAGAGGACAAGCATGATCATTTTGATGTTGTTATCAGTGTTTAACTTTGAACATTTATACTGTAGTGAGGTCTTGCTGGTCTTAGAAGTTAAAGTTTCAGGACGTTATGACTTTTATTAGATTATGTTACAATTGCATTATGTTTTGGGAATGTGCTTTTATTTTAATGTGTAACACTACAGAGAAGTGTGGTAGTAATCTTTGATCTTTTTGGATGTTTTGATGTTATGTGACCATTTTGCATCCGTGTTCATCAATCAAATTTAAAGGAAAGAAAATTCAAACACTGAAATCAACCATTATCATGTATTGTGTGATTGAATGAGAACCCATAATAGGCTAATCCCCCCCGTCAAGTGTACCTGATGTTTTTTTCACTTGCACATCTCTCGCAACAGATATGCCTTCATTAGAATCTCTGAAGATGTCTGCACTGGCTTTGTGCAGATGTGCGTCTCACCTCTGTCTCGCGGTTTTAACCGCGTCTTTGGGCATTTTTTTTTTAGGCTTCAGGTAAAATTTGTGATGCGTGTAAATGAGAAAATAATGGCAAAGAAAACGCACTGACTGTCTCTGGCTTAAGAACAGCAGTCAGCTGTGTATTTCCATTAACGATTAACAGGTAACAGTTAACCATTAGTAGTTAACAGTTAGCTGATAGCCAAATGCACCTTCCAAAAATGAGCCAACTGTGTTCCCCATAGACATGTAGCCTATAGATTTCTCCCACTTTGTCTCTGGCCACTGAGTAGCGACTGGGGTTTGGTGACTGATAATATAAACACCAGGACCTTACGTCCCGTAGCCTATAGTCCGTATCCAGCACCTCCACCAGATCCATATGCACCGATCTATCAACAGCCACAACAAGCCACGTTTGCACCTTCTCAAGCCCAGTTCCCTCAACCTTATGTCCTGCAGCAGGCGGGTCAGCAGCCCGTAACTAGGGCTCCACCGTACGGAGGGGTTAGCCAACCAAGAAGACAGTTTGTGAGAGAAATTAGGGGTAACGGTTGGGGCAACGGAGGCAGAGAGACTTAATAACTGTTTTAACTGTGGTCAGGCTTATCCGCCACAGGGTTAGCGGTCTCAGTCAGGACTGCCTCAGTACTCCCATAATGTCTATCAGACAACTATTGACTCTGTCATCACTTTCAGCTGCGGGACGGTGAAGGGTAGTGAATGAAGAGTTGGTAGGCAGTCAATGTCAGTATAAAACAACAATACAAGTTTTTGGAAGAACGTGTGAGTTACCGCAATGTGAGATGCACTCTTTCTCTTCACACACGCATGCACATTCACAAGCAATCAAATGATGCATGATTCTCCTGACAGAAATATTAATACAGTATTTAGAGACTCACCGAAAAATATAATGCTCAGCTGGCTTTAAACATAGTAAATATCCCACAGACTCATTCCATGATTTAAGAGAGTCTGAATAGTTCATATGGTATTATATGTATCAGGCTCCTGCTACCTTCCCGGGTTTCTCCCCCAGCACCAATGACACGAGCACGCTCGGGTATCGTTTTACAACGCTTTTATTGTCACCTGCACACTCTGGCAGACTGTGTCTCTTGCTCTCCTCTCTCGCTCCTCCATCCCTACTCAACTTAATATAGGGAAGAGACACAAAACACTAAGTCAGTTCTAGCTGAGGCCAAGAAGGCCTCATCCCATCACCGTTCCCTGAGCCACTCCCCTCTGCAGCCAGAGGGGAGTGGCCACGCCCCCACCACCATAGTATAGTGTTTTTAAAGGTTTTAAAAAGGTTTGTTACCCTGTTGTGTTACATTCTACAGACGGAGATCAGAGTTTTTATTTTCAGCAACCACTAGCACTGCAAGAGGAGAGAGATTAATTGAGAAAGAGAAAAGCATTGAGAAGGGAGGGAACTAATGAAATGGAGGAAGGAAGAGCTTGCTTATATAAAGAAAGAGAGTGGAGCAAAAGCAGAGAGGTGTGGTTTGTTAGAACTTATTGGGAGACCCATACAGGCTGAACTGTGAGTACTAGAGAGTAGTAACCTGGAGAATAATACAATTTAACAAGTGTGCATTTTGTTTTTTGTGACTTGACAAAAGCTTACTCTCTTAAGAATCCATGTTTGCACTTTTTAATTGATTCTATTGTTGTTAAAATTAGAGTTTCATGACCTACCAGTAGGTTTATTTCTGTTTACGTCTGAATTTATGCAGAAGTCTCTTTTTTTGGAGCAGGACTCTCTTAACGGCCTGGACCCAGATGTTTTAGCTCATGTCTTGCTTGTGCAAGATTTTCCAAATAAAGTGCTTTTGACATGTCATGCAGTACATGTTCTTTGCATATGAAAATACACAGGCTTGTGTCAAATGAATCTGAATTAAATTTCTCATGTTTGTTTGGCAGTTGCAGTGAGGGGAGACATCTGTGTCCATGCAGGTGAACAGTGTTTGTGAATTCCCTCTGCATGTGTGTGTGAGTTTGTGAGGGACCATGCCAGGCCTTGGCAGGAGCTTGTCGGTGCGACACTGCCTCACCTTTGCAACAGGTCTGGTGGAATGTCTGTGTTTCGCTGGAGCCGTGTTCGGATGGGCTTCACTTGTCTTCATCCTGAAGACGGAGGGCTACTTCAGCTCTCTATGTGTCAACACTACAGAATTCAATGCAACGCATGTCTTAGGTCAGTTTGAAATCCTCACCCCCACTGCTTATAATTATTATTTATTATTTTGCCTTTTATTAGATACTACAGCCAAAGATAGACAGGAAAGGGAGAGAGTGTGCCCCATCACCTGGATTTCTATAATTTATTACAAATCTAGATGTTTTTGTGTCATCTGACCTTTGTCACCTGGTTGGCCATGTATTTCACAACCATGGTTCTCTCTTTTCGTGTGTTGCTTACAGATTGCAGTGGACAGGATGAACAGTTCTCTTTTGTCTTCACCATCGCATCCTTTATGAACAATTTCCTGACACTGCCCAGTGGTTTCCTCTTTGACTGGTTTGGTACTACAATGGCTCGGCTTGTTGGAATGTGAGTCAAGCAACGCTTTAATTACTGAGGAGTTAAAGATCAATAGATTTAAAAGATTTCCTGTGTAATTTCTCATCAAAACAGTGACTCGGTAGAGGACTAAAATCCCACGAGTTGGGGTAGTTGGGAGGAATGAAATGTCAACCAGTAAGTTAGTAAGAACAACAAGAGGTTGTGCGAGGTGCAGCAAGGACTTTTTCCCCTGTTGCACATCCTGTGTACTGACAAGGCGTCTGATGGATTCATTGGATTTTATTTAGCTAAGATACATTGCATCTAATTCTGCATCATCAGATATCTATTCTGTCAATAATTGAATAGTTTTAACATGGACTTGATTAATTTTGATACTTAAACAACAATATACCACTTCAAAGAGGATTTCTTTGAGGATACTTTTAAAGCTCCAAAGAACAGAAGAATTCTGTCTGTCTGTTTGTCTCCAGGCTGTGCAGACAGTAGACATAAGTAGACACCGTAGACACAATGTTAGTGTTTCAACTTAATCAGTTCAGGCTTGTGCACATGTTTTTACACTTCTAGACCTGACAGGTGAGGCTGCCTTTTGAGAAAGACACCACAAAGTAACGTGTGCATGTGAAAAAAAAACAACTCAAAAATGAATGTTTACTAGATAGTTTTAACATTGGGAGTATTTATACCCTCAACAACAAACTGCGACCGGTTGCTTTGCTGTAACTTCCAGTTATGGATGCAGCAATGAAACTAAACAGACCAAAGCGGCCATACAGCCTGATGTTTTTAATAAACCAAACATATTTCACTAACGACAGATGGGCTTCTCATACTCTCTCCGTAACTCTCTCCGTCTGTGCAGTGGCTAAGCTAAGGCTACAGTGCAAAGAGGCAATTTGCTGTAAAGTCAGTCTGTCTGGTATTTCTCTCTGAGGAATTTCCAAATGTTTCCTAAATATACTCAACGAGCTTCGCTAAATTAAAGGGGACGCGTACTGTAGGAAAGCTGGAAAAGCGAAAGGCCAGAGTATCTCTCTCGAGGGATGTTACGTAAAGTAGTTGAGATCAAACAGCAACAAGAATAGATGCTGCTGCATTTCTGAATGAAAAATGTATATACAATGCAGAATGTATATACAATGTGTTATGAGAAATAGCAGTAGTTAAGAAAACTAAGGGAAATGAAATATTAAGTGAAAGATTAAGAAATAGAAAGGTCAGGAACATGAATCACCGGAGGATGGCGGAATGTCGTAACATGTGCAGATGTTCTGACCCTGTGATGAAGAAGCCCTCCCTACTGCTTCAGTTTATATTTCTTATATAACATTACACCACACACCCATACCTACTCAGCATATATCATATATATATATAAATCCACAATAACAAACTGGTACAAAGGACACACATGTTTCCCACCAAGAGGGTGGAGTGAAAATGAAAAAATCCATGGAATGCAAATAATTGGACAAGACGCAGCAAGTGGAGCTGATGTCAGCCAAACTTCTTCAAACCGCAGAAGAATAACTTGTTTTTTAATGTTTACTGTGACTTTTAACTGAACGTGTATTGGTTTTCATTCATTTTAAAACCAATTGTAAAATAGTGTGTCTGGTTACTGTGAAGCTCCCATCAAGCCAAGATGAACATAAGACGAATTACCTGAAAACACTGGAATATTTTGTTCCCTTTTTTTTAGATTTCTGTACACATTGGGTACTTTGATGATGGCCTTCTCGACTGCAGGTGAAAAACATTTATCTTTCTTTTTTGGGGGGCTTTCTCGCAAACCTCACTGTTACAGCTTTGGATGCTAATTCTTCCATGTTTTTTTCCATCAGCGTTGTCCAACCTGCTGTTCCCAGCGGCCTCCCTCCTGGCAGCAGGTGGCATCTTGTTTCTAATAACAAACATGCAGGTACTGAAGTCATTCAGATTAAAACCATTTAATCTTTTGTTTTCAGATGAGTACTATGTGAAATGCCCCGAAATTCAGTCACAATTCCACATGACCCAAGTTGAGATGATTCAATAGCTCATTTAATCCAACCTAGAGTCTCAAAGCCAAAATATTACATTTATGATTTTATAAAACAGAGAAAAGCAGCACAACTTCAAAGTGGACTGGAGAATTGAACACAAATTGTTGTTGATGAAGTTTGATTTGTATATCTCTAAATAGATGGTTAATATTTGCTCTAAATTGTAATTGAAAAAACAATATGAACGCGTGTCCTATTAGTCACATTTTTTATTTGATTACATCTGGATGCCTGTATGTGTGCTCTAAATCGTACTATGACCCATTTGTAAGGAGAGACTGAGAAACACAGTTGTAAAAGCTTTTTTTGAAAGAGACAGAGGTTTGATGCTCGAGATCGTAGTGTTCCCCAAAGTGAGGATGACAATATCTAAATCATGGAACAAAAGTCACTAAACAATAACACAAACAAAAATGCTGCCCTCAATGCACTTTTGTTGGCTGCAGGGCAGCTTGTGATGAAATAAACACAACGCTCTTTGAGGGAATCCTCATGTTCAAATAAGTAATTAAGCAAGAACACATTTTACACCGATTGACAGAAAAGTAGATGCAAAAAAGCAAAGAAAGCCCCAGATATGTACTCCCTTAAATGCAACATGTTTAAATAAATATAAATGTCTCTCCTTAAGGTAGGAAACCTGTTCGGCTCACGTCGTTCCACCATCATCACTCTCTATAACGGGGCCTTCGACTCTTCGTCAGCACTCTTCCTTGTCATCAAGGTCAGAAACATTCACACACACACACACACATTCACAATGAAATATATTTATTGCATCTAATTATGTAACAATGATCTTGATGTCGTCTCTTGCAGCTGTTGCACGAGACTGGCGTCTCGCTCCTCTCCTCCTTCCTCTTCCTGTCCGCCTGCAGCGTCATTCACCTCCTCAGAACTTTCTTCCTGCTGCCCAGACACCACATTCCCTACCCGCTGCCTGAGGGCTACACATACGGGTACAAAATGGCCACATCACACACACACGCATCAACACATCACACGTGCCTCGGCAATGCATGAAGTGGAAAAAGAAAAAATCAATGAATCTGTGTTTGTTTAAAAGGATTAAATATTGCAATAGTGTATACAAAATGTATACACAAAAAGTTAATTAGGTTTTATTTAATTCAACTACAGACATGGCTTACTTGAGCTCTTTGCTAGAAGTCTACGAAACAGCCCAGTAAAGAGTTCTGTGTACTCTCACAGCAAGAACAAAAGGTTGTGAGTGTGACGGGAAATAAAGTGAAAAGAATTCAAACAAATAAGAGACAAGAAAGATGAGATCGAAAGTACATGTGTCTTGACATAGTGCATACATACATACATACAGACTGTCACCAATACACACACACACACACACACACACACACACACACACACACACACACACACACAGTACCTACAGTACATGCACCAACCAACAAAGTACACACTTCCCATCGTACACTATAGTAGTAGTCATCATATTAGTGTACATAATATGTGCAGTATGAGTAGAGCAGCCTACCTAGAATAACATAAATGTACGTGTGCACAGATAGATGTCAAAGTTACAGGGTTAAGCTCTAGCTTGTCTTTTAGGACTTTTTTGGACAGGGGGACTAATTATTTATTAAAAAGCCTGCACTGGGAGACTCTGTGGTTGCAGAACGGGGCTGCAAAGACCACCCCACCCTAAGGAGGACGTGCCACTGTTGGAGCCTAGTGCAGAGGGTTTCAACATGTTGTATCCATTTGTTTTCAATGTTTATGCCCGGGTATCTGCTCCCTTTATAAAAAACAGCATTATAAAACAAAAAAATAATGAATACTTTCAATTGCAAATATTGTAAGATACTTTTTTTGTTTGAATCAAGCAGCACATTTTCCCATCTTGCCACAATCTTTGAAAATATTCTTCATATGCTGTTATGTAATTGTATGGGGGTGAAAGTAAGATTTCCCACAATGCTCTCGCTGTTGTTGACCTTGTGTGACCTTTGTCAGGATAACCTGTGGTAAATCTAAGACTCTGAGCTTAGTGCAGACGACGACAAATGGTAACACAGTGACAGAGGAAACGGCCCTCAACAAAGATGTCACTGTGAAACAAGGTCAGTTCACTTTACTGTGACATGGGTTGATACATCGTGAGATGTAACAGAATAAAATAAACGCACATCCTATTTCTCTTCATCTTTGTTCTTTCCTCGTCTTCATAAATCTTCTTGTTCTCCCCTCAACTCACTCAGAGAAGAGTTTCTGTGAGTGTGTGATGTCCAGGTTCTTCGGATTGCAGATGCTTTGGTTATCGATTATGCAGCTCAGACATTACCTCTTCATTGGCACCCTCAACCCCATGCTGCAGCGGCTGGCGGCGGGGGAGCCTTCACTGGGTAAACACACACCACATCATGTCTGCCTGTCTTTGCAAATAATTCCTTATTAGGTCCAGGAAGTTGCATGAATATTGACGTGACTGAGGACGTGACTGAAGTAATAACATCCGAGTAAGAAGCTACTGTCGAGTATAAAAAGAAGTCGGATTTACTTGAAGTCTGAAAGTAGTCATGTTCTGGTTGCCCTTTGTCTCTAACCATATTGTCCTCCCTGTGTGTCTCTGCAGTGAGCCAGTACATCAATGCCTTCGCCATAACGCAGCTGTGTGGCGTGCTGTGTGCTCCCTGGAACGGCCTCATCATGGACAGACACAAGGGCAAACCTCGTGCTGCAGGTAACATACTAATACGAATATGTCTTTAATTCATGACTATTGGATAAACAGCAGTCCTGGTGCTTTAGACAACAACCTCATGCTCCCTTTAAAGAAAACAACATTGTGCAAGAAAAAGACTTATTACTTAAAATGACTTATTTCTCAGATTTTCTTTTTCATATTTTTTTTAATTTGTGTGTCTGTGTGTAGGAGAGAGTGAACAGGAAGCAGACCTGAGGGCCTCGGTGCTTTCTCTCTTCCTGACGGCGCTGCAGTGTCTGGTGTTCTCAGTCTGCGCCTCCATCCCGTATCTGCCGCTTCAGTATGTCACCTTCGTCCTGCAGGTGCTCAACCGCTCCTTCCTCTACGGCGGCAACGCAGCCTTCATCAGTGTAGCGTGAGTACAAAACACACAAAGACACGCAGCACACACGTCTTTGTGTACTACGCTTCAGCATTCTTATATCTGCCTATAGTGACATTGTAACCTGTTTCATTGTGTGTTTGTGTGTGTGTCTGTGTGTGTGTCTGTGTGTGTGTGTGTGTCTGTGTGTGTGTCTGTGTGTGTGTGTGTTACTGTGTGTGTGTTTGTGTGTGTGTGTGCGTGTGTGTGTAGTTTCCCATCATGCCACTTTGGGAAGCTGTATGGACTGGTCATGGCTCTGTCTGCAGTGTTTTCTCTGCTGCAGTATCCCTGCTTTGCTCTTGTGAATGGACCTCTGGGTGGAAACCCTTTATATGTGAGTACAACTATAAATCATATTCCGGTCCTTCTCCTCCCTTAATAACCATCTTCATGAACTCTCCTCTCACTGCTTCCTGTTCTCTCTCCCTTCATGTGTCTGCAGGTGAACATCGGTCTGACGCTGCTCAGCCTGCTCGCCTTCATCCATCCCCTCTCTGTCTTCCTGCACTGTCGAAGTCTCGCCTCCCAGCGAGCCATCAGTGCCTCCTCTTAAGTCGGTCAAATGGTCTTGCACTCAAAATGTCCTTAATACCTCTCTTAATATCTATTATATAACTCTTCAGCTTGTTTGACTCAAATGAAATGTGTCTATTGACATAAACTTAAGTAGTTATAGTAAATAAAATGTTACTTGTTGTGCCCTTGCAGGTATTTTATGTATGTATCTCTGGTTGTCACAAATGTATTGAATGATTTTACAAAGTGGAGATAAATAAATATGTTGTATCAGTGTGCAGTGCAACACTCTCTTGAGTGTTGAGCTTGGTTAATATATTCATGCACTTCTATAAATGTAGCTGAAAATTCAATATCATTAGAAATGTTGAATTTGTTGCAGATTAAGCACAGCAGTGTGTAACTATTTCAAAGATAATCAGATTGTATGAACCGTGAGTGTGCCAAACGGTTACGAATAGGATTTTTATAAATTATTGTACATTTTTTAATTAAGTGTTTAATTTGTCAAAACATCTGAGGTGTTCTGCTACTTATGTGTGGTTGTCTGAATTGTGTGTTTCCAATTTAAAAAAACATCTTGCAAGTCCCCCAAAATGATGGATGTGCAAACTTTCATTGATGGAGTAAACTTTTGATAAACACATTGAAAGAGTTTTGCGTCTTTATTTTACTTTATTCTAACTGCCCTCCTAGATGTGGAGTAATGTTGCATGATGTAGTTAGAGAGTCTCGAGATGGAGAGGACAACAGTTGGTGGGAAGAGAGCAGCTGACTGCAGCTCTAAATGTCCAAGACATACATTGTTTTTCTGTTTTCCAATATCTGAATTTATGCAGAAGTCCAGTTTTTGGGGAAAAGGACTGAGCAGTCCGACTGGACTAAGCAGTGCATCTTGTGCCCTGATATTTTAGCTCACGTCTTGCTTGTGCAATTACCTTTTTTTTAATGTATCATGGAGGTTGTTTTTTTATATAAAATGCCATGCTTTAAAGATGCATTATGTTCACTGCATGGTCCTCTCTAATGTATTTTTAAATTTTTTTCTATTTCAGGTCCAGTGAAAGGAGACATATCAGTGCCTCCTCTTAAGTCTGTCAAATGGTCTTGCACTCAAAATGTCTTTAATACCTCTCTTAATATCTATTATATAACTATTCAGCTTGTTTGACTGAAATTAAATGTGTCTATTTATATGAACTATTATGGTAAATGGAGTTATTGCTTTGTATTCACTTGCAGGCAACAGCAAATACCGATGGTACACTCAAAAAAACGATGCTTTCAACTAACTTAATAAAATCATGGAAAGGATTTCCACATGATTAAAATGCTTTCTTTAAGCATTAAGCAATTATATTGTTCCAACTTAAAGTACTTGAGTAGGATCAACTTAATTTACTTGGGTTGGTTAAACGCATTCACTAGGGTTGTGTCCAACTTAACTTACAGTAGTCAATTAAGTTGGACCAACCCAAATAAATTAAGTTGGACCAACCCAAATAAATTAAGTTGGACCAACCCAAATAAATTAAGTTGGACCAACCCAAATAAATTAAGTTGTACCGACCCAAGTAAATTATATTGGACCAACTTAATTTCTTATAGCTTAAAGAAAGCATTATAATTGTGTGGAAATCCTTTCCATGATTTTATTAAGTTAGTTGAAAGCATCGTATTTAGATAAGGTCATTCTAAAAATAACTTAAGTATTAACATTTTTTAAATGTTTACTGTGAATGACAACTGAAACTTAAGTTCTAATAAAATATACAGCCTGGTTGGCTGGAAACATTACACAATCTGTTGCTTGCAGCCAAGAATCTAAATAAGAAGTTGTCAACTTGCTATGACATACATGCAATCCAAATAATAAAGTACACGGCGTCATGTATTTTTAAAAGTGCCAACATAGTGGATCTTGGCACTTTAATTTATTTGAAAAAAACAAGCGGTCTAAGAAAAAGTCTAGACCTTGAACAATAAAGGTCTAGACACACATTCCTCTGAAAACAATTCAAACAGTCTATGTTCCATATACATTTTTTTTTTAAACTGCTACCTCTAAACATACAAGTAACACCTCCACATCCCCTCAGCCTACACATCTGATTTAACTAGATCATCACACATAAGCTTTTTAACATTGTAATTGCTTGTTCAGTCAGAAACATTCACCGTTTTATGCCTGGCAGGTCGGTGAGGTTCACTAGGAAACTCTTGCGGTGGGACGGTGCTGTCAGTGAGGATGACCAGGACCCTTTTTGCATTCAGAAGTTGCTGTAAAAAAGTGAGATAGAACAATCAATTAATATCCATTAAGGATGGTTAACAAGTTATCTTGATGAAAAAATATTTTTAGGGAAAGTAGTCAACGTTCAATGAAGTGAAATTAAATTACATTTGACGGCACAAGTTTAGTTTCCTGGGGTAGGGATGAGACTCTGGTTGGACGGTGCAGTCTGTGAGGTTGACCAGGACACTTTTTCCATTCAGAAGTTGCTGTAATAAAGTGAGATAGAACAATCAATTCATATCCATGAAGGTTAAGTTATCAAGTTAACATTGAGTCAGCAACATGTATATATAGATTATATATTTGGGACTTTTTGCTATTTGTAAAAATGCAGCATATTTGTAAAGATTCATAATGTAAAACAATTAACAGATAAAAGGTACTTCAATTATCTTTTATCAATTCAATATTATTAACAAATATAAATGTTAACCGCAAGTTAACACATCTCTTCTATCATTGCAAAGAGAACCAATCAGGGACAAAATAACACTGGGCCTGTAGCAACAGTAAAAACATTTAACATAACAAGCTGCCCTTACTCACGAATATATAATATAGACTTCTCTTCAAAACACATCCCTCTGTATAGGCAATGAACATTCAGCTGTCGTACAACAATAACTCTTTCTGGAACATGTGGTAAAACAAAACTATACTTACAGTGACAAAGTGCACGGTTACAATCTAGAGTCACTGTGACTAGATTCTATGGCAATGGATGTCCACACGTAGCGTGTTACTTACTGCTATCGTACCCGCTTTTCTCGGGTAACGCTGCTCCATGACTTTAGCCAAAGCTCTAGTATTTAGCCTAGCTTAGACGGTAAACAAGACGCACATGTATTACGTGTATGTTGCGTTCAGGGAGAGCCGTAAAAAACGGACAACCCGGTGTCACGGTGTACGGGCGATCATGTTTGAGATTTGAGTTATACATTTTCAATTATTGAATGTTCTGCATCGAGTCATAATCTTTCAAGAGAAAACGGCGATGTATATAAGAACCGATTGTCCCTCTAGTAGTAATACTACCGTCATAAAAAAACAAACCAAAAGTTTCAAATACACCTAAGATTGCTTAACATCCGTGTTTAGCTTACATTGCAATACAACTTCACTTAGAATATTAAGGAAAATGAGCATATCATTAATTTATTGGTGTTAAACTAAACTTTAACTTCTTACCTTTTGAGCTAAATAGAAGTTGTAATTATTAAAGTTAGCTTTCCCTTTACGGCAAAAGGGCGCTTTTGGCCTGGTATGGACTCATTTGCTAATTTAACTCGACAAGAAGTATGCTAACATCATTAATGTGTGTTTGTTCATTAACGTTAGCTGGTCGTGGACACCTTATGTTACTAACAAGTTACCTTGTTAATACAATAGCTCGCTGTTCACATTGGAAAATTATGTCAGAGGATGCAAAAGAGACAACTTAATGTTAGCTAACGCTAACTCGGCTTAATTAGCCATGCACATGGGGACTCTTGGCTTTTTAAGTCTGGTCGAAAATAACACTAAATAAATAGCCTTAACAGAACAACTAGACAGTTAGCCAACAGCTGAAGACATGTATGGACATATATGTTTTTGCATTTAATGTTAGATGGACATTTAGATGATAATGGATTCCTCCTTATCTTTCCCATGTGCAAGTGTTCTTCTCAAGTCTTCTTCTCAAGCTCCGCCTTCACCTTGATTTTCGTGGTTATGCCTACAGACTCGATTGTCTTAGTTTATCTCAACTTGATTGGATCTAGTAAATGTTACGTTTTTGAATTTCAGGCAAATCCAACATGACTGAATCACGTTCACATTGGAAACATGAATGAATATCGTTCGAAATACATGTTACATTTTAGTCAATGTCACAGCCACCCAGTATCCTTTTTTTGAGTGTATAGAAAATGCAATTGTAATCTAGTAACATGATGTTTTCTTTAAATACAATGAACTAAATGGAACGGTATGTTGAAAACCATGATTATATTAAAATAAACATGAAAGTGTTATTTAAAGACCAAATCCTGAATTTGACCACTTGTTTTTCCAATGTTCAGTTAACTGAGTCCATGTTTTCAGTGGATTTCTGATTGACTGGTGTGTTTAATTATTTTTGTCAAACTGTAGCATTTATTGTGAGAGTTGGTTTTGCTGACAAAGAAAAATAATGCATGATGCATCTGGTTCTGCTGCTGCACCGATTTTGTCCAACGTGAACTTGACAATGAGGCAATGCAATGTTGTTGGAGAACTCTTAGAGGAACGATCTGATTTCATGACTGAGATCCAATGGGAGAGGGGGGGAGGGGTTTAAACCTGAAATTATTTCCCCCCCCCCCTCTGCTCTGTCGGCCTGCTGTGTGACAACGCAGTGAGCCCAGAAGAAATGCTGTGTGTGTGTGTGGGCGTGTGTGTGTGCGTGTGTGTGTGTGTGTGTGTGTGTGTGTGTGTGTGTGTTTGTGTGTGTGTGTGTGTGTGTGTGTGTGTGTGTGCGTGTGTGTGTGTGTGTGTGTGCGTGTGCTGGCAACATGTGCACAGAGACAAGTTCCCTCCCTTTCTTCTGCGTCATCGTTGTTCAAAATCTCACCGTCTTGGCATTTAATACAGACTTGACTAAACGAATGTGTGACAGAAATAGGAGCGAAGGCAGGAGGAGGGGAGGACACAGAAACGCCAGTCTGTTAATGAGCTGATTTGTTGTGTGTTGTTTTTGCTTTCTTTAAACGGACTGAAGAGGTCTCTATCACCCGTAGATTTGACAGTCTTACAAATTCAAGTCTGTTCTCTTTGATTGGAGCAACAGGAACCCTGTAATGATCTCACGTTGTCTGCTTTCACATGTTGCTTTCCATCTGCTGTGGGGAGCTGGTGGGAAAACAAATTATCTCTGACAGTGAATGACTGAACCAGCTGCAACGTGAGCTTATTAATGATCTCAGTTTTGGGTTGTAACCCAAAACAAAGTATTGTGACTTTGGGGTTTCAATTAATAAGACACAGTACAGTTATGAGATATTATATGTGTGTTCTAGTTTTATGCTACTTTATACTTTTACTTCAATATATTTCACTGCAAAATATCCTGCTATTTTCCATTCATTTGCCAGAAGGTTCCTTTTCAGATCACAATTTTATAAAATATGAATTGTAAACTATTGAACAGGAGTTAGATTAGCATCACCTGGACCAACCGTTATTTACACACGAAATCAACTATATTAATAATCCAGTAGTATGGAATCTAATGCTCACTTTTGTTAGTGTTTCTTTGTTTATTTTTATACTAACACCTATTAACTTTTCCTTAAATTAAATTATTATGAAAGACTTACTTGTAATGGAGTATTTTTTCCCAATTTAGTACAGTATCAGAATTGTTTACCCCAGTCTGCTTTTATTTAAGGGAAATCCTAATGCTCCAGCATAATGTAGACAACAGGCCTCTTTCACCAAAGGCATTTTGACATGTCACATTAGGAAGATCATGTGTGTAAATAATTACAAAAAATAATGGCTTTTGATGATCATTTCATGACTCCTGGTATTGTCCATGCCAACTTACTGTAACACTGTTGTGGCTTACTGTAACACTTAAAAAGCACAAAGCCATGATTAATATTAGCAATAACAGATATCAGATATTTAGATTAATGGTATATGTGAAAAGAGGATTTGAGGCTTTGAAGCATCAGACTCAACAAAATAAAATGTATTTGACTTGAATGAGATGTTCAACACTCATATGTTTTGGCGCTCACATACTTTTGGCCGTATAGCGTATCTTTATCTCACTTTTTCTCCCCTTGATGTGGCTGCTTCACAAACACAACCACACACTCACTTCTCTCGCTTTGCCTCTCCGTGTTCGTGAAACACAAGTTGAATAGGATTTTTGGTATGTGATTTAAGATTTAAATAACAAAAATAACTGAATTAAATGCTCTTTCTCAAGCTAGAAAAAATCAAATTTACACTGAGAGGTTCCATGAAGAATTTCTACCGGAGATGGCAGCCTATTATTGTTTGTTTTGAGAACTTAAAGGAATTGGAGACATAGCCTACCCTAGCTTTCCACACTGTCTCTGAGAGTGTGCGGTACTGGTAATAATGCTCTCAAACGCCTAGTCACATTCGTGATACATAGGCACCTAGGGCTTAAGATATAAGTGTGTGTGCTTTTCTTCTCATTATTCTTATTACTGTGGGGGTTTATCATTTTTATTTTTTATTTTTTACTATTAGTATTATTTTGTGTGTTTTATTTATTTTTTATTTATAGTTTAAAGTATTGTTGGATGATGTTATTTGTTTGGAGAAAAAAAAGAAGAAAAAAAAAGGAGATTGTACCATTAATGCCTCCCAATTTACTTTCTGTATACCACCAATTTCCATCAATAAATACATTTAAAAAAAAAAGAATTAATAGCTCACATACAAGAACAATTTTGAAACCCTCACATTTAACAATAACTCCTTAGAGACCCTCAGCGGGCATTTATTTAAATTGGATGCACACAGAAACTGCTGCGACTAAATATCAAATGATTCATTATCGTGTTAACAAAGTCTTGTCCGACCTTTACTGTCCCAGATGACACCCACATTGTGTCTGATTCATACGTTTCTACACACATCAGCCTCACGTTGCATTTAATGGCTTGGATTTGAAGAATGTGGAAAACTTTGGTTATTAACTACTCGCTGTTGTTGAGACTTTAAGACATGGCTTATTTCCCATGCAGTCACATTTCAAGAGGTTTGACAGTTTTGTGTGTGTGTGCACGTGTGTGTGTGTGTGTGTTAGTAAGGGTTATAGACGCAGTCAGCAACACATTTCTTTTAGAATCGGGACAGAATCCTTGAACATGCTGTGTTTACACCAGAGTAAATGCCACAGTGCCCGTGATTCACTTTGACACAGCAGGCTAGTGAGAAGGTGTAAGAGAGGGGATCCGGGAGTGGAGATGTGTGTATATGTATGTGTCTTGCCTATGCCAATGCATTTGGGTGGGTCATGAGCTTAGCATCACACACACAAACACACGTACACACACAGCACAAGCATTACATAACAGGTGTGTACAAGTCTCAAATCAGAAACAATGCAAACACACACACAAACAGGTACGCACATCTACCCTCTCTGTCAGCCTGGATACTTGATCAATATTGTGGAAGGGGCACCAAGAACTTCCCACATACACACACTTGCACACACACACACTCCCACAATCTCCCTGAAGATGTAGCTGGTTGGTGAGCTGGCTGCCAAGAACAGTATGAATACATATCGTGCACCCCAACACATTCACACATGTGACCTTCTGTGTCCCACAGACCCCTGTGGAGGCTAATGCCTGACTGCTGAGCTGTCTGCCTCTACTAATCACTACACCACAGCCAAGAAACTGAGTTTTGAACAGACGTTGTGCATCATGGCCTTGACCTTATGAAGGGAGGAATCAGTTGTGAGTAAACCCGGCCCACCTTGCACTGACAGTGTGTTGAACATGCAGAAGAACACCGCACCTTCCCCAGCAAACCAAGTTGACAGCGTCGTCTATCAAGTCCTTTGTCCACGTGACCTTAAATAATATTTCATTGCTTTGATACAAGCAGAATCATATTGGTTGGTGACACACGTGATGTACAGTGTAATCCCACAGATATGTGTCTGTCACCACTCCTCCTCACACAAATGTATTCCGTCCACGTGTTGGATCGTTTAGCTCCACATGTTTTTCCCCATCATGTTCATCCTTTGTTCTAAACAGTAGGCGTCTCTCGGCTTCTTCCCAAAACTGGCCTACATGAGACAGATGATTTTTTGGCTTAAATGCCAAATGAGTTTTCCGCCTCCTCCTCCAACCACACCAACACTCTAATTAACTGGTAGTCATGCATCAATTTAAACTTTGACCCAAAAATTCTTAGTTTGTTGTCCCCACAAACCTCCGCCCATCCCTCTCCTCATCTGGCTTTCTCCCACACACGAAATTGAATAAAACCACTAAAGGTAAATTTAAGATATATTCCTAAAAACAATGGCAAACGGTAGAATACTGTGTTCGTGTTCTCACATTTCTTATGTGTGCTAATATAATGTGTTACGTGCCTTGACAGGCAGTCTTGTCTTCTTAGGTAAAGACAGAGACAAAAACCCGCCCCGTCACTGCCTTTATTGTCGCTTCCTCCGGTGACTCCCCCCCCCCCCCCCCCCACCCCCCCCCCCTCCTCCTCCTCCCGGGATGACGTAGTGAGAAACCTCCGCCGCCTCCGACTGTGGGCGACGACCCTGCCGCGGGTATAAGCAGCTTCCAGGGACTCCAGGACGTCACTGCCTGAACCAGCAGCAACTCGTTCACCAGAGCTGAACTTCAGCAGAGATAGCAGCAAGCAGGCACTTCCACGCCGCGCAGGCTAACTCGCTTTCGGCTTTGGTTCGAGATGGTGACTCGTCGTTGCACCGAGAGGCGCTCCAGCGCCCGCAACTTTAAAGGTGAGTTGCTCTCCACGATGCACCTGCAGCTTGGATGTAATGCAGTGTTGTGATTTAGTACTTATTGCAGTCGTATTTTTATCAAATAACAAGTGTACGGAACATTCGTATTTTAAACATTAATACTTGTATAAAAACAACTGAATTGCGAGACTTTATGATGCTTTTTTACGCGCAGTCATTTTGCATATAGTATAATATAATTTAGATGGTTAACCAAGCTGGACACGTTGTTCACCAACCATTTAAATCATATTTGTTCAATGTGGGTCTTACACATTTAGAGCAATGTGTCGCATAGATGAAGAGACTGTGCACATTTGGGGCGTTTTAGTGCATTTAGTAGATTTGACAGTAAGAGCACAATTTACGGGTGAATTTATGTGACATCGTCCTCTACAGAAAACGTGATTTACAGCGCGTGATCAAATTACTTTGTATGTTTTGGCTCACTTATAAAGTTTACCAAAACGTAAATCTCTCCATATTTCTTTTATGCATGAATATATGATTCATGTGCACACGATTCCGAACTTAATTCCTCATCTCGTGTCGACTTTGGAGTAGATAAGATGTGTTAAGACTCTAGAAAGGTGTCTCGTTCCCCTTAAAAGCCCAATCTCCAGTTCTCCCTCAGCATCCAGCTCTGCTAATTGTCCAACATATTCAAAGGTCAAGAGGTGAGCCACTGGAAAATGTTGGGAACAACAAATGAATGGGAACCTCATCATTATTACATGTATGTGCTTTTCCCTCGGGGGCCACCTTTTGTATGCCGTTATACGAGCTGTGCCAAGAATCTGTTTCAATATTGATGACAACCGAAACTGATCCGGGTCTGGTTGACGGTTGCACGTGTGATTGACGTTTTGTGTTCCCTTAAAGGTCTGTTCAGTAGATTTGTGGAGATGTCCTGTTCTAAAAAGCTTAAATATAGAGTTATGTAACAGTGTCACATTAGCCATGGAGACCTTTGTAACATGATCGGGAGGATATGAATGGTGAACGATTTCTGTAATGTAACCTGGTGAATTATACATGAACCATCAACAAGTCACGGGTGACAGCACAGCAGTGTTAAAAAGAATCACTGTTGACAGCAACAGGTTTGACAGTGAAGAAAGACTCGTGCCCAAAGCTGAAATCAACCTCTCTTTCTTTGTCTGTCTCTCTCGTCAGGACTAACTGCTGCAACAATGGATAATTAACGTTCTCTGTCTCTCTGTAGGTGGACTGTCTCTGTGGCTGATTCTGTGGCTGGTGGTGGTGAAGCCGGGCGGGGTATCTGCATGTCCCAGGCTGTGTGTGTGTTACCCCACGCCCATGACTGTCAGCTGCCAGTCCCAGAACCTCACCATAGTGCCGGCCGGTGTGCCATATGACTCACAACGTGTTTTCCTGCAGAACAACCGCATCACAGAACTGCGTGCAGACTCTTTTGGCTTCGAGACGCAGGTAAAAATAGCTCAGTGTGTATGTGTCCATCAGTTGAATTTCCCAGTAATATTTGCAGACATTGTTAATTTCCCCTCCTTTAATCCCATCATTTGTTCTTCAGGTGCTTTGGCTATACGGCAACAACATCACATGGGTCGAGGCCGGGGCCTTCAGTAACCTCAGGGTGCTGGAGGAGCTGGATCTGGGCGATAACCCACTACAGCGCCTGGAAGGTGGAGCCTTCAGTGGCTTGGAGAAGCTGCAGAGCCTGCACATGCATCGCTGCAAGCTGGCCGCTCTCCCCCATGACCTCTTCCACAAACTGTACAGTCTGCAATTCCTCTACCTGCAGGTAAAACCAGCACACGCATGCAAAAATACATATTTGATAGTCATACATGAGTTTGTAGACATGACGCTTGCAGGAATACACACTTGTGTTGCAGAATTAATTCATGGACCCATTAGTTGCCAACATGCAGGCTGACCACCCACACAAAGAGGGACTTTTACACAGTGCATGTTGAAGAATTGTATTAAGTAGGTTCAGTGATTTGCACACAGCACATAATAATAATAATAATAATAATAATAATAATAATAATATGAATAGTTGTAGAAAGTGCAAAGAGTAAAAACAATACTGTTTAATTGATCCTTTTTTGTTGAGTATTGATTTCCTACTTTTCAAGACATTAATTTCTCAGCACTATATAAATTTGCTTGCACAGGTTTTTACAAGGCATCATCACTGTTGTCAGCTTTTTGTCAACTGACATCGAGTCTCAGCTGTCGGACTGTCCTTGAATCTAACATATTAAGCTCTGTTACAATCAGAGCAGTCTCTGCCAAGAAACATCTCTCCCACATTTAGCTTGGTTCCAGTTAATATAGATCAGTTATGACCACTGTAAGGCTAAGTTCAGATAAGACATACCCCAGGTGTGCATATATGTTATGGTCATGTTTAATTCACAGTTAATAGTTATCACTGAGGGTTTTTTTCTTACTAGAACAACACCACAGCCTTCCTTTTCCTGCACTTTTCCACAGCACTAAATCTACTTGTATTTTGTCTTTGCTCCAGGAGAATCAGCTCCACTTTCTGCAGGATGACCTGTTCTCAGATCTGGTCAACCTCACCCACCTCTTCCTGCATGGAAACCGCATCCGTGCCCTCTCTGAGAATGTGTTCAGAGGCCTGGTCAACCTGGACCGCCTCCTTATCCACAACAACCGTGTCAGGCAGGTCAACCGCCGGGCTTTCCGTGACCTGGGCCGCTTGACCATCCTTTACTTGTTCAACAACTCCCTGGCCGAGCTGCCAGGCCAGGCCATGAAAGACACCCAAGGCATCCAGTTCCTCCGCCTCAACGATAATCCCTGGTCCTGCGGCTGTGAGGCTCTTCCCCTTTGGGAGTGGTTCCGCAAGGCCCGAATCTCCTCCTCTGAGCTCATGTGCACCTCACCATCCCAACGTCGTGGGCAGGACCTCCGATTCCTTCGGGAGATGGACTTCGCCCTCTGCCCTCTGCCTGACCCCGGCTCTCTGGCAGGAACCACCACAACCACCTTCAGCACCAAGACCCGCTGGTGGTTCTCCAAGCACAAGCCCGCATCTTCATCCAAGGCCTCGTACCAGAAGAGAACTGACACAGGGAAGGCCTTCTCTGCGGGAAAACCTCAGTACCTCCCCAAAACCCCCTCCGAAACCTTCTCCTCCAAGTATGAACTGTCGGAGGATGAGGTGGCACTCCCCAAGCTCGACCAAGAAGAATACTGGTCCAACTACGGAAACGAAGACGCCTCCATTCCCTGCTTCGAGCTGGAGTGCCCCCCAGGCTATAACAACCCAGTCTTCCCCTCGTCCTCCAACTTACCCAGCACCCCGTCCGTCCTCCGCCTCCTCTCCCTCTCCATAATCGCATTCTCCATCCATTTCCTTTTTGGCTGAACTACTCTCTCCTCCAGTCCCTTTTTTTCCCTTCTGATTTCTCCTCGTGCTCTTTCCAACTCTAACAAAAACCTGGATCTTGATTCCTTTCAGTTACCTCCTCAACTTGCAGGAGGTGCTACACTGATGCAGGAGACAGGCGAGGCAGCCGGGAGCTGTTGTAAAGAGCAGGGATCAGCTGAGCTGATGTAGAGCAGGGCAGGATTTCAATGTTGAAGTAGCTGCTGCTGATTAGTACAGGCTTGAAAAAGTGGGGCTCAGATCATGGAAACTGACTCTGATAGTGACGGTACAAAGGCAGAAACCTACAACAACATGAGGAAAGGATAGAGACACAACACACACAGAGACAGTTTGTGATGTCTCCAGATGTTTTTTTTTATATCAGCTGTAAACAACACAGGCGTTGTGGATCTGTGACAGCTATTTTCTATATAAAGTGAACACCATCCACTCTCCGCTAACATTGTCCCTCACTCATTTCTTTCTTTTTTTCTGAATAAAAGTGATGGTTAATTATACCAGAAGTAGGAGAAAGATGTGGATTCACACAGAGAAAGAAAAAGAAAGAATTACAGGGAGAAGTGATAAGAAAGTCAATACAATGTGAGCAGAGTGAGCTTCAGATGTGCATCTAAAGGCAGAGATGGATGAGAGAATCATTAGAGCTCTCCTCTCTCCTTCAGAAAAAAAACCTTGTGTGATCCCAGAGATGCCAGCTAACCACCACCACCCACACTTGTACATACCACGCATCATGATTGTACTTGCACACATCCCAAACTGCTCTGTATTTTAGACTAGCTGGATTTTTACTTTTCATTTTAGTACCATTCAGTTATCGACAGCTTGTGGTGATAGAATAGATACTTAGGTTGTAAATTGAAGGCCAACCCAATGAAAAGTGGAAACTCCTCTTTCGCCCCTCGTGTTTTTTGTCTCGTCTTCTTCTCTCAGGTAAACAACAAATGTTGTGCTCCTGGTGCTGATTTTTATTTTTTTTTGTGTGTGTGTGTGTGTGTGTGTGTGTGTGTGTGTGTGTGTGTGTGTGCGCGTGCGTTTAGGTGTGTGGGACTCCGTTTTTGTGGAATCCTTTACAGCCCTTTGTGTTGTTTGAAGCCTCGGCTCTCATGGTGGCTCCTGTTACATTACCATTGGTTCTGTCAGTATGACTGTGTGCTTATATAAAAGGATGTGTGTATTTCTTATTAGCTTGGCTTGAAAGTTGAAAAGGTCCCACGGATAAATTAAACTACTAGTTTAAAAACGGTATTGTTTCAGAAATGCATGGGAATATGTATTTTTTTTTAAAAATCTGAACATATTTGGTAAATGCAAGGATGTCATCTGATTTTTGTATTACTACAAACCATAAACAGACAACACGGACAATCAAGCTGTCATGCATCAAATCATCTCTGTCATATTAAAGCTGTACTTTATAAGATAACCTGTCTGTTTTTGGATAATGGGCAATCTGTTCAACACAATGCCAGAATAACTTGGTAGTGATCTGCATTATTCACCGCGGTCATGAAGTTTCTTGTCAACCCCAAATAACAGTAAATTCAAACCAATCAACCCAAACAATGTCTGTGAGTTTCTACACATGAAGGAGACTGTGCCTAAGAGATTTGTATTTTTCAAAAACTTGTTGGGAAAGTATTTTACTTTTATTAAAATAAAACAATCAAACAGAAGTGTGTGGGGTGCTTCGCTGTTTTTTGCCACAAAGAAATGTAAACAATGTGCAAACACAATGTATATAGAAACATGCACCGCAACATTTTGTTGAATCAGTAGTCTTCTGAATAGAATTTGAGAGGTAATATTTTACACTTGAATAAATAAGCACAGTAAAATGCAAGAATCATGAGCAGAAATGTGGTGGTCAGGTGTCATCAGAGTGTGCGTGTGTGTGTGTGTGAGAATGTGAACATGTGGGTGTGTTTGGTGAAGGTCACCAGTCTCAACTGTGTTCACTCCTCGCCCCAGTCACTTTTCTCACCATGTGCAGAAGGCAGTATTTTGGGCCATATTATAAGCTGTCGAAGGAGAGTGTGTGTGTGTGTGTGTGTGTGTGTGTCTGTATGATTCAGGCAAGGGGATAAATGGGGAACACGCCAGGATGAAATTGTGACGATGTGTCCCGGAATCAGCACACCCCCTCAACAGATTAACTCTCACCGTGATAATGATGCATGACCTCATGTGTTGCATAAACTTATATGTGCAAATACACTTACACACACACACACGCACACAAGTTATAAAGTTCAGAGAAGTTTGGCTGAGCAGCCCTCTAATCTTTTTCATCTTCAAGCTCACAAAGAATTCATCACTTTCACACCTCATTTTTCTTCTTCTTTTCTCTCCTTTATTGTTTTCCTCTCTGTAGCAAAAGCTTCCTCATTCCTCGCAGTCATAGGTCAAAGCAGATAAATCCTCAAACCCACGTATCTTTTCTTTCAGAACTTTTAATTTCCTCAAATTAAACATGCACAAGGAATCACAAAGAAAGCCAATTTAAATCTGAAGATGCACAGAGAGGAACGGTTACATGCAGATTGTGACTAAGCTCAACTCTGACAATCCTAAATATTTACCATTATGACCAGTGGTATTGTTAGCGTCGTTCAAAATTGTCTGCATGCTAAAAAGTGAACACTAAAACAGCTTTGAAGTTAAGAAAAAAGGACTCTGGATCATAATTTCACAGAAATGGACGACATCTTATCCTGCCAGGGTAAACACCTCGAAAAGTGCACATCAAAAACTTTAATCGTGACCAACGTGCTTCGTCTTCCTGTATTTCCAAGTTGATATTTCATGTCAGAAGTGTAGGCGTTGCAGCAGCTGGGTGGCCACAGGACATCTTTGCTGTTTTTCATGTGCAGGAACACAACCCGACCATCAGCAGAGAGAATTCCTCTGAAGTCATCAGACTTTGATCAAACACTGTGCCCACTCATTCTCCCCCGACTCTCTATCACATTTTTTTCTTGCCTCTGCCTTTCTTCCTCTCTTGTGTGTGTGTTGCCTGCTTTTCATATGCTGTCACTCAGTCCTTGTCTGAACCCCTATCACTGCAACACGTATATCTCCCTCCATCTCTCTTCCTTTCTCTCTCTGCCTGTCACACAGCCTCCCCCACATGGTTACGCTTGTCTTGGCCAAGCCTGTGTGTTGGCTCGTGTGAGTTGGTGAGATTGTTTGCGTGTCATTGGCGTGTTTGCTGACGTTCACCCTCACACATGTTCTTATTTGCATAGGAAGAACTGAGACTCACGCCCTGACGTCAGAGGGCCCGGGACGAACACAAAGAGGCTGAGAGAAACATTCAGGAGGGTGCAATGGATTATTCATCGGGGTTTTACCCGGAAACAATTGAATATAATACAATGGTCATCTTTTCTTTAAGTTAAAGAAGAGAACAGGTTCCAATTACCATGTGACAATGCAGTGCTGCTTTTAACGTGACATCCATAATTGATGAAAATAATTTGCAGCACCGTTGCGCTCATCAGCTCAATTGTCCAGCGCGTTGAAACATGAGCCTCCGGAGCAGCGAACCTCTGCTCAACCAACTAACTCACCGAACGGAGGAGGAAAGGAATCGAGTGAACACAGAGAGATGAGGACATCTTATAACTATCGGAATAAATCATCCAAACACTGACTGTTCTCTCTTTTGCCATGAGTTCACCCGCTGAGCCCATTGCTTGTGTGTTTGTGTGTGTGCGTGTGTGTGTGTGTGTGTGTGTGTCACTGGATAAAATGCTACCAAATCATTAGTGCGAAGCAATATTTATCACCAAAAAAAAAACATATTTACTACCTCAAAAGCTGGAACTTTTCTGTCATTTTTCAAGTGAAGCAAAAACGTAAACAAAATACAAAGCTCGAGCTGCATTCACACACAATATTTGAGGCCAAAAAGGTTGGAGACCACTGGTTTAAAGTGTATCAATATATTATATTTTCAAAGCTTTACATCTAAAGCATAACTATATTTCAGATATATGTGGTGAAGTAAAAAATATAATATTTCCAACATATTTGCTAATTAATCTAATGTAAATTCAATAGTTGTAAACTAATATTTTTAGAACCCTTAAAGTGGGACTCTCCAGTATCACATTATATGTGTGCAAAGGAGCAGGAACAATATACTGTAAGAAAAGACCTGTGTATACTGACTTCAAACAGAGGGAATGTAAAGTGAATTTCACGTGTGTCAGAGTGACTAATCAGTTGTTGATTAAAATATTTTGTTTATTGAACTTAATTGTTTATGTTTGGTACTGTTAACTTGAGCTCAAGTTTCCAATGAACCAATTGGCAATGTTTCACACAATAATGTTAGAAAATTTGTAACAGATTTACAAGAACCAATGCAGGAGGGAGATTCACTACAGGATCCTCAGTCAACTAAACAATTAAACATCAGAATATATATTTACCGACATGGAGAGTCCTGTAGAATCAGAAGACACAATGCTGTAGCTGAGAGCAAACATACAAGAAAAAAATTGACTAATATCTTCCTTCTACCGTGTAACCACTTTTGTGTACTCACAGATATATGTGGGTTTGTGAGAGTGTTTGTGAGTGGGTGCACATTGTGCCGCGTGGAGGCAACCAGGAGTTCTGTGCATCCTTGAGTCAGTTGGAAGCAACAGAGTTGAAGACAGGGCACATCTGTCCGACAGTCTGTTCGCTCGTGGAGCTTTACGCACACGGCTAAAAATACACTGCAACAGACTGAAAAGACAGATTGGGTCCCACAGAGATCAGAGATTTGCTGCGTCTCTTTGTCTGGTGCGTTCCAGAGAGAGTGACGGGCTGAGTGATAGATTTAATCATACGGTACGGGCAGCAAGAATACAAGTGACAGCATGGCTGAGAAGAAGTGTGGGTCTTGAGTTGGTAGTGAACAAAAGAACCATTATTGTATGAGCGCTTGTGAGTCAGTCACACCGCCTTGGTCTGGGAGGTTCTATAGCCCATATTTGTTGGCACAGATGCAGCTTGTGACGTCTTTTCAGGCAATTTTGTTTTGAGTGCCCAAAAATGTGACTGCCACATCCTCTACTGAAGACACGTGTATTCGGTATTGCTATTCCGGTAACACCATATTTGCTCTTGACTTTTGAGTACTCAAACACAGTTTTTTTTGTCTCACTCACTTAGGTTCTGTCTCTCTGGCATCTCTTACAAGTCAACCGTGTGGAATCTTATAGAAAAAAACAAAGAAGCACAACCATTGGGGCCGGCACTCGTCTGTTTGCAGAGGACAGATCTTCAGTGGGAATAGCCAGAAGGGGGACATTGATCTCAAAGTGTATCTAAGTTTTAGCTGAATTGGATGACGCAAATATGAGGGCCAAAAAGTCTTTGAAAAGTCAGACACACCATCTGTGTATAAAAGTATTTCATTTAAAATGTAAACTTGTTTAAAATGTGTTACATTGTAGCATGTTACATCATTGTCAAATAAATGGTGATACAAACTAAAAGCCAGAAACACGTGCACAAACTGTCCCATAATTCAACATCATCATAAGACAAAAACACAGTGAACTGTATGCATATGTGTCTATATAGAAAACCCCATCCTTCTTGGGAATGGTTTCGTCCGTCACATTGAAAACCCTTTCAGACAAATACTTTGGTACAGTCCCCGTGCGCGCGAAGATTAAGTAACTTCAATGGCGTCCAAAGCAGGTAACGGTTCGGTGTGCAACGTCACTGTAAACAAATGGAACTGCGACATGTATCAACATGATAGACACGAGGTGTATAATGTTGTTTAGTTGATGGGCCAGACTTCCTCTTGTAGGCTGCTAACAGTTGGCTAACGTTAGTGGAGCAAAGCACCCAAACTGGAGGACGGATTTAATGACACAAGTCATCAGCCAGTTTCTGACTTGAGTCACACCAGTGTTTATTATTGTTCTACTTCCCTCATCCAACGTCCCCTTTTCAGTCGGCATCGAAAGCATAATCCGTGTTAAACAAACGTAACGTGTGTTTCAGGTCGTCGCGGGACGAAACGCAAAGCGGAGGTTGAGGCCGAAGAGGAGAAACCATCCGTGGGGGAGAAAAGGGACAGAGGAGAGGGGGAGAAGGGCCAAGGATGCCAAAGAGTAGTCATTGAACACTGGTAAGGAACTTAAAAATAGTCCAGTATTTGCCTGTTGGGGGAATAAACACTGAAGAAGTTAAAGGCATAGTTCGTCGCCACGCCCCCCCCCTCCCCAAGCAGAAGTGCCCTCTGAGGGTTCACACCCAGCATAATCATAACACATGCATTAGTTGCAGAGCTGTCCTCCTAAATAGCCCTAATATTTTAGAGTTTGTTGTTGGTACTGCTGTGGAGCTGCACTCGGGCACATAAAAAGGCAGTTGTTGAAATATACATAAACATAATGGATACGTTGCTGAAATAGACAATTGGTAAATATAAGTAATGTGTGTGTGTGTGTGTGTGTGTCTGAAGAGCTACAAGTGATGGATATATTACCTTACATGTCATTTAGCTGACGCTTTTATCCAAAGCGACTTACAATCATGTTGCATTCATACACTGTAGACTACAGTGAACAATTCAGGGTTAAGTGTCTTGCCCCTGATTGAAAGATGGACCTGCTAACCACTGACCCATGGTTGAGATAGAGTTGTGAGACTTGATCAAAACCTACTGAAAACCAAAAAGAAACCTGCAGTTTAATAATCACCTCTGCTTTTCCGGATTCACATATGGAGCCGTAGATCTACCCCTGTATTTCTCTGCAATAAATTACAATGGGACTATTCCACCAAAGCCATTACATTGAAGGGGTATTTTGGCTGTTCATCTGCACAAGACACAAACAAGCATAATTTAATAAATTGAGAAGCAGCTCTTAATATGTTTTTTATCATATTGTATCTGTTATTTCTGTCAGTAAGAGCTGACGAGTGTATGGGCGTAATGCTGAGGAGGTGAAATCTGCCCTCCTGGTTGCCCATCCTGAACTGATTATGGTCTTCAACCCCGAGAAACCCCGCAGAAACAGCTTTGAGATCACTCTGCTGGATGGAGGCAAAGGTGAGGAGGGCGAAAAGGCAATATCCCAGAATAACTGCCATTTACTCCCCAATGGATGATCAAGTGGCATTATCTCAGTTTTGGTTTAATACAGTTTTAGTTTTACCAAGATTACAAACCACTAAAGCATTATATTTCTAACTACAGTCTGCCATTCACCTAGTTTGGTTTTATTCGCTGAGGTTACGAGATATTCACCTCTGAGACTGGTGAATGGAATTTCATTTGGTTTTCATAGCAATAATAATATCACAAAGCAGTGCATTCCCAGAAACAATGGCCCAGCTACTTAGATACATATATATAATGTAATGAGACGTGAACTCTAACTTCAGAAATAACCATATTTTAAATTAAACACATTAGTTGCAACCATCCTTTTAGTAAAGATATTCCACAAAATGTAATTTCATTAATATAATAGATTTCGTTTTAGCTGTAAATTTAAGGTGAAAATATAATCTTACCAAATCTTTTGCTAGTGGTGCAACAGATCATAAAATTCACGGATTGGATCAAATATCGGATCAACACAAATGGAAAAAAAAGGGAGCAAAAATAACTTGGAGATCCCTGATCACGTTATTTTGTTGTTGTCATTAGTAGTTTTAATAGTCAATATTATAAGCTGATTAGTGTAAATGGGTCATAATTCATCTATTTTATGATGCTGTAAAAACATCTCCTTCATACAACTGAGTTTAAGTTTCAAATCTTAACTTTTTACGAGATTACATGTGAACACATAATGTTATAATTTACCTTCGCCCAATACTTATTTTCGCCTGAATGCATCATAATGTCTACTGAACGGAACCTTCGTTTAGTTACATTGTCTCAATTTAAACACAGACTAGCTGTTTATAATGTAACATTATAGATCTAGAAAAGCATCCATGCCGATGTCCTGATCACATATTCTACTGAATATTAGTGAATAACGATCGTCCGTAAAACTTTATTTCATACTGCAGTGGTTAACGTTAAACTTTGTAATGAATCCACAGTTCACGTGCGTGCCGAACCGTGAAAGGTTATCGGTGCCGATTGCGTTACGCTTAACCCGCTTTGCCACCATCTTTCACGTAGAGTGACGGTCTGTTCTGCCTTGTTAAACCTGCTCCAACAGTCGCAGGCTCTGTTTACCAGACCTGCAGAAAAGCCACCACATCGATACAATTTGCAGAGAGAATTGTTTTTGAGTCATCAGTCAACACATCTGCAAAATTGTCTTGATGGCATTTTAATTTTTATGTTATATTCTAGAGGCTGTTGTTTTGCATTAAAATTGTTGATTATCTTGCTAATTTCTTCTAGAAATGACACTTTCTCCTTATGTCGCATCCCCATAGAAACGTGTCTGTGGACTGGAATAAAGAAGGGTCCGCCTCGTAAGCTCAAGTTCCCTCAACCTGATGTTGTGGTTGCTGCTCTGCAGGAGGCTCTGAAGGCTGAGTAGACGCCCAGTGAAGGTTTGTCATGTCAAAGCAATCAGAGAATAAAACTCCACATACAAAAGATAATTAATGATTGCACTGTCACACTAAATAATTATTTTTGTTCAGCTGTAATACATAGAGACGCAAAGTAAAATGATACCTGTGAACTGTTGTTGCATTTGTTTCAATCTGATTTTTAAAATGGGATGCATTACAAGGTTAGTTTGTTGCCACCATATTCTCCACAGCCTAGCCTGTGGAAAAGAATTAACCGTTGCTATCGTTTCAATTTCTATTCTCTTTGAAAAAGTGCATTAACCAAACTGCTCAAATTTGTTTATTCAATGTTGAAATGTTTTACCATCAAATTAGTTGGGCTCAAAAGACATTTACTCATCGCTCATTATTTGTTTTTACTGAGATACTTTTTAAACCTTTTGATACTGTTACAAATGTGTCTGGATTCACTGATGCCTGGTGTATATTTCCCCCCGAGCCATGTGTCATAGCCTGAACTTGGATTTATTTTCACGTCTTAACATTTTATGAGTCACCAGGCTCGAGCAGACCAACTGCTCGTTAGTCAAGCTCATGACACTACCTTCAGCCATTATAGCTAACTGACTGCATATGTGACTCAGATATATAGGTGTGAATGGCACAAATCGCATTGGATCTTTTCAATTCTGATTTGGGGCATTTTCACATGTGGTCCTAAATCAAATACAGGACTGAACAGTCATATCGGAATTTATGCAACTTTTCTTTCAGTCGAGATCAACATTCGTCGCAATTCTGCGTTGTGAGGCCGTGGACATCACAATCCCACCACTCCAACCGCATCCTCCGTAAAGAATTAGCATCCATCTCTATTCATCTTCATCATCCTCCTCATCGTCCACTCGCAAAGTTTCTGACTTCCTCTGCACATCAACTTAGAAATGAATCCGTAAACCCTGACTTTAGTGGCCTCCAGGTTTGCTTTCACACAACAGTGTGCTGCTATGTGTGATGTATTATTGTTATAATAATATTGTAACAATAATAATGAACAGCAAAACACTAAATTTGATCTGAGCAATAAATCTGAATTGAACACAGCTTAAGTTGTGTGGACCCCTCTATGAAATGGAATTAGCAAGTCTGTAATTCAAATATGGTCCACAGTTTGCTTTCATAACTGAATACTAATGTCTGCACATGTGGAACAAGGTTTTAATAAACCATACAATTGTAATCATGTGTTCTATACATGTATTGGCTGCTGCTGGTTGACACAGTGCTGTAGTACACAGTGGTGTGTTATATCTCAGAGTTAAACTAAATACATTCTTTGTCTGCATGCAGCCAAGAGTTCAGGAGGTGTGGTCCATGGAAGCAGAATGATGAGGAGTGACCAATGGGATGCTCCCAGTCTCTCCTCTGATGATGCAAGCTCCAACAGCTCACGTCTCCTGGATGCATGGTGACACCTAGTGGAGCGTCTCTGAGCCAATACAGAAGCACAGTGCTGCTGTTTAGTAAAACACTTTATTTATCAATGGTTTATTATTGTGCTTTTAAATCTTGTATTTAGTAAATAAAGTGTTTCTTGTTTTTCAATTATTGTGTGGGTCTAGTTTTTTGTGTGTGTTCTTTTACTCTAGCCAAGCAGTTATTTGTATCTGTGAACATTTTTTATGGTTTTCGTTTTTATTTTTTTATTTTCTACTTGACTACATTTTAAAGAGAAGTGTACTTTTTACTCTATTAAATGTATTGGTCAGCTTTAGTTATTTTCCAACAGTGGTTATGAAGAGCTTCACCATTAGACCAACTTTTGATATTTGTGTGTCATAAATACATTTCATAGTCGATAATCATTCACATGTATTTCTTAAAGGGGTCACTCTACTCTGGGTAATTTTGACGGTATTTTTATTTCTTCTTTTTTCAGAAGCATACATATAAGAGTTATGACTACCACACATTTAAGTGTCTTTAAGTTTAAGTTTTAAACCTACATTGAATGGTAATTCGATTTATTACGAAGTTGTTTTGCTCCAGCCTCCAGCAGAAGTTGAATATTATTGGTTGAGAGGGACGTGACATCATCATCACGCGACCAACCACAGGGTTGGCTCCTCAAGAGTTGGGAACCTAATTTTCAAACTACTATAAGCTTGAATTTAGTCCGTAAGTATTACAGACTAACATAACTAACCATTAGAATTTTACCTGACAATATAGGAGCAGGTTACTTACACTTGAGGCGTCTGTAGGCTCTTTACTGCTAAAATAGGGAGAAGTTACGGCTACGCCATGCTAACTGCTAGCTAGCTGTTTTGTATGTCTCATGAGCTGAAATGTGCTCACACTTTGACTCTGTGAGTGTGATTAAGTAATAACATAACGTACATATTTTTAATATAATATGCAAACGACATATAATAAATGAGGAATACAATTTTCTTTTTAACTCTCTTTATAGCTCCAGTTTGTCTCTCATACGTAACATTATTAGCGATAGCGATCATAAACTGGGACTAATTTCTTCCATACATCTCCGATAGTATTTTATAATTCTATATGTTGATAGAGTTAATAACCTGTTATTTATGTAACGTTTAACTAAACTACGCTGCCAATTTTGCTCGATCTCTAGTGTAACGTTAACAGAGATGGTGTGAATATACACTTCCTGTTTAAATCAACATTTTATCTCAGCGTTTGAAAAAGGTTTGTCCATTTTATAGCGTTAATGAATATATGAAATATGTATTCATACAAGATATAAATGGTCTTATAAAGTATTGCTGTGTTGGAGACATTGTGACAACTTCTATTGTATTTTTCCAATAAGCCGTTATTGACATGTATTTTTAACATAGACTTTCTCTTGTCAGTCATGGCAACAGAGGGTGTGGAAACGACCAGTGAAGATGTTCCAGTTCCTGGGAAGGTCAGCACCAGGTTTGACCTGGAGAAGGAGACTGAACTTCGGTTTGAGGTGGAGTCAGGTGAGGCAGCAGAGCAAGTTGAGCTGGAGCTCCTGACAGGAATGGCTGAGGTGTTTGGCTCAGAGCTGAACCGCAACAAGAAGTACACATTCGGACCAGGCTCCAAGATCGCAGTTTTCACCTGGCAAGGCTGCAGTGTGAATCTTTATGGAAAGCCAGAGGTAAGCACCATGCAAATGTGTGAGAGCTTTTATGTTGGTTCTATTTTGGCTTATTTGTTGATTTTAAATTCACCAGTTTTATATAGTGTCCAATTTAACCGTGTGTGTATTTTTTAGTTTGACATTTGATAAATGAGAGAAATAACCAGTGTCTACCCCTCATCACCACAGGTAGCTTATGTGTCCAAGGATACTCCCATGCTGCTCTACCTGAACACGCATGCTGCCCTCGAACAGATGAGAAAACAAGCAGAGAGGGACAATGAGAGGGGGCCGAGGGTAGGTTTGAATAAAAAACCTTTATACCTAGAGGCCTTTATACGCAAGGTTGCCAGATCTCAGTAAATGCATTTCAGTTGACCGTGTATCATTATTTAACCCGCAGGTGATGGTGGTGGGACCTACAGATGTAGGAAAGTCAACTGTGTGCCGCCTGCTATTAAGCTATGCTGTAAGAGTGGGCCGGAGGCCAACACTGGTGGAACTGGATGTTGGTCAGAGTGGGGTAAGTTATCATAATGTACACCGATATTAGAGGAATATGACATTTTTTATTATTTTGCATCATGTCCCACAGACTTATCCTCTGGAAGTGTTGAAAGATGTCAGGTTAAGTTCCATCAGTCTATCAAATGAACAAATGTCAGACAGAGTAGTTATTCATGCCACAGTTTGTAATATACCATCATGGTTGACATTTAGTTTATTCATCACTAAAATCCTGATAACCAGAGCTCTCAAATTTGTTTGTTTTTTATGTGCCAGATCCCACTCAAATCTTATCGTGTCAATTTGATTCTGCTTCTCAGGTGTCTGTACCTGGTACAGTGTCGGCACTATGCATTGAGCGCCCGGCAGATGTGGAGGAGGGTTTCTCAGTCCAGGCTCCTTTGGTCTACCACTTTGGCTCTACTACCCCTGGGACCAATATCAAACTTTACAATAAGGTGAGAAAAAATATTCTGGCAATACTTAACATGACGGTATGAAGCCAAAAGCCCACTGCCAGACTGCAAGTGTAGTCCGTTTTTTGTTTTTCTCTGCCAAGTTTAATTTGTTCTTTTCTCACAACGTGTAGTTGACATCATGCTTAGCAGAGGTGTTTTCCCAGCGCTGTGAGGGGAACAGAAAGGCTAGTGTTGGAGGCTGTATCATCAACACCTGCGGTTGGGTGAAGGGCTCTGGATACCAGGCTCTAGTCCACTGTGCCTCTGCCTTTGAGGTGGATGTGGTGCTGGTGCTGGACCATGAGAGACTCTACAATGAACTCAAACGAGACCTTCCTCACTTTGTTCGGGTTGTGCTCCTACCCAAGTCCGGAGGTGTGGTGGAGCGCTCAAAGGAGTGCAGACGGGATACTCGGGATGAGAAGATCCGCGAGTATTTCTACGGCTTCCGTGGAGTGACCTTCTACCCCTTCTCCTATGAAGTGCGTTTCTCAGACGTCCGCATCTATAAGATCGGAGCACCATCCATCCCGGACTCCTGCTTGCCGCTGGGAATGTCTCAGGATGACACACAGCTAAAGCTTGTGCCTGTAACACCAGGGAGAGACCTCACGTATCATGTCCTAAGCGTGAGCAGTGCAGAGGACGGAGAGGAAGGTGCCAGAAAGGGTATAGTAGAGAGCCCTGTGTGTGGCTTTATAGTTGTAACTAATGTGGACACGCAAACACAAGTGATGAAAGTGCTGTCCCCAGCACCCAGACCACTGCCCAGACACACTCTACTTATCATGGACATCCGCTTCATGGACATGAAATGAAGTGTTACATTTAAGGGAAGAGCACTTTGTTGTAAAAGAAGTGGGGGCCTTGTTGGGGTGGAGTTCCGTAAAGAAGACATTTTGTTTCTTAGTTGCCTCTTTGTAGGGACTAAAGAGGGAAAAAGAGAAAAGGTTTTAGTACAGTTGCTGAAAATTCAACCCCATTGTATAGACCACACTGTACTGATGTTTGGGCAATTTGTGGCACGGGAGGTTTTTATCACTGCGGGAATTATTTCCTTGATATGTTTTATGAAGATTATTTTTCTTCTCTTGTGTAATAAATGTTTTAAATGTAAAACATTTGGTGTCAGATATACTCAGTTTAATGGTTGCATATTTTCATATTCTACATTCCACTGCATGTCAATTCACACGTAATTTAATTTGTATGTTTGTTATTTAATGGACACATGCTGAAAAACATTTGTATGCTTTTACTTAATTACAACTTAATTAAGCCTGGGAAAAATCTTTATAATAGGTTCGCTTCACATTAGGTTTTACTCAATATTTCTACAAAGCCTCCTCCAACAAAGCAAACATATTCTAAATGTGTCTGTGAAGTGGGAGACGTGTCCTGTCTTCTCTGTTATTTACATCCTGTAGTATATATGTCTCTTAGGACATAGGTGAGGCAAAGCCCACTATTGTGTTGGCTATATCGTAACTGATATATAGTACCACTATGATTTGTTGTTTATACTATAGACACCTGCCAGCTCACTGGAGCTCATCAAATATTCCACAGGCCTTCATGCTGTTGTATTTAAGTTGGACACTATTTCTTAACATACAGTAACAATATCTCCAATTGAAACACAGACTTTGTGATGCCTAGACACATGCCGATTAACTTTATGTCCTGATTTAAATATTTAGCTATTTTTTGTACTGTTAATTGTTCTATTGTTCTAAACATTGGCTTTGTTGTAGGTGGGCCTGTTATGGAGGATTTGAGTGGACCATCTGTCGTCTGTGGTAAAAACGTTGCAAAGAAATTGTTTTTCAGAGCTACTGTACTAACTCCTTCCCAATTCCCATAACACATTAGTACTACTCAACAATATTAGATCTGACTATTTTGGTAACCTTCAAAAGTGATTACAAAACACAAGAAACCTACCTTTTTGACTGGTGATCCTTTCCAAACAAAGTAGTTTCTGCTTCTAACCCCTTGTCACAAGTTAAGTATGTCTCGGAGTTCCCTTGTTAATCCTCCCAGATTGTTTTGCCTGGCACCGGTTAATATATGACTTTTGTTAGGTAGAATTTGGCTTCTTCTTAACAAATGGATTGTAAATAATTTGCATGTGGCTTGGACAAAAGCTGAATAAATGTAAACTGATCCAATATTTCACTAGAGAAAAGAAAAGACTCCAGACTAACTATTCTTCACTTGGTAATGTGGAACTTTCCACAAAGGCACAGCAATTATATGGAATCATCTGGCTTTCAAGTTTCCAGTATTACAGCTCACAACAAGGACATCTGACTCTAAGTTTCTGAAGTAACGTTAGAGATATCTCTTCATAAGTGGGCAGAGGACGTTAATGAAAAAAGTGTTTTTTCCTCTTGTTGCATTATGAGCTATTTGAGGAAATGTTACATTTAAATGTTAAATGCAAGGATGATATGCATGTAAAACTTTAGTAATTTAAGAGGAAGCCGTTTCATTATGTGGTAATCAAATTATGTGACGGTCAAAACAATCCGTTTTGCCGAATGCGAACTAGTACTATCAGTCAGTCATGGTCGGATAAACTGTTCCTCCAGACCACACCTGCTCGCTCTCTGATTGGCTGCTCATCCCACCTGAGGGACGACGGGCCAGTTCCGGGATTCCGATGGCGGCCTAGCAAGCGAGCTAACTAGTTTGCTAGCGGCTAACTCAAGGAGGACCGTAACGACCCACAATCCTACCGACAAGACAGCTCGCATGTTCCGTGTTAGGTATGTCCTACTGATTTCACCTGTTTTTTGTGGTGATAATTCAACTGCACGTACGTTCGTGTATCCCGCCAGCCGTCAATGAAAGCTACCCCGCGAGTGTAAAGCTCCCCATACTCGCCAGGTAACGTTAGCTAACTCTTCGCTGTGGTAAAGGACTGAGCATTGTCGCAAAAAACTTTCGAGGCTAGGTGAGAGCTAGCTGATTATTAAGTGTGGAATGCGTTTAAATGTCAGAATTTAAATGAACGTTAACACAACGGGACACAACATTGCATCGTGTATTATTTAGTTGAAGGTAGTGAGGTGTGACGTTATTTTAATGAGGTTCATTGTTGTAACGTAAGTTGTCTCCTATCACCGCCCTGGCCTGTTGTCGATGTCCGCTTCAATTTGGGATCCAAAGATGAAGTGATAAATCAGTTAAATTACATACATTTAGCTAAACAAGACGTTAGCTGGAAACTGCTAGTGTGTAACTGTTGCGGGGAAATGGATAACATGCATTGCTGGCCGGCCGTTTATCGATGTAGCTCGATAGACGGTGACATGACAGGCTGGATTTTAGGATTAACATCCGTTATAGTCTTGCGTGTGTTGTTGTTAGGCCAGTGAGACGGTTACTGCACTGCCTGGTTATTGTCGAAAAGAGGGGCGTGTCTAAACTATCAGGTTGCACTGTTACACCGCACGCACTACCTTTTCATTTGGAGGAGTGTGTGTGCGCGTGTCAGTCAAAGGCGTTCTGGCTCATCACGGATCCTTGTCTGCGTGTTTGTTTTTTTTCAATTTCCAGAAGTGGGAGGTGTTTCATTTGAGGGCATTGATGTGACAGCGGTTTGTTTAACAACAGCAGGCTGTTGAGCAACTTTGTTTGAGTAACAATAATGGTGAGAAATGAACAGGTTTACAGTGTAACGCAACCTTTTTGGGACAGTAAAGAAGTGATTAGTCAGCCTTTGTTGTGAAATCAGAGAACAACCTCTGCTTCTCTTAGATATCTGTGTCCAACAAGGAACTTTACTTTTGACAGTAAAGCTTAAACCTGCTAAATAAAAAACTGATCATTTCATACAAGGTATCATTGTAGTTACTTGTGTTGACCACAGCTATTTATATTGAACTCAAAGTGCTTTTATATCAGTGGGAACTATCACATATTAACGTTTTTTGCTTGGAAATTGTATTGATGATCAAAATAGCTTGACAACATTTTTATTATATTTGTTTTATAAGGACATCCAACAGCTGACCCACAGAGCCAGTGGGTAAAAGAAGACGGGGGACAAAGAGAAGAACGGACTAAAATGCCTCAGACTACATAACATCTCTGCGGCACATGGCTTTGTTTAAGAGATGCAGAATGGGAAAGGAGGTCTATCTGCAGAGAATTTGGAGGTGGGAGAGGTCTCTACACCCAGACCCGGCCAAGTGCGGAGACAGCTCGATGACACACACAGGGCTTCTTTTTGGATTGAGTTGATTTTGAACCCATATTGAAGCAAAGACTGAAGGTAGGGGTCTCACACAAACCAGGGGACTCTGCTCGGCTGTTTAAGCTGTTGTACTTGCAAAAGCAAGGCTGGACATCATTTTGTATACCGTTTTTTTCTTCATCAGCTTTTTGAAAATATACTCCAGCTGGACTTTTGTTCGATGCAGCTTCCAGCAACTAGTTTAAAATGGGATTTGTTTTAGTTTCCCCTGCTGACTTAGTTTGAAACGCTGGAACTGTTCCTTCTGCCGCCATCCTCCGTTTCTTCCACCCACCCAGTGCCTAAATACGCCCTCTCGGGACAATCACAGAAGTCCTCAGCAGCTGCTGCGCTCAATCCTCTGCCTGTTCTCCTCTATGTGCTTCTGCTCTCGGCCTGCTGGCTATCCACCCACTACCTCTTTCATTTTCTGGTCTTTTATTTTTAATATGAATTTTCATCAGAACTCAAGCACAGCGGCATTAATGTAAACGCTGAGTTTTAGGAGTGGAGAGAAACCCAAATTCCTCCAGTTTAAGTCGTGTGCAAGGTACTGTGCTTTTGTGTTGAAGCACACAAGCGTTACAGTTGCTCTGGTGCCAGGGAGCAGTACAATTAGATTTATTTATATTGTTGCACCAAATACAGTTACATTAAAGCCATACAAAAAGATTTATAAATTACCTACACATATTTTTGTATCACCTTGCTCTTGTAAAGTCTTGCTTTTATAAACCTCTATTATGCACACAACTTAAGTAACATTACAACAAGCTGTACACATGCAAAGCTAAATGTAAAGCTGTATACTGCTTTATAAAAATCCTCTGATTTTGAGTGATATATTGGTGCCAGGAGACATTTAGTGTCTGGACACAGAGAAACCCTCATGTTTCCATTCAGTTGCTGCTTTGCATAGTGTTTTCTTTTTCCTTGTCTGTAGTCATGGCCCCTCCTCCAAAACAAACCCCACATTTGCCATTTTGACCCGTAAAGCACCGTTTACAGTAGGTAGACCGTAGATACCTACCTCTCTCTCTGTCTTCCTCCGCACTCTGTGTCTCTGATGCCGGGCTTCAGTGGTGGCGGGGTTGGGGGAGGAGTAGGTGTCCCTGCTTCTGCTCCTCCCCGTCCATTTCGTCCCAGCCGATATGTCCCGGTGTCGGCAGCCACCACTTTCCTAGTCGGATCCACTACCCTCTTCTTCTGCTTCACGTAAGTATCTCTTTCTTGATCTCGCTCATATTTGAACTCACACATAATGCAAACATGGTGCAAAGAGCCGAATGTACACACAGGTGTGTCATTGCCAAACTAATAATGGTTGCATGTATTTGTGTGTGCTAAAGGCATGTATAGATACCCCTATGTGTTGTGTTTTCTATGAAGACATCCTGTTTGTTCAACCTTTACACAGAGAAAGTTTACTGAGCAAACATGTCCTGTCCTCTTATTAGCAACACTTGTATTCACACAGTTCCTCAAGATCATAACCGTGAACTGCCAAATTACAATTACAGTCTTCTGTTTCTGGCCAGTGAGCAGCTTCAAGGGAGCTGTTTAGGGGTAAATTGGCTCGCACAAGGCTTGTCAATAGTTGTTGATGGCATGTGGAGGTTTCCCATCTGTGTATTATAGAAAGTGCAGCGATTTGAGGCTGCTAGTAGTTATGGCCATAATATGTCGAACTGTCATTTTTTTTCATCCTGTCCAGGTGTCCATGGTTGTCAGAGTATTTCTCCTCTGTCATTCCAATCTACATTGCTGTGATCTTCCTCTTCACCCTCGCCAACTTCTGTATGGCCACTTTCATGGACCCTGGAGTCTTCCCCAGAGGTAAAACACATGTAAACAGTGTTGCTCTGCAAGTTTTTGACAGAGAAACCAACATATGCAATGTAGTGTTTTTGAGTACACAACAGATAAACTAAGAATGAAAAGAATCATCAATAATGACTTGATCCATTAGAAATTGACTCAAATAGTATAACACAATGCAGGGATACCGTAGGATCAGGTACAATGATGTTGGTACAGTCTCAGTGTTTGTGTCTGTCGTGTTTAGCGGAGGAGGATGAGGACAAAGAAGATGATTTCCGTGCTCCGCTCTACAAGACCGTGGAGATCAAGGGGATCCAGGTGCGAATGAAGTGGTGCTCGACCTGCCGCTTCTACCGTCCGCCGCGCTGCTCGCACTGCTCAGTCTGCGACAACTGTGTGGAGGTACACGTGCACACTCTGTATTATGGGCTTGTATTGTGAGTCCTAATTAGAAATGTATATATTTCACAGTATTATACACACTGAGTGAAAGTTATACAGGGACATTGGGTGAAACAGGGTGATGGTTTGTGTCAATTAAATTCAGTTTATTTTGTATAGCACAGAATCACAAATTATAAATGTGCCTCAGTGGTCTTTACAATCTGTACACATACAACATCCCTGTCCCAGGACCTCACATTGGATCAGGAAAAACTCCCCAAAAAACAGAAAAAAACCTTTCACAGTGAAAAAAGGGAAGAACCCTTCAGGAGAGCAACAGAGGAGGATCCCTCTATCAGGATGGACAGAAGCAATAGATGTCATGTGTACAGATGAACAGCGTTACAGAGTTACAACACATTCAATGAATATGACAGAAATGATTGAATATAATAATTACATAAATATTAAATATTTTTTCCTTTTTATATTATCTTCTTTTTTTAATTGTTCCTCTATATTTTTTTCTTATTGATTGAATGTCAATGATAACTCTGTCTGTCTGTCTGTCTGTGTGACATGACCTTGATATGTCATATTTTTAGTTTTTCATGTGAGAGGTAGGAATGGTTTGATTTGTATTTGTTGTAGTTGTTCCTTGTCATCATTATGCTCCTCTGTCATATCTTTACTTGTGCACATTTTTGTCCTCGGTGCTCTATCAGGATTTTGACCACCACTGTCCTTGGGTGAACAACTGCATTGGTCGGAGGAATTATCGCCATTTCTTCCTCTTCTTGCTATCACTTACCACGCACATCATGAACGTATTTGGGTTTGGCTTGGTTTATGTGCTGCACCACCGCCAGCAGCTGGACACGCCACATGCTGCGGTTACGTATCCTTCACTTGGCACACTGCAGCCATAAAGATGCAGGACAAATGATAAAACTTTCTTTTCACATTTTGTATGCGTTGTGATTTTTGGCCTGGTATTTGTTTTGTTTTTCTTTGTTGGGTTTGTTTTAACCTCCTTGACCCTCTCCTCCCAGTATGGCTGTAATGTGTGTGGCTGGCCTTTTTTTTGTCCCAGTCGCTGGCCTGACTGGGTTCCACATGGTGTTGGTGGCACGCGGTAGGACCACAAATGAACAGGTACATACAAGAGCTGGTTGTGTGCATCAACTCTTACATCACTGAATTAATCCAGGCAGTTCAGGTTGTTATCATTAATGTCGGTGTCCATGTGTGCTACATTTTCCTCTGCTCTTCCCGCTCATTGTAGGTGACAGGGAAGTTTCGGGGAGGTGTTAACCCCTTCACCAACGGCTGCATGAGGAATATTTCTCATGTGCTGTGCAGCTCCCAGGCCCCCAGGTCAGCCTTCTTCTCTCCTCTGAACTCGTCTGTTTACTCCCCTCCTTTTAACACTTTCTTCCCAAATTATTATTTTTCTTTCCATTGCTCTCTCTTTCCACTTTTCCAGCGTCCTCTTTTATTGTTCTCGCTTGTCTGTTTAGTTATGGCATATATGAGAGTAAGCCTTCAGTGTGAGTAGATTTTGGTGTTCGATCATGCTTTTCAATCGAGCAACATACTTCTAAGCCTGTTCTTTAATTCTTGTGTCATTTAATTAGGATTTATGTGTATGATCTCACAGATACATGGGACGGAGGCGGAGCCATCAATCAGTGGATGTACAGCCACCATTTCTTAGACCGCCCCTCACTGAGGCCCAGCTAGAAGCCAAGGTCCTGGACAACGGCATCCAGAATGACCGACACAGCACCAGGGTGAGGGATACTAAATCCAACAAATGTACTAAAAAGAATCTAAAGAAATCTACAGGTGTAAGTTTAGATGTAGTAGCTCTAGGGATTATAAATGATTTTCAAGAATTACTGGTATATATTGTAGACATTACTATGTTGCTGCGGGATGATATATATATTTATTAACACATAGGAACGCCCCAAAGATGTCGATCACATTTCGCAGGGTTCATTTAAAAATTAATGTAATAGTTAATTTCACAAAAGGTTTTACACACCATAAAGTCCTAATGACAGATGTGTAGGATCAAAAGCTATCGACTTGAAGAAAACCAAGAATCCCACACACTTTCCACCACATGAGCTCACTTCATGCACACGTGTTGGTCTGCTAAACTTCATCAGGCAAAGTTCAAACAGACAAAAAAATAAATAAACGACCATAAAGAAATTAAGTGAGTTCAAAGGATGTGGGTTTTCTTTTCATATTTAAATACTGAAAGGTGAGTACCAACACAGAAAATTCAACTGACTGTGAGCAGGCAGCTGATGTGTTGGTCCTGCAGCTGCTACCATGGATACCAGTGCTGCAAATTTTCCATTAATATAGACAACATAACCTATTCACAACTACCCAGTTCAGTCTTGCTCTCACTATTTGAAAAACCTCATGTCCTTATGTCTTATTCATCCATTTGAAACGTTCTTAAACAGTCCTTTGAAACAGTCTTACAACATAATGATAAAACATATGGGGTTTGAAATTGTGCTAGCAATGCAGCTATATCTTAATGTATTAACTTTAAATATTACAGGACAGATAAAAGCAGAAACGGTCAGTTAAACGTTAAAGATATCCACAGATTTGTGTAGTGTTAAGCATGGTTTTGGAGAAATAGGAGAGACATTGATTTAGAGATAACTTCAAGTAACAGATTGATTTCAATGCTCATCAAAACTGGGAAAATGCAGGACAGAAGATGTCTAATTTGTTAGTTAAAAACAATTTGAATCCCATTTCTTTCTGTTTTTTTCCTGCTGCTTTCGTACACTGTATTTTGCACACGGAATAAGAGTATATTAAAGGAGAAAACCCTACCTCATCTGGATAATGAAGTACATGTGTTGGAGGCTGTTCAGACTAAAAATAGTTACATCATTGAGTTTGAACTTTTATCAGATGCCAAAACAATGGTTCATGAAACGGGACACTATACCTCCAAGAAGTTGTTATGGCATCAACTGTTCCATCCTCTGTTACAACAATTGCAAGGTTAACAATAGAAGTACTACGCTCAAGTTACAAAGTAATATACTTGCAACGTGCGTGCATTGGCAGATGGTGTTGTGAAACTTCTTTACCGGATAACTGTATTCTAATCATTCTTTTTTAATTCAGTGCTGTTGTGGGTGTGAACATGGCCTGAAACTGTGTGTCTGTGTGTGTCCCCTCCAGTCCAAGAGTAGTCTAGAGCAGATGGAGAGCCAGTCAGCTGATGCAGAGCCTCCGCCTCCTCCAAAGCCAGAGCTTCGTTATCCTGGCCTGCCCCGTGCTGACACGGAGGGTGAGACCAACACACTCGCACACAATACATGTGTAACCTCTGTAGTAACGGGTATTTCACATGGCATGTCCACATCTTGAGTTTTGGCCATCAAGTGCAGCACAGGTACTTCAAGGGCTTTACCTGAACAGTTGAATGTTTGTTTTGTAATCACAAACACACCTCTTTCAAATTTTCCTTTTGGTTTCTTGCCACTCAGAGAGCAGCTTATTGACTAAAGCTCCAACTACGCCGTCAATGTATAAGTACCGACCACCTTACAACAGCCCAGGAAGGAACCACACTGCCCTCACACACCCCAACAAGGTATATGTCAATATACATGCACTAAACTATCCACCTAACATTATTCAATTCTGTATATTAAGAGTATTAAAGGAACACAGGGTCAGCTAAGAGCAAAGTTAGCCACATGTCTTTGCCTGATTGGACAAACAGATGCATGCAAGACTCATGTCAATCTAAACATATTCTTTTAAATAGACACACACCATGTTGATTTTACTTAGCAAGCTTGTTTTAGCATTTGTAAAATATAGGGATGTGGTTAATCTTATTAGATTTCTCAGAACAAACAATATCCGATTACAGTAACAATTAATCTGGTGGCTGATATGCCGTCCTGCTTCTGAATTTTTTTGTGGTTAATACCATGCCCCTCTTTTTTGTTTTTTACTTTGAATTGATCATTCAGTGGCCATCGGTCGATCAGTAAGTCTCAGCTAGTGTCTGTGTGTATCCCATTGGCTGTCTCTGTGTGTTTGAGTGGATCTATCCTTTCCCCTGAGACTGCATTGACTGGAATGTGTAGTTCATGTACCGTATGTATTTGTATTTCCATTCATGTGTTGATACACACAGTCTTTGACATGCACTGTCAGTGCTTGTTCAAGCCAGTCAATGTTTCCAATCCAGTAGTGTGATGATGGAGTAGAGCACTGGTCAAGCATCCAATTTCACCCCACCACTCTTTTTTTCTGTTTTATAATAAGTAGTCAAATGTTTTTTTTGGTGTTATGTTATCCATTCCTTAAGTAACATGGTGATTTTCATCTTTCTCCCAATCCACATCTTTACTCCTGCCTTCATCTTCATCACACTCCCCCTCTCTGTCTTTGTTCTGTTTCTCCTCCTCTCAGATGATCCGTGGGGATAGTCTTGACTCTCCATCTCCCTCCATCCTCCAGTCCAGCCGTCAGCCTAGCTACCGCTCGGAGCCGAACAGCTTGGACGGGACCACAGTGGTGGGGGGAGGTGCAGGGGCGCGCAGAGGGGGAGGGGAGAGGGGTGAGGGCCCCGGAGGCTCTGGCGGGACTGCTGGGGTGATGCCAGGGGGCATGTCAGGTTACTCCCTTACTGGGCGCTCCTACACCTCCTACCCATCCTCTCTGGTTCTGTCCACTGGCGGCTCTCACTCCTCCAGCCTGCGCTCGGCTCACACGGCACAAAACCCGCTGGCCACGCTCCAATCAGAGGGCACCACAGACACCAGCTACAAAAGCCTGGCTAATCAAACGCCTCGGAATGGCAGCCTGTCCTATGACAGCCTTCTGACACCATCCGAGAGCCCAGAGTTTGAGTCAGCCGCTCATGAGCTGTCACCGCAGAAACCTCGAGCTCCGTTTCCTTCAGCGACTATAACAGGCCAGCGTGAGGTGGTGTCACCCAGCAGCCCGCTGCAGGGCTACACGTCGCCCTTCCTCTCAGCTCAGATCGCTCAGCAGAGGGAGGGGCAGCTGCTCCAGGGCTCTGCCACTTTCTCCTCCCCCCACAGGGCCTACCTGCGTGCCGTCAGCCCGCCCCCTCCCCCCTCTGGGCCTCCTGAGATCCAGCACCTGCTCCAGCTTAACCACGACTCCTCCTCCCGAGCCCCTCGTAACCTTTCCTCCTCTTCCCCTTTGGCTCGTTCACTAGAGCCCCCTGTCTCCCCGCCACCTCGCGGCCTCTCCCTCGGCAAGTCCCAGTCTAATGTTGGGGAGGCAGGACCTCAGCACAAGCCTCGGGCTTCAGGAGGAGGCATTGTGCTGGGAGGGGGAGGAGCCGGAGGAGGGCAACAGGCTCCACAGTGAGTAGTGATCCATCGTCAGATCCGTCAGCACGCTTCTCTTCCTCTTCCTCCTAATTCTCTTCTTCTTCCTCCCTGGTTTTGTGTCAGCCCTCCTCTTCCTCCCTGATCTGTGTGAGTCTTCCTTTTCCTCCTCCAAGGTTGAGTCAGTCTTTGCTTGTTTAGCATTGAACAGTTGGAAGTGTGTCTGGAAGATTTATTGGTTGTGTTGGTGGACTGTGTGGATAAGTTTCTAAAAGCATGTCAGTATGTGTTTAGCTCTGTGAAAGCATGCCTAACGATGGTGCTGTTTACTTCTGTCCTCTAGCCTTTTTTGTCCCTGTGCTTTTCTTACTCACTAAGTATAGTTACCAAATGCCTTAAAAATGTGATTGTAGAGAAACATTTGTCCTCTGTCCTCCCTCCTCATCTGCTTCCCCTCTCCTCCCCTCCCCTTCCCTCCCCTTCCTGATGGCTGTCCAATCAGATCCACCTCTCGTCCAGTCTTGGCCAATCACACACCATCCAGACCAGGGGGCGGAGTCAAGAAGGTGACGGGTGTTGGAGGGACCACTTACGAGATATCGGTTTGAGTGACAGACATCCTTCATGGTCCATCACAAAGAATGGGGAAAAGTCACAGGACTACTTCCACTTGTCTCTGACCTGAGCTGGATGTTATTCATGACTGTAAGCTCCTGAAAAATGACTGTTTTCCACTGCAAAAGACTAAAGGAGCAGGCCTGTCTGGTACTCACTTTGTTATATTTGTAACTCCACCCACTGGCAGATTTGAACAAAGAGTAAAAGGGGACACTTTTTCACTGGATCAAGTCGACTCCATTTAGCCACTTTGTGAGCCATAGATGGATGTGACTGTATCATCATGGCTGGGCACAGATCTGTCTATAAAACACCCATAGCTATTCAATGATTTGCAGTTTTATTTGGACATTAGCACACGGAGTATTGCCCACCGTGTCCGACACTTAAGGAAAGGATGTCCTTTATCCAGTGGATGTAGAAACCTAAGTAGGAGGATTTAGGACTGTTGACCAATAGAAACATCTTTTCCAACGGACCACTCAACCGATTTATCTATAAGAGTCATGGAGAGAGAGTCGTACCTATAAAAACAGTATCATTTTAGTTTTCTAAATCTTTTTTTAAAAATGTTGTTTTATATAAATGTATAAAATCTTACAGATTATTATTATTATTATTATTATTGGGTCAACTTGTCAGGTATTGAAGATGACTTTGGATAAGGGTGACAGATGTACTGTGTGTAATTATTCATGAACGCAATCTCAAATCAGTTGCCTGTTTTTTATTTTAATGGCTGCATCAGCCACTCATGAGTTTGTGCTGGAATTTTCATCGTCCAAAGAGAATGATGATCGTTTGGTGGACAAGTGGTAAATAATTTAGCTTGATTTCCTGAAAGCCGCAAAGAAATTCTGAATCACAACTGCAGCACAAGTATCTTTGTGGAATGTACGCTTTTAATGTTTATGCTAGAGATAATATGCAAAATCTCTTAGTAGCTTTAAGATCATTATGTACTTTTTTTGTCTCTTTCTTCTTTTCTGTCAATCAAGATGCGAAGTAGAACCTTTAATAGGTGGCCAGCAAAATAGGGGCAGCAATGGAAGAAGGGCTTATTTATTTTTACCAGACATGACAACCTTGTAGTGTTGGACACCATTTCAAACCTGTCTCGACCAGATTGTCATTTTGTCTTTTTGAGAAAAGTATGAATATTTTTTACAACAAAGACTTTATAAATTAAATTGTAAAAGCGCTGCGCCACTTAATAGCATTTCAAGGAGGGACTGTCTGTTTTTTTTTATTTTTCTGCCTTGAGACCATACATAGTGAAGCATGCACATTGACATTTTTTTCTATTTATTTGTATTTTTTACACTTGAGGAAAAAGAAATGTACGTCAGAGTAGATTTTTTTTGATTGGCTTTTAAAACTTATGTAAAGGTACAGACTTTTTTTTATTTTTTTTTAACCCAAGCCCATTTTGAGAAAGAAAAAAGGAGAGCAGATTTTTTTTTTGAGTTTCAGGATTGGGTATTAAAGTGGAGTTTTTATTTATTTTATTTGTCCTATTAAGGCCTCCAGCGGTGTTCACACTAGAATGTCAAAGCTGGCTGACTGTAGCACGTCTTTGGGGGAAAGTACTTCCTTGAAGTATCATTGTTCAACCCAAAGGACCATGTTACTAGTTTTCAACCCTACCAGACTGTCTTCGGCATGCATGTGTTTTTTGTTTGTCGAGCTAAATGCTTCACTGGTGTGCAAACTTGAGAATATTGGCAATATGGTGATGTGTGGGTGATTACAAGTCAAGAAGCATCATTAATGGCACAGGCAGCCTTCGTAAGGAGATAAAAAGAACCTGCGATACTTTTCTTCCTGCTCTGGCCATGATCGTTGGCCACTGAACAATTTGAAACTATGTGAGTATACTTCTGTGAGATAAAATATTACTATTGTGGGCTGTGATGAATGGAACGAGTTTCACAAATATCTGTAACGAGTACATTTAAGACATTTCCAAAATGGCCTTTATAAAGAATTTTGAAAAAGATGGCTTCTCAGAATAAAAAGGTAAAACTGATGAATCTTAACTTTTTTATTTCAGCTTCACCTCTATTTATTTCAGCTTCACCAGTAAACATGCTAGTTGCAAAATACAGGCAGCAAAAGTTACACAGTGATGAGATGTTGCCGAAAGTAGCCAAAAAACAAGCATTACAAAATGTATTCTCAAATAACTTTATAAAATGTACCAAAATCATTGCTTGTCTTTTGCATAGCTGCATTCAAACCACACTGCATCATACCCAGCCAGGGAAACGTGGTCCAGCTTTTTGGGTATTAATTTGCCACAGTGAAGACTTTGAGTGTAGACATGACATCTTTAGTGGTTAAAACCGGTTTCCTCTCGCCGTCCCATCATATTCTGGACTTTGGCAACCACGTAAGGCAATCATCCTCTTCACTGGTCTTTCTTGCTCTCTGTGGGATGCTCGAGGTTGTTGGTTTCAGAATGGAGCTCGTCGGTGACCTCCAGTGGCTGAACGCCGCTCTGCTCCTCTTTCAAACCACGACCTTTGTTCAGCTTCTTGGATTTTTGGAAGAGTTCGTTGAGATTAAACTCCCGGATAATGTTCTCCTAGGAATTAAATAAACCTCATGTTAGGCTATCTTTGTGGATGTGACAGTTCCTACTCCACCAGTTAGTTACATACAAGACTTGCCTCATTGAAGGTCCAAGACACGGCTCTCTTTTTATTGTCCACCATTGGACGTCTTATGACTTCCCGCCCTTCTTGGAAAAGCACCAGTGAGGGCAGCTGCTTGGACAGTGGTGAAGTACTAACCTTGAACCTGTTCAGAAATAATTCCTTGGACAGTCAATTTTCTGTGCTCAGATACTGTCAAATTTGTAGAAAGCATGAAGAAACAATAGTGTGGCATTGTAGTAGAGGGGCAAAGTGGAAAAAAATGTCCGACCTCTCAGAAATATCTCCATAGCGTCCGATGTCCACTTTCCCAAACTTGAGTCCAGGACAGTTGTACCTGCAGTACACAGTGCAGGATGCACGGGACAAGTATCTGAGTCAATACTCTATTTTTGGAGAGCAGATCACTTAGATAGCAGATTACTTTTATTATTTACACAGCAGTTTAATTTAACAACTTCATTATGTGAAAATGAATATAATATTGCTTATCTAGAAATTATAAGATACATACAGTATGGAACATGGAAGGGAGTTATCAAGCCAAACTTCCACTGAATAAAGCAGGAGGCCGAGCCGTCTTACTGACAGACAAAAAAGCCTTCTGCAGCTAAATAGATACAATTATTTTTATGATTCATACCAAATAAACACACTGTAAAATTATTGTCTTTGTTGTATGTATAATACTCAGCAGATTCCAGAATGTTTGAGCCATACGGTTTATCTTCAAGCAATAAATGTTCTACTTAGAAATAGATATCATGGTTGCATATTTAAGCAAAGGTATGATATAATGATATGTAGGTTTATTGCCAAAAGTGTATTTATCTAGTATTTTGTCTCGAACACAGCTCAGCCAATCACAGCTATTTAAATTTCACCATCAGTGACTAATTAACCTGAAGGAGGGTCTGACAAACAGTTCAGCCGTCAGTATCTTAATTACAAAAACTTAATTTAATTATTTCTTACTTGAGTGAAAGGTCGGCAAAGACGGGAGCGAAAGACTGACAGTCAGAGGACCAGTTGGCGTAGAATTCAACAATCCAGGTGACACGACTGTCTCTCTGCAGCTCCTCCTGATGACACAATAAATTAGATGAGAACAGATTACGCAGGTGACGATCTGTCACTCTCACCTACTCGCCTCCTAAAATACGTCCAATAAGGCAGTTCAAATATTTAAAATGTCTGACATTCAATTAATATATATTATTAATTGGCATTTTGCTATTACAATGTGGCTTCCATGTTTAATGGAGACGTTCTTATTGCATTGTGCAATAAGAAGCTCACATCTTTATGTTATTATATTACATATAAAGACTTGGATACTCCATTATAATTCCCACCAGTTGTGTTGTTTTAAAGCTGCTACTTAACAGAGTCCTGAGGTACGGCTGTAGTTACAAATGATCATCTTACATCAGAAAGGAATTTACAAGTATTTAAACAACTGCAATCCAGCACAGTCTGTAGTGTAACACTCACATCTATGGTCTTGTCACTGAAGTACTTGATGTACTCGGGGCCCATGTAGAGAGGTGGCTTACAGGTCATGAGGAATGCTGGAGACAAGGCACAGATAAACAGACTAATAAGTTAACATTAGAGAGAATCCCAGTGGAGTCTAAATGCAAGTTTGACATTTTCTGAAGCTTTGAAAGTCTCAGATTAGGTTAATAATAAATATCCACTTGAAGTAACCTCAGTTGAATAGGTGCCTGATACAAAAAAGATATATAAATATAAAAGAGGAATACAAAAGAAAACAAGTACCCACACTGGACTCGTTACTGTCGTGAAGGAGATCAGTGTTAGCTCAAAACGTCTGTAATAAAATAAGTACTCCAAATGCAGTTTCAAGGTACCTTTCTTTAGTAATTATGTTTAATCAATTTCCCCAAAATGCTGGCTTATTTTATGAATACCTACCAATAATTATATAGAAACTGTCTACTACCTCGTTTACTAACAGAACTGATTATAATACTAAATGCGTGAGATCTTTGTTGAACAGTTTCTTGAGGGGCATCGAGAGTGGTGTCTCTAAACAGCAAAGGAATAACTTTAATGGCACCACTTTAAGGGGAAGGTGATGGGCCGGCACTACCATGTGTCCCTCCTGATGGAAGACAGTCTTAAATATCCCTCCCCTTAACTCAAAGTTTCTTGAGAGTGCGGCAGTATTTGTATAAGGGTCATAAGGCCACTGACCGACACACAATGCGAGGTAAAGGATGCCGAGCCGAATGTCCAGCCTGAAGAAGAGGACGACGTTGGCCACTTTACTGAACAGGAACAAGTTGCCTACGTGCTGCTCCAGTGTGACTGAGAAAGAGAAAGGAGAAGAAGAGAGGACAAACATTGAATGTAGCCGGGGAGTAACCTTCACGCTGTTGGTACAAGGTCACAAGAAGGCAGGGTTACACTGCAATTGAAATGTTTACACAACAAAGCAAAGCTTTTTGTAAAGCACTTCCTGCATGTGGCTAAGTGCAGGGCTTCTCAGGATCTGAAACAGTTACCCATTAAGTCACAAATACCTACTGGGTTCAACATTACATACACATCGTAGGACCCACCTAGTTTCCTTCCTTGTTGTTCGATAGGATTTTGAACAGTCACATATCTGTCTCTACTTTCAGGTTACAGATTAAGTATAATTAGGAGACACACTTCTCATGTGAATCAACATATCACAGATGGCAGAAATGTGGCTTTCTGCCAGAAAGAGTTTATTTGAAATAAAACTAGATCTAACCAAGTAGGGTTGTTGCCTAGACTGAAAAAAGGCGTGCTAGTATATCTTGGTGGTCCCCAGTTCACCTTCTTAATGCAGATAGGCCAACACTTGTGATGATGACTGTTTACAGTGTAAACAAACACTTGCTGTGTTGGTTTACACACATACAACTGTGAGCATGTGTGTGTGGGGGGGGGAGGGGTACTTACTCGCTCTCCTGTTCTTCATCATAACTATTGCACTAAGAAACATGAGAATCTCCAGCTCTCTCTATAAAGCAAAAGAAAACAAACATGAAACAACTTTGTGAAAAGTGAGTAAATTAAGTTACAACTCATCTCACATTATATTTTGATATAAATATAAATATACAGTGCAGCGCCACACTATCCCCGCCATGCTCACCCAGTCAAAGTCGCAGGAGTTGCCGTCCTCTCGCTGGGTCGCCAGGTGCTCGCACAGACCGGGAGCCTTTCGGACCACCAGGAAGGCGACGGTCATGAAAAGCGAGGACATATAATATGGTTTCAGAAGCCATTTGTAAATCTGAGGTAAGTGGTACAAAAAAGTACAGAGTCCTGTGATTAGAGCCATGTTGGTAAAGACGGCAGTCAACCTCAAGGGGCTTGAGGAGGAATGACAGCTGGAAGTAACTGACTGACAGACCTGGCGGCCAGCTCGAACTGCGCATGTGCCAGAATAACCAATTTCGTAGTTTCTGGGCGCAGTGACTTGCCGTAGATTTGGCGGGTGTTGAAAAACGTAAACAGAAGCGGAAAAATGGAAGAAAGCGAAGGCGCAACACAAAAGGAGACTGTAGTTGAAATTTGTGTTAAAACACCAGCTGTAGACCGAATGAATGAAGCCACAGGAGATGTTTCCTCACAGACGACCATACCTGGATCAGGTAGTAAGCCGCCCGAGGAGAAAGAAGCTCGGTTTAAGAGGCTGAAGTTGTTCGACAAAGTGATGCAGAAGAGCCTGGAAAAGTTCATCGACCATGCCAGGTAACGTACCACTTGTGTTTATGGTGGAAATCCAGTCCCGAAACGACAGTATGCATTAGTCCCAGTTTGTAGCTCCCTTGTTATGGATCATCGTTACTTTAAATTATTTATAAGTATTGAACACGCCACCATTTTTCTCAGTAAATATTTTTCTTAAGGAGCTATTGACATGAAATGTTCACCAGATGTCGTTTACCCATATATACAAAGAAAATCAAACAAATAAGTTCAGAAATTAAGTTACATGTAATAAAACACGCTGATTTAAAATGTATTTAATACTTGGTACAAAAGCCTTTGTTGGTAACGACAGCTTCAAGACGCCTGCTGTATGAGACGCTAGTCGCATGGATTGCTCAGGTGTGATTTTTTGTCTTCAAATCTTGACGCTTCTGTGGGAACTCTGATCTTGAGCTCTTTCCATAGATTTTCTCTTGGATTCAACCTTATTGTTGCAAAACATACTGATTGCATTGGTTACAGAAGGATTTCTAAACTTCTGAATGTTCCAGTGAGCACTGTTGGGGCCGTAATCTGGAAGTGGAAAGAACATAATTTAAATAGTATGCTCACCACCAAGACTCCATTGCTGAAGGAAAAACATGTTGAAGCTGGTTTAAAGTACATTTAGACAAGCCTGTGAAATACTGGGAGAATATAGTCTGGTCAGATGAAAACACAATGGAACTCTTTGGATGCCATAATGCACACCTCGTTTGGAGGCCAAATGGCACTGCACATCACCCCAAAAACACCAGACCAGCAGTGTTTTTCAGCATACGGCTCTGGCAAACTTCATATATTTGAAGGAAGTATGAATGAAAAAAATTACCAAGACATTCTTGTGTGGCCATCTACCAGGATGATGAAGATGAAACGAGGGTGGACATCTCAGCCAGACAATCATCCCAAAACTCTCAATTGGTTTCAGAGAAAGAAAATAAAGCTGTGTGAATGGCCCAGCCAATCAGCTGACTTTAATCCAATAGAAAATCTATAGAAATAACTAAATTCAGAGTTCTCACTGAAGCTTCAAGATTTAAAGACAGTTTGTGTGAAAGAATGGGCCAAAATCACACCTGAGCAATGCAAGAGACTAGTTTCTCCATACAGAGGCGTCTTGAAGCTGTCATGACCAACAAAGGCTTTTTTACCAAGTATTAAATCAATTTCAGTAAGCGTGTTCAATACTACTTCCCTGTCATTCCATTTTATTACACATAACTTAATTTCTGAACTTATTGGTTTGGTTTTCTTTGTATGTTTGCATCACTTGGGTTGTCACCGTCATCTGGTGAAAATGTCATTTCAATAGCACCTTTTGAAATATATTCACTGAGAAAAATGGTGATGTGTTCAATACTTATTTTACCCCCTGTATATTGGAGGCACAAATCGAGGTGAGTTCTATAGGTAGCTTTATGAGGATGATGATGATAACCTGAAGGTACAGGAGATGAGCTACAAAAGCAGTGGGTGAATGTGGTAGTGGTCACAGCTGTGTGAAGGACTGAGATTCAGAAGTATCGTAGATGATTACCATGACAGTGCAGCATTCATCTGTCATAGGAAGTCAGACCTATGACTTCTGGGTTAAATTGTTAACTCAAATTATTGAAAAGATGTAGGATTATCATGTTTTTTTGGAAATAATAAAGAAATAATAATTACTGCCTTATTTTCCTAGCTTTCTACACATTCTGTAAAATCACACAATGTGTCTTTTTTGGCAGCAGCTAATTATTTTTGTTCCATTATCGCTATTATTCTTATATTATAGATTGTTAGGTGTCAGAAAATATAGAAAAAGTCCAAGGTGATACCTTCAAGTTGCTTTTTTTTGTCCAAACAGTTAATCATTTCAGTACTCGATTGGTTAACTGAGAAAACGTTCTGGTTTAATGGGAAAAAGACACAATTTGCTTCACTTTTGATTGACACTGCTTTTGATCACAGTTTTAACAGATTTGCCAGCACATTTCGGCCTCTGTACAAAAAGAACCCGCAGAAGATGGAAAGCATTCACAAGCAGTTCATTGAGGAGCTGCAGAGGGCCATACGGGTATGCAGCGCACCACACATTACAAATGTATGAAAAGTAAAAAACAGATGGAGGGTATTATTCCTTGGTTTTGTTATATGTGTGTATATGTACTCTTCTACCTGCCTTTGCTTTTTATTTATTTGCCTACATCAATGGCTGTGTTTGTGAATGTGAAGGAGGACATCAGCCGATTGATTGAAGAAGGTTCGTTAGAGTTCAAACTGAATGAGCTGGACCAACTGGAGAATGCTGCAAAGAAGAATGCAGACCCTGCATGGTCCGTAAACGGCACTAAATCCATTTCATCTTCCACCACCTTCTGCTTTCTTTCCAATTAAATGATCAACTGGTTACATGTTAAGCTTTTGATTGTTTATGCTCAGTTTTCTTGTAAAACACTCTTTGACAACATCTTAAGACTGAAATATATCTGCTCCTTTTACCACCACTCATTCAAATACTTAATAGCAAATACCACTAACAACCCTGTACTATAGGCGCATTGCCTTTCTTCATTGCAATGGGTGTCACCACTGTAATATTTCCATTTTGCAGCGTGATTCAAATACCAAACATCTTAATCCTTTACCCTCTCACTTGTTTTGATAGGCGGCCGAGTGGAGTTCCTGAGCAGGACTTTTGCAGCTTTTTGATGCCATACTATCAAAAGCAGGAGAAATACATGCGACAGGAGCTGAATAAGATTCAAGCCGAGAATGCTGCCCTATCACAGAAGGCCCAGGCTGGTAGAGAGAGTCTTGCTCAGACTGAATATCGTATTTCTACCACTGTTGATGAGTGGAAGGTGAGAGAGAAACAATTGGCAAAAGAAATATTAGAGCTATACAGGATAAAATTCACCAAAAAAAAAATCATATTTAACATGACTTAACAGTTTTCTTGTATGTTTTGTTGTTTCCCTTTTAGGCATCGGTCACAGAGTTTGAAAGGCTGGCATCTTCTCTTCACCCTGCCGATGTCTTTGATGTATGATCTTCTAATAAGTTATTTGATATCTGCAGGATAAATTAACTGTACATTTCGGATGTGTTCATTATGCCTGTTTTCTGAAAATAAACTTGAAATCCTGGATATAAGAAAAATGTTTTGTGACCTTGGTAATTATATTCGTATTTAATATATTAGCTTATATATACCAATCATTACGGTAGTGTGCGTGTTTATGCCTGGTATTACGGCACATGGGCCATGAATATAATGCCACAAAGAAGTGAGGAGTCGAGTTCACACACGGATGGATTCTGGGTGAACACCCTGTCAAACAACAGGCCACACGCTTGACGAAACTAACTTTTTCTTTCAATATAAATGTATTATTCGTGATAGATATGACGGAAATGTTTTCAACTCTGTTCGGGCAAAACGATGCCCAGGGACCACCCGGCTCGTCTCTGGGTTTCGGGCCGGGGAAGCCTCCGCCGCCTCTGCCTCAAAATCAAGTCTCCATGGCGGGGCAGATGCCACCGCAGCTCGGGGATGAAGGGCCTGTCCTGCGGAAGCCCGGAGCCATGAATGAACCGTTCTACTTACTGCGGGAGCTTCCTGGTACCGTCTGTCTGTTATTGTTAACTGTGCCATGCTTTGTGTGTTAAATGTCTATTAATTTAAGGAGATAGTTGAGCTGTTTGTAAACAATGCTAACTGACGTTAGCTAACAAGATCAGTGTTACCAAAAATATCGACTAACGTTAAGCTAATTAACGTTGCTGGTACGAGCCCACCTGTTTGTTTAATAGTTTTTTTTAATTTTTATATAACGCTATATATCTTGTTTGCGTGACACAGAAACCACCTGAGTTTACATTTTTTTTAACTCCGCTCTTGTGTTTCTAAGTTTAACTTAGTCTAACCTAAGTAACAGCAGCTCCAGTCGGACCTGTTGGTTAGCTAACGTTAGGTTATAGATTGGTTATATATTCATTTACTTGTATATTAATTTACTTGTCATGTTCGCACGAATTTAACTGTGTGTGTTTAGTGGGAAACGAGTTAACGGGCAACACCAACCTCATCACGCACTACAACCTGGAGCACGCCTACAACAAGTTCTGTGGGAAGAAGGTGAAGGAGAAGCTCAGCAACTTTCTGCCAGAGTTACCAGGTCGGTGGTTATGAGTAGGAATCAAAGGTAGTGTTTAATAATGGAGACTGCACACATCTCATTAGAAAAAAGGAAAAAAATGTTAGTGAAGTACAGGACACACGTTTCCAAGTGACTTTACTCTTGATAGCTGTTCTTTCTATCACAATGTTCCTAATTTCCCCTAGCTCAATAGTGGTTGGTCTTAAGTGTTCCTGCTCAGTAAAGTTGTGCCTGAAACCTGCCTTTTAATCAGCTTCATAAAACCCCTGATATGTAACTACTTGTGTTTGTTCTTACATATTCTTGCCAACCAAACGTCTCTTGTCTGATTGTCTATTTAATGTTGAACGCAGCTAAACGCGTTTACATTTTTATGGCTATGTGCTCACGACCTTGTTCTTACATTTTTTTTATTTTGATCTCTAAACTTCCTCCTCGCTCCAAATTACTCGTCCTCTTCTGTGCTGCAGGTATGATCGACTGTCCGGGCACTCAGGACGGCAGCTCGTTGCGCTCTTTGATTGATAAGCCTCCAGTGTGTGGGAACTCCTTCAACCCATTGACAGGCGCTCTGCTCACAGGCTTCAGACTACACACAGGACCAGTACGTGCTGAATATATCGATTTATTAACAGTGTGTGTGTATATGTATGTATATATATGTGTATGTATGTATGTATATATATATGTGTATGTATGTATGTATATATATATGTATATATGTATATATATGTATATATGTATATATGTGTATATATATATATGTATATGTATATGTATATATATATATATATGTATATGTATATATATATATATATATATATATATGTATATATATATATGTATGTGTGTGTGTATACATATATATATATATATATATATATATATATATATATATATACATATATATACACACACACACAGTATGGCAAAGTGTCATTAGTTAGCATAGTCTGGCCTGCATGTGTTGTTCATTTTATAATTTTATTGTCCATTATTAACATGCATGTTTGTGTTTTTTTCTCTCCCAGCTACCAGAACAGTACAGACTGATGCACATACAGCCTCCAAAGAAGAAGAGCAAACACAAACACAAACACCATCGACTGCAGGACCCGTTACCACAAGGTATGACATGCTATACAAGTCCACTAACTCAGAATAATGCAGCATGTTTTCAGGCCACTAAGCTGCTTCTTTTTGACGTCTTAGAAACTCCATCAGACACTGATCCCAAAAAGAAGAAGAAGAAACGGGATGATGATCCTGACCGCAAGAAAAAGAAGAAAGACAAGAAAAAGAAGAAGGTAAGAAAATCTATCACGCGACCAACAATTCATAAAGTTGCCAGTTAGGCTTGATTATGGGTTCTGGTTCGAGACTATCTTAAACCATATAACAAATGCAAAGTTTATCACAAAATAATGAATGCTTATAGAAAGCTAATTTGTTCCCCTCAGTATTAAACAGACTGAACTCGGCAGAAGTGAACACAACAGCTGTGCACTTGGCTTAGATCTGATTCACAATACATTCACTCCCATGGCCACACAAGTAAAAGCAGTCTGTTTATATCTCTGTCTCCCTCCAGAACCGCCACAGTCCTGACCACCCCGGCCTCGCTGGATCACAACCCAACAGCAACAGCCTCAGATAGACAGGAGCCCACTGTGTGCATGCCGGTGTTTGTGTGTGTGTGTGTGTGTGTGTGTGGCATTTTGTAAGGGGATGCGTGTGTGATTTACAGATAATTGTATTATTGGGAGTATGTTTTAATGAGAGCGGAGATGAATGAAGTAATGCAAATGTTTGTATGATGTGTGTGTGTGTGTGTGTGTGTGTGTGTGTGTGTGTGTGTGTGTGTGTGTGTGTGTGTGTGTGTGTGTGTGTGTGTGTGTGTGTGTGTGTGTGTGTGTGTGTGTGTGTGTGTGTGTGTGTGTGTGTGTGTGTGTGTGTGTGTGTGTGTGTGTGTGTGTGTGTGTGTGTGTGAAAGGAGCAACACAGTGGACGTGTGTGATCATGTAAAGAAATGTTACAGAGCAGTGTAAAAGGCAGAAAGCCGCTGGTGGGCTGTGTGGTGTTATGGATGACTGACTTTGATTTTGTTGTGATAACTTTTGACCATATTGCCAAAATCAAATAAACGTTTGGTTATTATCTTTGCTTGTGTCTCCTTATAAGACCGTGGTGGAAGCGGAGATCATGTGATCAGGAACATGGTTACATGGTTTAAAATGCAGCAGTGTAGCAGCAACAATGACAAACATGGCTGATGCTGAGGTATATTGTTACAGCGAGAGAATCGTTTGCATGGTTGGTAAAAGTACAAACAATGTTTAAAGTCATTCATTTATTTATCAAATGCACAAGCTGGATATATTGATTAAAGGTATACATTTAGCAACTCGTAGCAACACTTCAGCCCCAAGGGTAAAGAGAGAAGTTTAGACAAGCCACTGTCGAGGATGGTCTTACAATACAGACAAAGCAAAGGACGTTTATTATACTTCACACCAATAACTCAGGCAGCAACTTTGAATCCCAATAACAAAAGGCAAAAGGAAGCCACAGGTTTGACAACAAGGAACTTATGAGGCAACTTGCAGAGATACAAAGAGGTCAGATAGTTGTTGCTGCGATTTCTGGACTATTTCAGACATTACAAAATACTTTAAAAGAGGAAAGCAATGACATATGCCAAACTGGGAAACCTTGGCAACACTGATTGTAATGCACTCACAGTATTTATAGGAACCAACAGCCTCAGAAATCACAATCAAGCTGAATCAACACCTGTGACGATCATCAAAAACCTAACTGTCCTTTACTGCAGGACCAATGCATTTTGGTGTAAGGTCCTGCAGGAAAGTGCTGTACTAATTAATACACAATACCTCTTCATGGCTTTGATTTACAGAGAAAGCTGTTTGGCAGAGCTATTGATCTTACATTCATATATATTGCAATAAGACCAAGATGGCAGCAAAGGCACAGCATTGAAACAAAACACAGAATCTCTCTAATGGCGAGAAAGCAAAGATTCATGAAGCTGACCACATTTAAAGGACAAAAGATAACTAGAAAGCAAAACATACCACCAAGGAAAACTCTACGAAAGCAATCTTGACACTGAAATGGATTGAGTCAAAAAAAATCTACAAGATACTGTTGCTGTGAGCAGAACGAACATACAGGGTGCAGCTGGCTGAAACAGTCTTTTTTATTGTGACTTTGAGCACAGCCAGTGTCTCCTATCTCATCAATTAGGATACTGTACACACACAGTGTATTAAGTAACGCAAGTAAGCAGAATATGTAATAAAATAAGACACACTTCAGTTCTATTTACAAAAAATCTATTTTGAAAATAAAATAAAGGCAAAAGCAGAATACACAGTAAATCATCTGAGCTTCATTTATAATTAGCACACTACACAATAGCCACGGATATTGAAACAAACGCTTCCCTTTTTAATGCTACTGCAGCTAGTATAAAAATACACTTAGATACACATTTTATACACACACTAGTTAATTGATGTGCATAAAGCCATACACAGTGATTAATAACATTGACACACACTGTGTTTAAAATTCAGTCTAATTTTTCCTTGTGAATTTTCCATTAAAAAATGTTTTTCATATATATATATATATATATATATATATATATATATATATATATATATATAAACAAATGCAAGAGCTGACTCAGCAATAACTCTAAAGCGCATTAATACAGAAGGCGGTGATTCAATTTTGGGGATTTGACAATTAAAGGATTAATAGTGACAAAAAATACTTTGCTGGACAGACATAAGAGTCGGCTGCAGAGAGACAGTACAAAAAGGAAAGAGAGGAGGTAGATATGGTGTCTCTACAACCAGCCTATCTGTGCGTGTACATGTGTGTGTGTGTGTGTCTGTGTGAAAAACTGGACTTTGAAAATACCCCAAATGCTTCTTTGTAGGTACTAGAAGTCTGGTATTCAGATGCTTTAACATTTCTTTGATTGTCGTATGCTTTGTTTTCTATATTTGTAGTTTTTGCCAGTATTAAACAGCAAAATATAGAATATTAAAAGTGTGTATCATTAAGCATATTTCTGAAGCAATATGGAGTTAAAAACTGCAACTTCTTTTTTATCTTTAAGCTGTTCTTTGGTCTTAGCCACTTTCTATTTAAATCTTTGAAAACTATTTAAAAGTATTTCAAGTACTGTGATATCCCCAGTCTGACACACAGGCAGTACCAGGGTGTGTGCTTGTGAGTGAAATCTATGGCTTTAAATTAATTTGGCTCTTTGACACGAAACCAAAATAAATAAACAAATGATGATGACATATCTTCTTCTTCTCCCGAGTCATAACAAAACATGAGGAATCCCATCTCTATGTTATGGATTGTGATGAGCAAAATGTGCACCAGCAATGACCAAAAAAACACTGGAAATATCAAAACAAAAATATATATGGATGCAGACATTGTTGGTGGTCATTTTGCAGACAAGTACAAATACTACGATTCTGACCCTCCACTCGGTGCCGCTTTACGCCTCCACAGCAGCGAGGCCGTTGCTGTGGGGTTTGTAGCCGTTGGCCTCGCTGTCGTTTAGCGCCTGCATCTCCTGTCCGCCCGCCCGCTTGTCTCTGGCCTCCTTTTCCCTCAGCAGTTGCCTGCGGTGGTAGTACAGGTAACCCGGCAACAGGAAACCAGCCAATGAGAAGATGATCAGGCCGAGGTTGATCTGAAGGATATTTTGGATGACATGAGATGGAAAGTTTCAGTCATGTAGTTTTTTTTCTTCTCACTCTCTGCAAGTGTGTTGTGCGTCCTCCTCACCCAGTAGGGGTCTCCTTTCAGCGTTCCGACCATGGCGATGAAGAGCGGCTGCTGCAGCAGAGCGATCACAGCGCTGATCATGGACTGGAGGCCCGTCAGAGTGCCAAAGTGGTTGGACGGGTAGCTGTAAGAGAGTTACAGGTGGTTAATGACAGAGCCCCAGATTAGAAAGTTAACATGTAATAAAACAATGAGCTGCTGCTTCAGTGGTACAAACATATTCCCAGCTTGAGAAGTGCCTCTGGCAATACTACGTAATTGTTGGCAGTTATGGATTAAATGTGCCTTTTCAGTGAGTTGTTTTTTCTTTTCTAATGGAAGGACGTTTGCATAATGATGTGGCTCTGAAGTGCACTTATCGGCCTGTTGTAGAGTTTTTTTGTTGTTAACCTATCCATATATTTTTGTTGTGTACAGTGATAGCGCTCCTAGTGATTGCAGTTGTGTATTATAATGACTTTACACGTTGGAGGGTCAAGACAAATCTGTATGGATTATGCGATAAAAGAGGAATGACACTGTATGTATTATGCAAGTGTATCAATTAGAATTATGGGATGTATTAGGTGATTGTGGAAGGAATCCACCAAATAAGTTAACGTATGTGAGTAATTCAAGAACACAGCCTGAACAATGACAACGATGAGAGGACGCGCTCAGGAACGCGTAGAGGGATGCGGACGGGGGTTGTGTTGACCAACACCTAACATGGAGGGACTGATAAGGAAGAAGAGACCAAGGTCTTGTCCACATGATGGACTGAAAGAGAATGGGGGGCCTGACTTTAAGCTTACAATGCTCAGGAGATCTCTTTATGCCGACTGGCGGGCAGGTACCCTCTACTCCGGCCTGCCCGGGGGAGGGCACTGGATGTGTCCCATGGGATATATTTTGTGTAGTTCTTAGTGTGATTCAATTTGTAATTGTGTTTGCTATACTTTTTATATAAATCATTTTGTTGTAAATGGAACCATCAATTCGGCTCAATTTTGTTGACCAACCTCATAATGCAGCATCTACTGCTTTTATCACACTGTAAAGTGCTTTTTTATGTTTGGTGTTTGTGTGGTGTGGGGAAACAACTCTAAATGGTTTCAAATATAACACTGTTATAAAGTCTAATGTCTATTATCTTATTAATGAGTTGGAAACTCTGTATTTCTACTTTGTTAAAAAAAAGTCTTGAATTATGACGCCACTTTAAGGATTGCTTTGTAATTTAAGTGTGAAACGTTAGACCCCTTAGGTTATGCTTTCCCCATTTCCTCTCAGATGTGAGTTTGTTAAACAGAGCGTCAGACGATGCAGGTGATGAATCAGCAGCGCAGCACTCACACAGCAGCATAAAGGCCTCCGCAGCAGGAGTGGATGAAGCCTCGGACCATAGTGTGGAGGATGAAGGTCAAGATCTGAGGGGGAGAAAAGAAACAACACAATCAGCGGATCGTATTGTTTCTTTGTTCTCTCGCTGCCGTAACATGTGTTACATGTGTGCGCACTACCTGTAGAGGAAGGCTGTCTATGAGGCAGCAGCATCCGAAAGCGAGCAGCAGCATGTTGGTGAGAATGAAGGCCCTCATGGCGTTGGTCACTTTCTGGATCTTACGGTCTCTTTTGGGCACAATAGTCTGCCTGATGGGACCCAGAGTAGTAGGAGTTTTAGTATTAGGAGAATGCGGGCCCACTCCCATTATTACAACCCCATCCAACAGTCATGTGTGCCACCACTGTGTGTACCTCTGCTCGGTGCCCAATGGGACTGTCTTCTCTTCTTCACACTCCTTCATCTTCCAGTCCATGATGTATCCAATCAGAGGACACGTGGCCAGGCACAGCAGCTGAAGCGTGCCGAAGATGGACGAGTAGAAACTCACTAAAGTAAGTAAGTAAAGTTTATTTATATCGCACTTATCCCAGACAAAGGTCCCAAAGTGCTATACAGGAGTCGAAAAAACAAAACATGAATTAACAGAAAGTGACCATAATAGGTAAGTAAGCACAATAAAATACACAATAAAAACAATAAACTAAATAAACTAAAAACAGATAAAAAGCCAGTTTGAACAGGTACGTCTTTAGTTGGTTTCTAAATGACGTCACAGAATCAGCAAACCGTACGGGGGCAGGCAGAGCATTCCATAACGTTGGTGCTACTGCCTCAAAAGCTCGGTCACCACGGGTCTTAAGTGTGTGGGACGGACAGAAGATTTAACAGGTTGGACCTGAGATTGCGGGCTGGTGAATAAGGGCGAAGTAGTTCAACCACATATGCAGGAGCTCTGTAAGTGAGAGTGAGGTTTTAAAGTGAATCCTTTTCTCTACAGGGAGCCAGTGAAGAGACCTGAGTCTGGGGGTGATGTGAGACTATAGTCTATTTGTTCTAGTCAGTATTCTGGCAGCAGCATTCTGGATTACCTGCAAGCGGTTAATCGCAGACTTACTGAGTGAGGAGAAAAGTGCGTTACAATAGTCAATACGAGAAGAGATAAAAGCGTGATGATCATCTTTAATTCGGCTGTTGATAATACAGATCTCAGTTTGCTGATGATTCTTAGGTGGAAGAAACAAGATCTGGACAGCTGCTTAACATGGGGGTCAAACAACAATGATTGGTCAAATATTACCCCGAGGTTACGCAGGTTGAGGTGGACAGCAGAGGAGAGTGAGCCAATGCTCTTCTTGATCGTAGCGACAGTAACATCAGGTACAATAACCAGAACCTCCGTCTTATTAGCATTTAGTTGTAAACAATTTATTTCTGTCCAGTCCTTATTAGCATTGACACAATCAAGAAGCCTAGTTAACCTGAAAGCCTCACTGGGTTTGAAGGAGAGATGGAGTTGGATATCATCTGCATATAGAACGTTCTAAGTTTTAATGATCTTTCCAAAAGGTAACTAGTATAAAGAAAATAACAGAACCGAGCCCTGCGGTACCCCACAATACAGTAGAGAGGTGTCAGACACAAATTTTCCCACATAGACAGTAAAAAGTCTGTTAGCGAGGTATGATGAAAACCACTCTAACCATATACCCACCCAATCACCTAGCCTCCTCTCAACCAGGATGTTATGGTCTACACCGTAGTAGACCATAACATCTCTACGTATCAAACGCAGGAGAGTCCATTAAGTCAAATAAAGTTGAAAGAAAATTAACCAGATAAGTTACATAAAGTATATACAGTTAGAGCTGAAGTATTACGCTACTCACCTTTCTCTTCTGTCTCAATCATCATCTGCTCGGATGCTGAAATATAAAAACAAAGACCCACTCTTTAAGATAACGTTTAGATGTTCTTGATAACAAAAGAATGACACTGTGCTTTGACACTCACGATGCTCTTCACCGTGGGTGACCATAAACTCCAGCATCTTGTTCATCGCCCCCATGAAGAAGATGATCCTCAACTGGGACATCCCCATAGTGACCAGACTCCACAGGAAGATGGGAGAGAATACGGACTGTCGGAAGGTAGGAGCATCTGAGAGAAGAGGAGACGGTTCGTTTGGTTCCAGGTAAGTGCATTTTTATATTTTGCAGTGTGAAGCGGTGGTATAAAGTAAACGGCTGAGAGCACAGCAGTTGTGAGTGTGTTTGTTGACTTACTGGGCGCAGCATCAGATCCATTAGGAAGTTTCTCTGTTGAGTGTCGGACGTCTCCATTTTTCTGGCTCAGTTGCTCTCCAGCAGTCTTCTGGTCAGATGAAGGCAGCTCTTGCAGTGTGATGATCTGACTGTTATGCATAAGCACACACACACGTTAAGGTTGGAGTGAAGGAACAATGTTCCGACTTGGTGTCTCCATCAAAGAGATGGGGCGGCAGACCGGCGGACACACTGACCTGTAGTCGACCTCGTCAGGTGTTGGGAAGCCTTCAGTGGGCCAGTTGAAGAAGCAGTTGAGAAAGACAAACCCAGCAAGACCTGCCCACATCCACATGATCACCTGGAAGGACACACCTGCATCGTAGATCAGCTGGGAAGAAGAGAGAGAGGGGGCGCAAGAGGGTTGTTATACTTTTTTAGCAACTTGTGCTTTGTAGCCAGTGATGTCTTTGGCCTCTGGGGGGGGGCGACAAAACACGTTGTTAAACACACCACTGCCATACCCCCACCTAGTTAAGTTATAGGGAGTGTAGCACACATTGTTGATTAGCTGAAAGACACTAAAATCAAAATGGGGAGAACGGCAGTCAGGGGACAATTTTGTGTGAGTTCATCACTACAAGAGACCACTTTCACATGATTAAAACACAAATATTAATTTGAGCAGCTGTAAAGTTCAAATGCAAAGGGATTTGAAACATACTGGTTTTAGTCTATCACTTGATCCTGCCACTTTGGATGTTAAAACCTCATTGGCACAATTATGTTATTTTTGCTGTCTAATTTTACCCATACCATTGTTTATATTCCATAAGCTCCGTAATGTGGTACAAAGGATATATAATCATATGACTTAGCCTTTTTGATTTACCTTGACTCCAGGGAAGGTGACAGCAGAGGAGGCGTAGGAGCCAATCATCAGAGACATGACGGTGGAGCTCAGAGCACCAAACATGTTGGGGAGCTGCAGGGACAGAGGAGAAGATACAAAATATGTCAGTCTTTACACCAATCGAACCTGTTCACCTTGACCTCAGCAATGTGACAGACCAGCAGGTGGCAGACAGCTGCTTTGTGTGAGCAGGATAAACCAATCCTTCAACTTTAGTTTGCACCCAGTCACACTCCTCTCTCCCCACAGAGCAGACTCATTAAAGCAATATTAGTTTCCATGTCATGAGGAAACAAGAAACCAAGTCATGACCCAGTTTGTGCCCTGACCCCATAATTCAAACGCAGACTAAGCTACACTGAGACAGACGTCCACCGTCTTCATTCTGGCTTTTTCAACACATTCTTTTGAGTTGGGATTAAAGATATGGAAGCCAATCTATAGCGAGCTCTGGATGAACTTCAGAGGGCTCAATGGACACATGCAAAGGGAACAATGTGGTGGGCACCAGGCACTAACACATCATATATTAGGTCAACCTATTTACAGTAGTAAGAAGCTTAGCGAACATAACAATGAACTATTGTGCTGCCAGCACACGTAGTGTCCTTTGATTAGAGTTGTAAATGGGTCAATCACGATTATAAAATCACATGGGTGGGATTTTAGGTGTGCTGCATGACAAGCTCAGTATTCTCTCTCTCAACACGGTTATCCAAACTTCTGCTGGCATCACCTAATCCCCCTGCTGGGTCAGAGTTCACCATGTGGGGTCAGAGTCCCCTTTTCCCCCCAACATTTCCTCAGTGGTCCAAATGATGTCAACTCAAGGTGACAACGATGCACATCAAGCAATTATTGGAAACAATGAAACCCACCAATTAATTTATTTATTTATTCTTTTAAGATTATTTTGGACTTTCTTGGACAGACTGCCGATTCAGAGGCGTATAGCAGGTATATGGTATGCTTTTTACCATTAGGTTGCCAGGAAGAATGACGGGTGGAGAGATGGATGTTGTCGAAGTAAAAGGATCTGGGCTGATGACAAATACGATTACAAACCTACTAACCTTGCTAAAAGGAAACAGGATTGTAAAAAGGTCCTTCAAACAGCATTAACTGATTTCAGACCACTTGTATTTACAAATTCAGCAGATATGGACATCAGCATTTTGTTAGAGTTGTGTTTGGGGCCACCTGATTAACATAAACCCATTGCTTAATCTCCTTTTGGTCCTACCTACTACTGAGGGAAAGATCTGGCTCTCTTGCCGCTCAATGCTCTGCTATGATTACCAATTAGCTGCTAACTTTGCTGTTTGATGCTGGATAGGTAGCATAGTTGTGGGTTTCTTTGTTGAAAAAGATGAGAGCAGTGAGTAAACCAAAACAATGAGGTGAAAGAGGCAATAACATTTTGTTCAGCTGACTGGAACTGAAGAGTAAAACTATAATTATCTATGGGTGTGGCAACCAGTCATTGGATTAATTAAACTAAACATTTTGAATATAGTAGCTTTATAGTAAAGGCCAAGCTGATAGGCCATTATGTGTTTAATCATGAATGTTTGTTATTTACAGCTTTTAAAAAAATATAATACAAGTGTGGTCTAAACACAGTAAAACAGATCTGTCCCATTTGCAGAGGATTCCCTGGTGGGCCTGAAACTGAAATAACTTCCACGAAAGGCTTTCTAGGAAATTCATCACCCTATATGGACATTCCTAGAGCTACGTCACGAGGCCAGCAAGACCGAAATGTGGAAGGCGTAGGTGAGAATTAATGTGGGTTTTTCTTTGAATATCGATATTCTTTCTGTGGGAGGGGTTTGCTGCTGTCTGGAGACTAGCCCGGGGTCACAGTTTGTGCCTGCAGACTACTATTGGTGTGCGTGCGTGTTGCAGGGGGGATACATGAGGCCACTCATGGCTGACATAACAAGGTTAACAGGTAAACGGGGAGTCAGAGTGAGATGAGACAAAAAAAACAATGAGAACACCGTCCTCATTCGAAAAACTCCAATCGTGAGATACACAGCGCCGGACTCTCTGACTGCGGAAGCATGTTGAATGTAGGGGAGAGGGCCCTCTGAGCACACAGGGGAGTTTGCATCTCTAAGTAATGTCAAAGCAAAGATATGCCGGCTAGAAAGCGAAAATAAGCGTGAAATATGTCCGTGTATGTGCCAGCAGCAGGCATGATTCCCACCACTCTGGCAGTTCTCATGAAATACATTTCAAACGGGGCCTTGCAGCACATGCCCTGCTTGCCAACGCTAACGGCAGAAACACGTGACTTGATGGAGGCAACGCGAGGGTCAACTATTGTCAGAAAGTCAAAAACAAAGGGAGCTCTGGCCGTTCGCTTGTCCCGACTAATCAGTTCAGGCTCTACTCATGCTGTGCTCACTCACTTGGGTGTTGTATGACTTTGGCACTGAGTTTAATTAGGAACTGAATCACTCTGACAACGGGCCAAATAGTAGCTTAGTGAGCACTGCAACTCTGATGCAGCTCTGACCACGCGAAAGAGAGGCAGAATCAAGAAACATTGAATGAATGGGAACATAAGAGGGAGAAAAGAAGGATAATAGTGTTTGAAAATAAGCAAGAATGGAAATGAGGAAAATGAGGCAGCCCGTTTCTCTGTGGAGATCCCAGCAGGAAACACTAAACCACAGCTGATTGGCACCGGCTTCTTCTCTCCACCTCATTTCTCTGCCGCCCTTTCTCGCTCTTCATAGATTTGTCAAACCTTTACCCGTCACAGGGTAGGAACAGTGCTTGTGTCCAGCTGCACTGCACTTACAGTATGTACCGCACAAAAAGCAGTCCAATGTAAAGGCGGTGGTTCAACTGCCCTCGATGGAAGCCTCAAACCAAGTCGAGTGACTTTTTCATTTAGAGTTTTTTTTGAGAAAGAGTCATCCCCAATTCCCTGTCGTGGCCTCTATTTATTGAACTTTAAAAGAAGCCGCACCTCTCTCAGTGCGATGAGAGTGGAAGACTGACAGCTCTCGTATTAATGCAGCGAGTAACAGCATGAGAGACAGGACTCAGCGCTATTTGAAGGGCAATCATCTGTTAAGAGGACCGCCCTCAATCCTCCGTTGTGTGACTCACGAGTACATAGTTACCATGCGTTATTTCCACTGGTTAAGAACGAGGAAACCAGGACCTCTCGACGGTTGTGTGCTTCTGGTAAAGCACAATGGTCTGTTGGCACAGCTTAATGAGTAAAACAAATAATTAATTTTATATAGTAAGTGGAGAAAGTAGATGCAGCGAAAATAGAGCTACAGGGATACTCATGTAGTGTGTTTATTGTGTTGCCCAAAATACACAGTATATGATGCCTCGTGTTTTTCTGTTTTTATTAAACTGTTAAACAATCAGAACATAATTATAATAATAATGATTTGAACCCCTTTAGTAAAACGGTCACAATCTACACATTTACAGGTTATTAAATTTACATTTTGAGCTATTTTCAAAATGTTATTTAATAATAATAATTCTTATAATGACCAGATAATGTGAATTTGTATTCTGTTACTGTATATGAATTGAATTGACAAATGTGGTTGTGGTGGTCTATTACATGATTTGATAGATCATGTGTTAGACCCTCGGGGGATAGAAGGTGTCCTCATTATGTGAAACTGACAACAGAAGGACAAGTGTTCTTTCATTCTACAAGAACAGAGCTCTTACTAAGCACATGATTTAAATCAGGATCGGGTGAGCGGTTATGTCTCTCTGTCCTTGTGCTTTCACAATAACAACAACAACCGTGTGGACGTCAGTCAATGCTGGTACACAAAACCTAATTAGAGATTGAAGGAGAGACACACAGAGGTTAGACAGTTACTTGCATGTAATGCAACTGATGTTGTACAGCATGGACCTACAGGAGCGTGTTATTGCGGTAATGTTGGCAGTCAGGGAGAGTTGACTGTCGAGCGTCACACCGAGGTTCCTGGCAGTCAGAGTCGGAGCCAACACTGAGTTCATCACTGCTCTTGGCAGTGATGTTTTCTCCATCGACTAATTGATTAATCAACTAATTGTTGCAGCTCTTCTCGATGTCTAATTCATGTTTCCCCTCCAATATTTGCTATGAGGAGGTATAGTGGGGTAATGACTTCCTGAGCAAGCAGTTCATGGCCTTATTTAAAAGCACCTTTCCCTGATTCCAGTCACCAAGTTCTTCACAGTAAAACCAAAAAAGACAAGAATCCAAAGCAGCGTGGAGTCACTCTCCCTTTGTGGGTGTTGTACACTGATTCTTCCGTTGTAATTATTGTTCTTTCTTTTGGTGGCTGGTCTGACCACAAGTGCCTTTTAGTGCATGTAAGTCCCTATTTGTCTATCCCACTGGCTAGCTAATGGCCGCCACTCTGTGCTGCATTCACATGGCGATTGTCGCTGATTACGCCGATGGTCGGTTGTCATAGATATGCTCTGAATTTGCAAAAGGTTTTAAAATCGCCATCTGTCCATTGAAAATTAACTTGTGCAATTGTGCTAAACACCCACATTAAACAAATTGACATGGATGATATGGTTGGATGAACAAGGTTCTTTTATCGTTTCCTTCTAAACAGTGACGTCAGCAGTGTTCAGTGAGGAATAAACGGGCACAAAAGTGTAGAATATCTATATAATTTAAGACAGGTGTCCCAGCTTTTCTTTCCTACAGAGCCAGGCTGCATTCATCATACAAGGCTAAGGTCATAGGAGAGGTTCATCCGTCCACTCAGCTTTATTATCCAAACATTTGTTTCATGTTCGTCTCCCTGTGTGTACATCCACATGTGTGCACAGTCATGCAGAGTTAAAAAGGTTCTGCATTGATTTTCTGCTGACTGCTGGGCAGAACAGAGAAACGGGAGAGAGTGGGAAGTTGGCAGGACAAGAAAAAAGGAAAAAAAGAAGGAAGTGGGAGAGAACAGCAAAGACAAGAAGATGAGTGGCCTTGAGTGTTTTGAATAGAGGTGAGTGGGCCGGGCCCTGGGGAGAGGGTGTGTGGTAGACTGCTGTTCGTTATTGGTGGAAACACAAATTGGAGACTTTCCATCTGGGAGGAACCATGTGCAGCTCTGACGGAAACACTGTTAACAGCCACGCACACAGACCTTAAATAGTTGCCATGACACAGGAGTCAGCAGCAACAATAAAACAAGCAAGATAATGTTGGTACCAGCTGACACATCACAAGCAGACACACATGCCTGACGTGAGTGTAAACAAGCACAGCTCCCAGTCACAGCACATACTGTTTCCTCAGCTGACACAAATAGAGGCCCCGACCACGGTGAGACTCTCAGCTACCAAAACGGTCCTGCTTATTTGTTAACGGAAACACAAACCATACATATGTACTTTCTCCGAATATGAGTTATGTAACCACACAGCCTTAAAGAGCTGAAAGGAAGAAAAGCTCATGTTGGTGCCAATTTGTGACCAAAACCCTTCAAATGTATTCTCGTCCACTTGATGTCAACATGTATACTGACAAAACTGAAAATCCATCCATCCATCCATTTTCAATACCGCTTATCCTCATTAGGGTCGCGGAGGCGCTGGAGCCTATCCCAGCTGACATAGGGCGAAGGCAGGGGACACCCTGGACAGGCCGCCAGTCCATCGAGGGCAAACAGCTGGCCCTGTTCTTTTGTCATGGCTCTCTTTTGATACACTATAAATAGTGCCACAGACAATATTTTGGAGGTGGTTGGGGACACATATATTACATAGTGTGAAAGCAAAGGCAGCCACAGAAGCACTGCATGTGTAATCCAAGTTGTGGTTTACATGAAACAAACAAGCAAAGCTCCCAAAACACCAGAGGTGAGTTGAGTTGACATCTCGTTTCTTTCCTTCTCCGCCAGGTCAGAACAGGTCTCATGTAGAGAAGTTAATAGCAACATGCAGGTGACACAGAAGCTGTTTTGAGCAACAAAATATATCAAAGAGGATCAACTGTTTGGCCCCAGATGTCTCAGTGAACCAGGAGATATCATGTGTAAATATCAGTATTATATTCATATATAATTCTCCTCCACTGGCCAGTGATACTCTGTATTTTCTGCTTCCTGACGGTTGTGTGTCTCACCGTGAGTGAGGTGAAGGTCAGGCAGATGCCTCCAAAGCCATTCAGGGAGAGAGCCAAGAAAATAAGTGCTGACAGAGCTGCAGAGAAAAACATAAACACAGAAGAGTTATAGCCTAAATCAACGATCTCAGAATAAGACTGGAGGACATGTCTTCCCCCTTGTCCACCAAATATGTTGATATTTCTTTTTTTAGCGACTAGAAGATGAGGCGAGAGGCTGGTTGTCGGGTGTCGTTTGGTTCAGTTACCCCACTGCTGAACCTGTGTTCCCATGTTTCCACACCAAAATTAGGATTATTTTGTCTCTTATTTTTTATGGTTTTGCTTTTTTCTGTGATGTTTGTACACCTACATTTGTGAGCTCATTAATGCAGAATGCAATGAGCAATTCAAATAAAAATAAATAATAAATTGAAACAAAGATATGTGTGAATGGGGGGTGTCCGATGCTGCTAGATGATCCAACACGCTGTTTGTTTGAAGGATATTGAGGACTTTAAGAAGTGTAATTAGCACTGGTACGCTGTGTTTTTTATATGCGTGTTGTGAAGAATGAGGCGGCCTATAGGAGATATTGCAGATATAGTGTGTGTGTATATGTGTGTACTTTAGAGTCGTGATGTCAGGAAAGAGTTTGTCTAACTGCCAAGGTGTATCACGGCACATATACTGAGGGCAGCATATATATATATATATATATATATATATATATATATATATATATATATATATATAAATACATTACATTTCTTATGCCATATATATATATATATATATAAATAACTGGATTACATTTCTCTTGCCACAGTTTACAGATGATTCATTGATATCCAGCACATGTTTTATTGTTTGTGTTTGTACTCACAATGAGGGTCGTAGGCAGACATGGCCATGATAACACACGACAGCCCGAAACACGAACTGTAACAAAAGAACAAGGGCTTTTTAAATACTTGCATTCTGTATAATATCTTAGCACACTGGCCTTCTCATTTATATATAACACATATATAAACTCCTGGAGGGACATGATATAAATCCCACAGGACAACTAACTACTATGTTTCATACTAACATTAAAAGTATGTTTCCCAAAACAGCAGTTAAGCTGTTGGTTGTCTGCCAAAGACTAAACTGTCTGGTTTAGCCAGATAAACGTGTCATAGCTGCTGAAACTGTGAATGAGGACGAGAAAACATGCTTTTGTGTGTGTATTTGGGTTTTTTTTCATTTGACTGTGTCTGTGCATTTACTATGCTATGTGCACACACACACTCTACTGCCCCACCTATTATTCGCACACTGAGAAAAAAAAAACGTGGGAATGTGACCTGTCTGCTTTTTTTCTTTACCTATAACCTCAGTTACCTTAGTAGTAGTTAAGGAATTCTTTTTCACTACAAATTATCACCATGGTGACAAATTCAAAGCCAACAAGCTTTCAAAAAGCAAATCTGAATCTTGACAAAGAGAATATAAAAAGTCACCTAAACACCCAGCAGACATGCACATTCCTTTACCAATGTGACTTGTTGTATCTATTTAAAAACCATTACCTGCCCACCAGGCGAATTGGGCGTGGCCCAAACCTGTCCATCAGGATCCCGAGTGGCAGGGTGGTGGCGCTGAGCAAGAAAGACCCGATGGTGAAGCCCAGATTCAGCATCTCCTCCTGATCCACGCAGCTGAGCCACTCCTCCTCCTGCTCGCCAGAGGAGTTGCCGAAAGACACAACCACGGACTCATTATCTGTGTGTAGAGAGAGAATAGGTGAGTGGTTAAAAAATAAACAATAAAATTTGGATTCTTGGGTCAAGAGATGTTTAAGACTATCTCTTATCTTTAAATTATCTTTCATGCCTCTAAAAATAATTGCAACTGGTAGACATATGCAATCAATTAATTACTACCTCAATATTTAGGATTACACAGACGCTCAGTACAATGTGTGCAAGACATAGTAATGATGGTTGCACAATTAACCTTTTGTTTAAATACATATTTTGTCTTTTGCTATGAATATAAGGAAACAATATACAAATACAGATGGAGTAAGCTTTTCCTTTTCCACATATACTAGGCACGTTTAATAAAGTCAAAATACAGACATATGCATAAAGCTCAGATGTTAAACTAAATCTAGCAAATTGTCATGTTTTTATCTATAAATAACTATATACTGCTTTGGGTTTCAGGTCAATTAGACCCCAGGAAAACAAATTGTTACAAAACTCCTCCAAGTCAAATTGACCAATTTAGGTTTTGAGATCTTAAGGCTGCAAAGAAATGACTGTCAACAGGCACTGATCATAGATATAGAGAACATAGCTACACTCTCTATTATTTTGTCGCTGTATCAGATGGATGAAATATGTCATCAGTTTAAATCCTATTTAGAGACAATTCTCATAAACGTTTACCAGACATAATAAAGTGTCAAGATGATAATACAATGTTGCGTTTGGAGCTGTGATGAGGAAACAAACAAAGAAACAAATATCAGGGTCAAGTGACTAGCTGATGATTTTACCTGAGCACAGGTGGGAGTAGAAGCCTTCCCTTTTCAGCATGATGAGCAGGGAGCCCCAGCCCAGCAGCACAGCTGAGCACAGCAGATTCTCAAGCACCGCCGTCACCGCCATCCACCAGCGCCTCCTGTAGGCCTGGAGGAGAGAGGGCGCCATCGCTGCTGCTCTGTGAAGCGGGAGAGGCGAGAAGGGAGGGAACATTTAATTTGAGATGCATTTTGAGATGTAAGGCCATGTTAGTGGGTAACTGCCACAAACCACAGCATGTCTAAGAGCCTCATCTTCAATGCAATGCCTGTCCCTTTAAAAGCTAAAAGACCTAATGGAGCCCCTCGAGACAGGACATTTTTGCTTAATGAACCCTTGTGACCAGTCATTGTTTTGTAAATCCCAGTTGGGTACCTGACACCTTGCACTGCATTGTCTTCAGATATCCTCCCACTGTGCTCTCAACACAGCCACTATTTAACCCTTGATGTTGACCAGAGAAACAATGCTGAGTGCTTGATGACTGCTTTTATTCTGGAAATAGGGATAGCTTCTTAAAGGGGCGACATTTCCATCTGAAAGTCGGATTAAAGGAGTCTTTCCACAGCGTGTTTGACTCGCATTAATGGGTTAAAGGTGAGGGGTGATACAAATTGCATGTGCACAAACAACACCCACACTGCTAGAATACTTATCACATGACTGACCAAATAAAGTCGGGGTTAGTCATGACCACCTGGAAAGTAGCCATACACACACAAACACACACACACACTGGACAGGTCATTGGTCGATGTAACCTGGGAGATTAGTGACCAGGAATCCGTCATGACCGCTCTGACAGGATCACACACACACACACACACACAAATCTGGGAAACATTTAAGCAAGACATAAAGATCCAAATATAACCAGCTATTTGACGGAGAACCATAGAAGTGGAAAAGAACTGAGACGAAAAGTCTCAGCCACTTGATTTGAAGAGACGCGGGTGGTGGTGTGTGTGTATGGGAGGGGGTGGGGGGGGGCGAGGGGGTGCAACAAGTCAAGGCCTCCAACAGGAAACCCTTTCAGTAGCTCTAATCAGAATCAGAATCAGCTTGAATTTGAATTTGACTCATCGCTCTCAGCGTACAACAATTACAAGTGACAGGATAAATATAAAAAAGACATTAAAGACAACAATATCAACATGTATGTACAATATAAACAACAACAACAGTGAAATGGGGATGTAGTGCAGAAAGGTGGTAATAGTGCAAGTAGTGCAGATGGAGGTGATTAATTGTTCATCAGAGTGACGGCCAGAGGGAAGAAGCTGTTCCGGTGTCTTGTGGTTAGTACAGTGCTCTGTAGCGCCTACCAGAGGGGAGAAGTTGGAACAGCTTGTGTCCAGGGTGTGAAGTGTCTGTAGTGATCTTACCAGCCCGCTTCCTGACTTTTGGAGGTGTACAAGTCCAGGATTGGAGGGCAGGCTGGAATGAGGGCACCTCTTCAGCATGTGAGTGTTTGCATGGGAGAAGACGAGAGGATCTAATGGGACAGATTTGCCTCCGCGTGTGTCCGTGAGTCTGCGTATGTGCTGGTGAGGACTTCATGTAATGCGATTAGCCAGAGTCCACTGAACTGCCTTTGTGCTGGAAAGAGAGTTTGAAAAGGAGGATTTCTATGTAACTGACACCCCATGCTGAAAACCCCTTCAGCACACACACACTCAACTCCCCGACTCCCAACAATGAGGTGACAGAGTGAGACGGCGCTCATTCATTCAGTCTTGTAAATGTAACATCCACAATTAACCTGTCAATTAAACAACCAATGTGTTGCCTTTGGTCCTAAATCAGCGGGGAGACTAACAGAGAAGGACATGTAATGATTGTTTTTATAGTCGTTTAATCTTCTCCTTAAATTATTTTGCCTACAAAACATTAGAAAACTGTGGAAAATGGCCATCACAACATCCTAGCCCAATATGACTTCATTAAATGTCTTGTTTTGGTCCGACCAACAGTCCAAAACGACAAAATATTAAATGTACTTCAATGTAAGACCAAGTAAAGCAGCTCATTTTCATATTAGATAAGCTGGCACTGCTCATTTGTTGAAATTTTTCCAGAGTGACTTAAACAATGATTTTATTATTGAAATAGTTGCATAATATATTTCTGTTGGTCAACTAATTGTTTCATTGACTAATCTTTGCAGCTCTAATGTAAATCAATCTCATTATCGCTAAGATGGATATGATTCAGTGTATGTCTTCCTGACATCGTATTGATAGTTGTACATTTTCCTCTTCAGAATCTCTATTGAATCATAGAGACGCTTAATAAATTACATTTCATAAAAAGTACTTGTATCATGACACCATCTTTACCCTCTCATATCTATACACATATATCAAGGTCTGAGTCTCCATAATAACTCACATAATATCAGTTAACTGTTGCTGTCAAAAGATAACCTTTACTTGTGAACTTCCACACAAATTAAAAGTGGAACCTATTTTTCTATCTATTAGTGTTTGATTACTCAGCGAGCAACTGCTGCTAACGACACCATTAAAAGGCTCACGCTAGGGTTCAAAAATAACAAAGATGCTGCAATAAGATGCAAACGGTGTAGTGAACTGATCCTTGAAGCTCTAATCTTAACTGTGCAGTCCTGTCAGCACCAGTAATTCACTTGAACTTACTAATAACTGTTTATTGTAACACCATGACTTTAAAGGTATAGGGAGTCAGAATAGCAGAGTGGGCCCAAAAGCCACAACATCTGAATTTTAATTACACTGCTAATGCAGTGCAGTGCCAGCTGTGTGTCCCTTTGAGCAGCATTAATCTTCTCAATTTCCCCTCTGTCTGACAAACACACTAATAGGTGCAGTCTTGTGTATCCCTAAGTGTTTGATTTTGTGTTAATCCGGCAAAACGGACCGACAGACGAGCCTTTTAAACATGAACAGACACAGTCTATTGAAGGCTTAAGTATAGAGGCGGCCGTCACATGTATTGGATTTACAGCACTGTGACTGCAACACACAATGAATGTACATCGCCTGCACACTCATTGTTCGGGAGAAAAGGTTGCAAATGCAACACGGAGTCAAATGGTGTCGTAAAGAAAGGTCTGGAAAAAAAGGTGTCGGTGCTCCTCAGTGTGTATTTGGTATCAGGTGATAAAAGCACATGGACTGACGCAAGACACAAAAGCAATGCCAGTTGAACTCAAGCATTTGATCTGCTGCCTCCATCTCTGGTTACCACACATTCTTTATCTCTGTTTCCCGCCAGTTTGAGCAGCCGAGGGCAGCAGCAGTTGCTCTGAAACGGCACGTTGCCAACATGGACTAAGGAGCGTAGTGAGGTGGGAGAGTAGTGAGGCGGGAACGTTAACGCACAAGACAGAAACACCTAAAGGCACAGACTCTTTAGGCATGGCAGGTAGTTGTGAGCCCGTCTCGTAACCCTGTGAAGTGTGTGTTGGAGCAGGTGAAGTATGCACTGAGCTGAACACCATATAAGGAATATGCTTCCTGAAATACCTGAGCATCCGCAGCTGATGCAATGTTGCCATGACCAACTCCACTGTTATGGCCATGTAGAGTTTTGGTATTCATAGTGGAGGCTATTATGTCACATCTTAGAGTATTGTGTCACATAACAACCATCTGCTGCTTCTGTATTACAATGTGAGTTGGCCATGACATGTTTCAATCATCACATGTGCTGGTTCCTTTCAAGTCTCTCTGTTGATGCTCCCATGCAGCCATGCTCTTTTTTCCCCGCAGGGATGTTCCTGACATTGACCAGCCGTGTTTATCAACCTCTGCCGGACATAAAGGACCGCAGGGCAAACTCTTTATCCTCACAAGTTTTCAAGAAAATAAACCACGCACTCTAGGAGCCTCTGTTCCCCGAGGAGTCCAAAAACGCAACCCCCGAGGCTGCCCAGCCGACGAGCAGCTGTCTCTCCGCGGGCATGACCTCAGCCCGGCGTCCGGTTACCGGAACGGCGGGGCGGCCGCTGAAAAGACCCGTCCGTCCCGCAGCAAATCTGAAGCTGCGTTCAAGTGCTGTTCAAAACGTCGGGATTTTTATAAGAAAGAACCCCAAAAGTGGTGGATAACGCCTGGTTCCAATCTAGCACAGGTGAAAGTGAAGGAATCAAAGAGGCCTGAAATCCTCGTCAAGACGAGTGGCAAAAGTTATTTATAGTGGTATTCAGAATCACGATCAGATCAGAATTGTTTAGTTGCCATCTACGTTGAACATACGGGGAATTTGACTCGGTGAAATGCTGCAATCATTCATTGATCAACAGAAAATGTATTGCCAACGGTTCTAATAATTGATTAATTAAGTCATGTGAGAAGCACAATTAGAGGCCAACAAACAGTTGCCAGTTCAACTTTCTCAAATTTGCGCAGTTGTTGCTCTTCACTGATTATTCACTGTTAATTGAACCTATTTGGATTTTGGACTGGTTTCAGAGAAAATGTGATGGACATAGTTTTCACTAATCGTTTAAGACATTAAATCAATAACAACAAAACACTTTCTCAAATCATGTATTACCACCTTTGCACAAAGTACTTCTCTTGAGTTATGTTTTATAATTAATCGTAAACAGAATAAGGCAACAGCGGCTATGTTATTAATTTGAAACATGTCTGCAACCACTGCATATGTTAATAGCAATTACATTAGAGTGTAATAAGACACGTGTCTAGTGTATATATATATATATATATATATATATATATATATATATATATATATATATATATATATATATATATATATATATGCTTGCAAATGAGCCCTGAGACAGAATCTGGGAGTTTACCATTCAAAGAAAGATGAACAGATAAACTTCTGCAACAGCTTGAGCAGTCATTTGAATGGTCACTTTCCACACAGCCCTTAAGTGTATTACTCACATGTTGAGGTTTCTCTCGACACTTTCTCTCTCTCTCTGTGAACGCCCAACACGTGAAACTTTTTACCCATTACACATATTCGCAGGCTTAATACAGAGTTATAAAGTGCCTTTTGTTTGTAACGCAAACGTTTCAGTTCCATGCCACGTGTGAGTATCTGGAACCGGGTCGTCCTGCTGCCGCTTCATGCCGCCAGTTGACACGTTATTGCTGTTAACCGGCTCTAACCTACAGTAGCGACGTCGTGAATGTCTCAGGGAAAACTCATGTACTTACTTCAGTTGGGCGTCTTTTCAGAGAGGAAGAAAAAAATGCTTGATATGTTTTTTGTTGTTCACTGAGTGAAACAAAGTTTAGGATGTAAAAATAGCTCTCCTTGTTGACTGAGGAAACCCCTGAACCAAACCTGCTCCTCTCCCGGCTTCCTTTCTTTCTCGCGTGGGTTACCTGCTAGTCCTTGTGAGTGTCCACACTTCTATTCTTTCTCTGGTTTCACAGACTCCCCCTCCTTTTTCCCCAATATGACTTCTAATTCCCTCCCTCTTTCTATGGGTGGAGAGAAGTCACTCACCACCTCACAGGACAAATGTCCTCGCTCAACTCTATGCATATTTCCTGAATGGAGCCTCCAAATAAAACGCTTGATGATCCCTTAAGATGTGTTATTAATAATAATAAAAAACCTCTAGCTGCAATATTTCATATAATTATTTAAAAAAAGAGGGCACTGGTGGAAGAATCCTCCGATCTTTTATTTGAGTAAAAGTAGCAATACCACACTGTAGAAATACTCAGTTACAAGTAAAAGTCCTCCATTAAAACTCTTACGTAAGTAGATATTTGCATCAGAATATACTATAAGTAAAAGTACTTGTCATACAGAATGGACCATTATCACATTATCATTTTTAATGCATTATTCTAGAGTTGCAGCTATCAATAAAGACTTTGCTTCTGAATTGCAGTGAAATGGAAGTAAAGTCCAAGTACTTCAAAACGGTACTTAAGTGCAGTACTTAGTTACTTTCAGACACCTAGTGCAGTCGAGGACTAGGATGTATATTGTGCAGTGCATCTGTAATATATACAAAGAAGGATCAGATGACTACAAAGGCAATAGAAAACGTCAAGTGGTTAATGGCCTGAGGTGTGCCTTTAATTGTGTTTTAAATGACAGATTATTACCTGTATGAGTTATATGAGGAGGTAGTAAATTCCAAGCAGTAATTGCATGAAAGATAACTGTACACAATAAGTTATCTGCCTACAGATCAAACATCTGTTATTCAATGTTTAATGTCTTTACGATAGTGACATTTGAAACCATCAGGTGTCCATAGTAACACAAAACAAAGAGCAGACAAAGCAACAATGATTAGTTTTTTTTCTCATGCAATCATGTATATATGTGCCCAAACTCTTTATTATAAATTAAATGAATGTACTTAAATAATTTCAATTCAGTTTATTTGTATAGCCCAATATCACAAATTACAAATTTGCCTCAGATGGCTTTACAATCTGTACACATACGACATCCCTGTCCCAGGACCTCACATCGGATCAGGAAAAACTCCCCAAAAATAATGTTTCACAGGGAGAGCAACAGAGGAGGATCCCTCTCCCCGGATGGACAGATGCAATAGATGTCATGTGTACAGAATGAACAGTATTTACAAAGTTACATAAACACATTATATGAATATGACAATGTATGAATGGAACTCCAATCCATGAAACAGAAGGAGGTAGAGAGGAGGGGGGGCGGGGTGCATCAGCAGGGCCAACGCGGGAGGCCGGTTCACCAGGCATCAGACACCTCCAGGTCCAATGGACCCTATGAGACGTGAAGTCACAAAGACTCCGGGGAGGAAGCAGAGTTAATAAGGTGCAATGGAGAGATGTCAATTCATCCATAAGGAGAGAGAGAAGAGGAGATAGGTGCTCAGTGTATCCTAAAACATCCCCCAGCAGCCTATAAGCCTATAGCAGCATATCAAGGGGCTCGACCAGGGCAAACCTGATTCAGCCCTAACTATAAGCACTATCAAACAGGAAAGTCTTAAGTCTGTTCTTGAATGAGGTGAATGTGTCTGCCTCCCGGACTGAAAGTGGAAGCTGGTTTCATAAAAGAGGAGCTTGATAACTGAAGGCTCTTGCTCCCATCCTACTTTTTAGGACTCTAGGAACCACGAGTAGCCCCGCATTTAGTGAGCGCAGCTCCCTAGTGGGGCAATATGGTACTACAAGCTCATTAAGATATGGTGCATCACCAATCAAGGCTTTGTAGGTGAGGAGAAGAATTTTAAATGTGATTCTTGATTTTACAGGGAGCCAGTGCAGAGCAGCTAATACAGGAGTAATGGGATCTCTTTTCTTAGTTTTTGTGAGTACACGAGCTGCAGCATTCTGGATCAACTGGAGGGATTTAAGAGACTTATTAGAGCAGCCTGATAATAAGGAGTTGCAGTAATCTAGTCTGGAAGTAACAAACGCGTGAACCAGCTTTTCTGCATCTTTTTGGGACAAGATGTGCCTGATTTTTGAAATGTTACGTAGATGAAAAAATGCAATCCTTGAGATTTGCTTAACGTGGGAGTTAAAGGACAAGTCTCGGTCAAAGATAACGCTGAGATTCTTTACAGTGGTGTTGGATGCCAGGGCAATGCCATCTACAGAAACCACATCACCAGATAATTGATCTCTGAGGTGTTCAGGGCCCAGTAAAATAACTTCAGTTTTGTCTGAGTTTAACATCAGGAAGTTGCAGGTCAATCATGTTTTTATGTCTTTAAGACATTCTTGAATTTTAGCGAGCTGGTTGGTCTCGATAGGTTTGATCGATAGATATAATTGAGTATCGTCTGCATAGCAATGAAAGTTTATGGAGTGTTTCCTGATAATGTTGCCCATATATAAGGTAAATAAAATTGAAAATAAATCAAATGTATTGTGGAGTTTGCCTAAATGTTATTGTGGCCTTCAGCAGAAAACACTTAAAATTCAAAGCAACCCTTTTAAAACACCAACGCATATTGACTGTATCTTCGAGGTGTGAAAAGGTCACTGAACACATTCTCTTTCTTCAACAAATATTAGTATATTAGAAATGTGTAGGTCAACATCAATCCCAATTGTTTACGTCAATATTTATTTGCTGTCTTCTTCTTTGCGGCATTGCTTGGCTCATTAGGATACCTGTTGGTCAGAGGAACTTTGCAGCACCTTTCTTTCTTTTTACCAGCTTAACTTATCTTATTTTATCTGGTGATGCTATTCTTTTTCATGTGGTCATTTTGTATTATAATTAGCTATTTTACTGAAATCTACCTATTACTTTATTATTATTATTATTATTATTATTATTATTATTATTATTATTATTATTATTATAAAGCTTTGGCAGGAATATCTTTTGGGTCACATGCGTCCTCAGGTGCATACACAAAAAACAAATAAAATGGGTTCCACTCATAAAAACATTGCTCTATTGTGCTACTATTGGTCAAAAACTCTATATAGGGTACACTTAATATGTTCATATGCATACTTAAAGGAGGAATGATTGCATACAGCGACAGTGGCAAGCCGTTTAAATATACAGTAGAGCTTTATTACATGTCAGAAACCCTTAGTTTAAATGGGGAAGCCAATGTTGAAGTCTGGTGACTTTGCATTGTATGTAGGCCTTCAGATTTATGGCAACATTACTAGGTCTCTGGCTTCCAAGATATCCAACTCCCATTTCAGACACTCGTTAGAGCAACAAATTATTGAGGCCTTCAGTAACAAATCACAAAATATCAGAAAATTACTTCCTTCAAAGGGGAACTACAAACAGGGGGGAAAGGGTCTTCAGCTTAACCTTCCTGTATGAACAAAACATTCGGCTTCCATCTTTATTACTTTCTTGGACCGGCAGCTGAGCTCTAATAATTTTCTCGTAATTCTGGTTTTCATACAAAGCATTCCCGCTTGTTCATTCAGTCCAACGGTGCTCCTGTCACAAAGGAAAATCTGCACCCTGCTGGGCTCTACAGGGAAGTGGCCAATTTTCCATTTCAAACGTACAGAAATCTGCTAAAGTCGGTTCCTGACAGTCAGCTCTACAGTTGGTCGGGACACATTTGATCCAGCTGCAGGGACTAAAAGGACTCTGGGCCCCAAGTTCCTAATAAACTAATCCCATTGGAATGTGTGTGAGCTCTCTCCAGCTGCGTACACCTGTAAATGTCACCTTTAACCCCACCTGCAAACGGCAATGTTCATGTGAGCAAGTAAAAGTCAGGTCAATTAATGCTCCGGTTGACGATGTCGCACCGCACTCACCTCACAGTGGGGAAGCCTGAGAGAAATATGTAGCTGAGTGATGAGTGGCTATGATGCAGAAACAAACTCCACAGTATTTTAACAGCCTTCCATTCATTTATACCTTTGAGACTGTCATTATGGCTGAAAGCTCAAGACAATAGAAGACATTCAGGGTGATTATGAGTTTATTAACTAGTGAAAAATAATATAAGATGAGCAGTCAGTAATGAGTATGGAGGTTTCTCACCTCAATATGGTTTACAGTTTTGTAATATGTTCTCTGCAAATTGCAAAAGTATCATTAATACATACCACTTAGTACTAAATACATATTTAGCTCCATAGAGATCTATTGAACAAGTGCAAAATGTCCTCTTGAAATAGCAAAGCAATACCTGTTTTTTTTCCTTCCAAAGATATTGTCTCAATAGTATTCTTCAATTTAAGGCTTATACAATGAACAAAAGGAATCTGAGTGGATGTAAAGTCGCATAATTAACATTAGAAATATATGTTTGTATCTGAACATGAAAATAAATAGTTTTTAGTTCATCTGCATTTTTCAAAGCCCAAGACATTTCGCAAGTTTCTTTGACAAGATGTATTTACACAATCCCAGCCAAACCTACACAACAAACAATGACTGTGTTATATCTACACTTTTCTAATATAATTGTGTGTGTGTGGGGGGGCATCATATGTGTTGTGGGTCACGTTGAATCACATCAGCTATGGCTCTTTTAGAATTGTGTAAACCTTTGCACTAGTTCATGATGGTAAATCGCACCCTGACCTCCTACCGATGAATTTAGAATCATTATATGATTAGAAAAAGATTTCTCATCCGCTGCAATACTGAAATAGTGAGCGTGGTAGCAGCAATTATCTCATTGTTAAAAAGATATCAATTTAAACTGGAGGAGGTTTAAAATAATTATCTTTTTGAGCAACGCTGTGAGAAATATGACTTAAAGTCATTTTGAAATACTAGTTTTGATTGATGTATTTATTCAAATTGCGTTGACCTAAGTTGCCTTTTGTTTGTACAGAGGTAGTTTATACAAAGACTAGTCTTGCTTGATCTACATAATAATAATTTGCATAACGTTAAAAACGTGGATCAAACATTATATTTTGTTTATCAGTGTTAAGTACACAGTTTTTTCTTATATTTTTAACTTATTTTACAACAGTTTTAGTTTTCATCACACCGAAGAAAATGCAAAAGTTGGACGCCTGATAGAGGGCTCCACCTGCTGGACAGGCTGCAGTACTGACGAGGGATTCAGGCAACCACGGAGAAGGATTATGGCGTTAACCATGCACACAAAGTATGTTTCATGGAGGAGCCTAAAGATTGATGCAAACACCTTTTATTTTCTCCTTGCAGCGATTAAATATAAAATGTGATTTGCGATTTAAAAAAGTATTTGGTTTTATTAACATTGTTTTAGTAATACTTATGGAAGCTACTCGTGATATTTTAGGGGTCATGATATTGTTTTCTTTATCGTCTGCATCACAGGGAGTACAAAGGTCATGTCAGCGTTAACACAGCAGCTGTGTGGTGAAGTGTGTAATTATTTAATTAACAGACACATTTGGAATAAACACAAAGAAATCAGTCAACTGCAAATAATAATAATAATCCATTTAATTTATATAGTGCTTTTCTAGATACTCAAAGACACTTTACATTATACACCGTAGACACAGCTACGGGGAGCAATGCAGGGTTAAGTGTCTTGCTCAAGGACACATATTGACTAGGGCGGGGATTGAACTGCCAACCTCTTGATTGAAAGACAGGCATGCTAACCACTGACCCATAGTCACCCCACGACTACAAATTGTATTAATGAGGTGTCTCTTTACGTCCATATATCATTAAGTTAGTTAATTTCCATCTCAAATAGCGAGGATGAACACATGCAGCATAATAGCCGTCAATTAGTGGCATCAAAGAAACCTTAATTTACTGCCACAGACTGGTCGTCTGCATGCACAGACATGGAAACACTCTTTGATTCCTCTCCAAAAAATGTCTCAGTGCAGAGGATAGCATTAATTGTTTCATCACTATGAGCGACGGCCAAACTTTGGACAAACAGTAGAGTCTGATGATGAGCACATGTGACGCCCATGAATGAGTCTGAATAGAGTGAGATGGACTGCACAGAGAGCGTGTTTGGACTGATTCATCGATGAACTTACATGTTCGTGTGACGGTGACAGGATTCCGATGTGTCTTATTCAGCTACGGAGTGGAGAACAATCACTGAAATATGACATCACCTATTTGTTGATTCAAAGTGTCTAAAAAGAGGTTTTAGTTTGCCACAGTCGAGTGGAAAAACAAGTTCAGAAACTCCTCTCATTGGAGCCCTTCAGCGTTTTTAACTGTCATGGTCATGTTTTGCAAATGATTACTCAAATACTTAGACATAAATAAACCCATCTGAGAAAATGATCTGCTTTGCACAACAGTAATGTGTGGTTAAAAGAGAATAGTTACAGAAGTATTATAAATCGCATGTGTGCAAGAAGATGTTAAAATTGATAGAGTGCAGAAAAATATCTCTCTGAAACCCAACAGATGAAATTGCTGTGAAGAGGCGACATAAAGAAAGGTACTTCTATGCCAACACATATTTAGTTACTCACAACATAATCAATGGCGTACGTTTCAACTGAACGTGTCATACTTATTGTGTGCTAACTTTCATATCAGAATATCTCCACATGCAAAAGAAACCCGTGCCTGCATGGTGAAATATGCCAAAAAGTGTCACTGTGATCAATCTTTACCTTCCTCTGAAAAACGTAATACTGAAGGGAATATATTTAACATCTAATTCCTTCCAACCACAGCTGGTTATGTTCCTTTGCAACACAAATGCCTTTTTTCTTTTGTGTTTCCCAGAAGGGCAGCTACGACATGGGAACTAAAAAATCCTTAAACTAAAAAAATATTTATCACATTTAGAAATAACCCTTGGAGCCAAATACTTTCTCCGTCTCACAGTGAGCATTCCTCTCACTCTTAAAGTCAGAACGGATTCAACCCAAGAGACGTTTGTGGTTTGAGAATTTTTTCAGTGAGTACAACTGGCCTTTTTAACAGCAGACATGTTTGAATTGTAGCAGGAAAAGCACAGGTGAAAAGATGATTATATCAAGTGTCACTTTTCTCTGAAGTAAAACTATTGACTATTATTAGTAAAACTATAAATACTGCACAGTAAGTCCTGCATTAATTTTTTACTTCAAGGGTAGTGGGAAGGAGACGCATTATCAGCACCAGATGTGCTTAACACATTTAGTTTACTCTTTATACTGTAACAACATAGTTTCTGTGTACTTGTAGGTCATTTAAAAAAAAAAAAATATTGTTTAGTAATTGTAATTTAACTTTTATTTATGTAGACTGGTATAGTACCTCGCTACATTTCGAATCTGTTACAAACATCACATGGGAAAAGTCCTGCAGAACCAGTGAGAACGGACCAGAAGAAGCAGAAGCTGCAGGTGTGTCTGCGGCCACAGGAGGGCAGAGCTCCGGAGCTCCAGAGATATCAATGAGCTGTATGAGGTGGCACCCGGACATGATAGCTTACAGATGATGGTTGCTCACAGGTCGAGTTCACAGGCCCACTTCTAGCACTATCAAATAAAGGGCGCGGTCACAATTAGCATTATACCTTGCTCCAGCAAAACAAACAAACATGGCTTCTATCTTAAACAATGATTTAATGCTCCTCCAAGTGAGAACGCTAAGTGACACACTGCTGTTGAGAACGTCAACAACCACCTTGTTGCTGTGTATGAAAACCTTAGATATTTGGTAAAACTGTGCAGTCTCTCCTTCGCTGTAATGTGTTTGTGAGTGCAGCCGCTGTGGAGTTTACATTGTTTACACATTCACGGTGTCTGCTTCTGTGATGTATTATTCTCGTCTTTTGTTCTCAACCCTTTTTCGAGTGTTGTTTGTGATGGAGGGATTGTTTCCATTATTTCTAATTTACGATCACTTGTTTGACTGCAGGGTGCCCGTCTGTTGGTTTGAACAGAGGGGGTCTTGTTGCTGATGTTGTTCCACTTCTGTGTAAGTTAACATTAATTGCAATTTTTTTAAACATTTTTACACAATTTTTACATTACTTGAGTAATTGTTTTTTTTACATTACAAACATTTTGAGCAACAGTACTGTTACTTAAGTGCAATATTCTTTTACTATGTCCACCTCTGATCAGCACAATGTACTTGAATGTGCATAACCTGTTTTAGGTGGAGTTTTCAGTCTGGTTAATTTGGATATAGTTTTGAAGGCCTTTGGGGCCTTTTGTAAGTTATTTTGGGGTACAATGAGTTAGTTAGAATTATATATACATAGTATAGTTCTAGTTACAAAAATTCTAAACATCATAATAAAGCAAACTGAGGACCTTTCAGTTGGGTGCGGAAACAGTTGCCGACCATGCCTGACACTAAAGTAGAGTCAGCCTCTGGGGGTTTCCCATGAACTAGAGTTTGTTTCTCAGGTGTTTTGTGACTTTGCGTAGCCGCCACTTGTCTGTATGATGGCACTATGTCAGAGCAGGGATATTACTGAGGACCCAAGGGATTGCAGTGTTGAGTTAAGACTTGGAAGCTGAAGCTTGAAGTTGGAATTACTCCAATATGATGTCCAACAATGTTTTTAATAACATCTGAACTGTTTTCAGTGAGGAACAGCAGTCTGACAAGGATAAAAAATAAATTAAAAAAATGACTCCAAAAAAATTACTTCTGGCTTTGATATTGTAACTTACATACTTTCAAACCAACATATAGCTCAATGAATCCAGATGGAATGACAATGCAGCAACTAGAATGACGCTACTGGGGTGACTGTGGCTCAGTGGTGCGCAGGGTCGTCCTTCAATCAGAGGATCGGCGATTCGATCCCCGGCTCCACTAGCCCATGTCGATGTGTCCTTGGGCTCCAGTAGCTGTGCCTACAGTGTGTGAATGTTAGTTACTGCTGATGGTCAGGTGGAACCTTAGCCCCTCCCATCAGAGTATGAATGGGTGAATGATGTCATGTAGTCAGTGCCGTAACGGAAACACATGAGGCCCCCCTGCAGAATAACCCTGAGAGGGCCCCCCCCCACCCCCCCATATGTAAGGGATAATGTATTGTCCGGCGGTCATTATCCAAAGATAAACGAACAGGACCCAAGCTTTTCTTTTGAGGGAAATTTATTCAATCAGAAAAAACAGCTCAAACAGAGAACAAAGGTATTCCAACAGAAACAAAACATATGCTAGGGCCTATCAAACAGCTCAAACAGAACATATGTTACAACAACATAACAAATATGCCTACATATAGTCGATACACCGGTAGGCTACTTTCTACAGGTTTGCATTTGAATACACATGTGCGCGTCTTTTAGCAAATCTGTGTGAAAAGTCTTCAACCACGCTCTTTACATCTAAACTGCGCGCACGTTTATTCTCTATGCTAAGGATGGCCAGACCTGACAGCCTCTCTTGTGACATGGAGCTTCTGAGATATGTTTTGATCAGTTTTAGCTTGGAAAATGACCTCAAGCACAACACATAGACAGAGCAGTACAGCTGTCAAAGTATAACGTTAGCTACGTGGTAATGTTAGCTATAGCAAACAGTACAATACCTGTCTCTTCTGGCAGATGAGTGCATCCTTCACCAGCTGGTCGAAAAAGACTTCTAATTTTGGGAAGTTTGGCATTTAATTCAGAAATTTTCTGTTTTGAATGCCGCTTTTGGGCACCACTTTTAAATGTGCGTTTCATTTTTCCTCAAGAGAAATTTCCTCGTAGTTCTCCCAGAATACACCGCGGCTCAACAATAACACCAGTCCGCGTAGCAGGAGGTCCTAGTGGTTGCCTGTTACGATTGCCTTTACAACTATTATTTAAAACTTATAAAGCCAGTTTAAAATACTTTTTTTTATTGTGTAGCTTTATATGAGAGAGACAACTTTGAGGGATATCTTAATGTTATTACGTAATGTAATATTATTTATTTATTACATTATTCGGCCCAGATTCGGCAGCCGATAAACCGGTTGCCATGTCTCAGACAGAATCTGCCCATGTCCGTAACAGCTACACCTGGGCCAGACATGGCAACAGTGAAATGTGCCAAAGGTGGCTCACATTTGGCCGCATCGAGCCGGAACACAGCCGAGTCAGCCGACACTTAGCCGCAATACGGCCGAGTGCGCTAGCTAGTGTTGGATTAAAAAAGAGATCACCCCGCAGTGCGGGGGCTGCGGGGTGATCTCTACGGGCCTGCATGTAGTGTTAAAGCGCTTTGAGTGGTCAGAAGTCTAAAAAAGCGCTGTACAGGTCCATTTACCATTTACTTATGCCATGTTGAGAGGTAATTTTATATATATATATATATATATATATATATATATATATATATATATATATATATTTAGTATAGATATGGATACATTGCTTCTCTGCCATAAACAGCAGGATTTTGTTATGAAGCCTGCTTTATGTGTGTGTTGCCAAAGGGTTTCACTCTTAATGATCACCATGGTGCTTTTTGGCAAACTTCAGACAAGCATTCATTTTTCTTCCAAGTGAGCAGTGGTTTTGTTTTGGTACCCGGCCATGAATCTCATTTTTCTCCGGCTTCTTTTTGATGGATGAATGCTGACCAAATTCAAGAACAAAAAGGGTCCTGCAGTTCCCTGTATGATGGATGTTCTTTTTTACTTTTTGTATGATTTTTATACATTGCTCTTGGAGAGATTTTTGGCAGAACGGTTTCTTCTTGGAAGATTCACGAGTGTCTCACTACCAGTTTCTTCACTTCTACGGCATGTAGTTGGCTGGGATTCAGGGGAGCCCTGGAGCTTTTGGAATAACTTTGGAAGAATTTTCGGACTGACAGGCGTCTGGATATGTTGAGGGGTTATGTTTGATCTTGACGTGGCATGGTTCTCAAACCAGTGTGCTTTTCTCTCATGGTCAGTGGTCTCAAGGTCAATGTTTCTCAGATGTGTCAGGTCTGCTCCAAATCAGAGAGCACAGCTGGCACTTTTGGGAAAGAGTTGAGAAACAAGACTTGGCATTAACATTTCTTAAATGAGGCATAATATTGTATTTTCTCTGACTCCCACATATCTAACCAATCTCAAGAAAAAGGGGTAAAACTATTCCTTTAGTTGGTTACCCCTTTTTTATCCTTTTCAACATTTTTGGAAACACACTTACCGATATTCCTTTCTTGCTGGGTTTAACAGAAGATTGATACCACTTTCATATCTGTATGTAAAATGGAAGGATATAGCAAGCGGACAGGTAGCTTAGCATAATTTCCAGCAGCAAATGAAGACCTTTTGCCTGGGATTGTCTGAACATCTCTAAAGCTCACAAATGGACACGTTTGTTAATCTGTACCAAAACCAATGCTATTTTAAGAGGGCTTTTGTGATAATTACTTGAGTGATCAGTAATTTCCCGGCCTCTCTGTACTATATACTATACTCTCACGCTGTATTCCAGGCAATACAGCGTGTTCATAAGTGAGCTTTAGAGCTGCTGGAAGATTATCCTTAGAAAGAGCCAGGCTAGCTCTTTCCTGCTTCAAGTCTTTGCGCTAAGCTAAGCGGCTGCTGTACTATAGCTTAATATTTACCATATCCCTCTTTTTCTGTCAAAAACAAAATGCATATGTTCCAAAACGTCTAAATATTCATCTAAGGACAAGGCCATGATCAGCTGCTTGTTAGCTTAGCTTAGCATAACGACTAGGGGGAAACAGCTGGCCTGGCTCTGTCGGAAGGTCACTAAATCCTCTTACTAGCACCTTTAAAGCTCACTACTTTTAAACTTGTAAACACATAAATAAAAACAAGGAGTAAAAACAATACATATGGGTTTTAGAGAGTTATGTGCCAGACTATTTCTTGGCCAGGTGCAATGACTTCCTGATGTGATTGGAGGCAGATTTTGAACATAGCTAGGCTAGCTGTTTCCCGTGCTCCCAGTTTTAGCGCTCGGCTAAGCTAACCGGCTGCTGGTTGTAGCACATTTATCCAACAGACATGAGAGCGGTGTGGATCTTCTCATCTCACTTTTGACAACAAAGCAAATGAGCACATTTCCCCAAAATGTCAAACTATAGTTCGAACTAGAGTTATCAAAGGTCTCGTATGACTTTTTGTGCCCATGTGTGGTTCCAATTGACCTGAAGCCCCTTTAAAAGCAGCCCTATGATGCGGCTGCTGTTTGACATATGGAAATTCCATCTTATTAGACCTAATTATCATTCTTCAATCTGTTTCTACTTAAATAAGGTCCAGACAGCAATCAGTGAAAGCACACACACGCACTCTCAAACTCAATGTGGTCTTAATTTTCATGAATGTAAAGAAGGCTTGTGGGTTGCCAAGGAGTCTCACGGTACCTGAAACATAAAACATATCTAATCCTGTGATTCCATTAGCAGAAGACCATAACACATCACTTTTCTCAGCCTAAAACTACACGCAGGTGGTCAAAAGCACTCCCGAAGAGTCATCGACCGCTATAGTAACGCTCACTGCTCACCACAGGAGGGCAACAGAGGCCTATAAAAACAGCATGGGGCTACTTTTGACAGGAGAGGTCTATTTAACCTCTTTAACTACTGGCCAATCATTTAAGAAACTGGTCTGTGGGCTGAAACAAAACAGTTTCCAGTGAGGTTATTTACCCTCTGGTGAGATTTGGAGCACAAGTTTTCTACTTAATGTAATCCAGTGCTCTCCTCAAACACACAAAAAAAAATTATGAATACATCTTTTTGAAACATCGCCTTGGTTCCAGCTTTTTGTTCCCCCCAGTATTTTTGAGGCTTTTCTACTTCTTCTCTGTCTAAAGCCATTTAACTCTAGCCGTAACCAACTTGGAACACGTTTTCCTATCGTTCTTCATTGCACTGATTTTCATCAGTTGCTTTATTGCAGACCTTTATACATCTTCCATAAGTGGGTGCAGCCCGTCAGACCTGTACGATTAATGGATTTACCAAAAATAATTCCCACCAGTATGTGTTTTCAACACGCTAATGCACAACTGACATTAATTTATCTAGACAATAACGGGTAAGGTAACAACAAAACTACATGAGGAACAGATCACTTTAAAATGTGTTTAAAGTTTAACTGAAATGTAAGTTAATTTTAATTAATTTAGATTCTTCTCGCTCTTTCTCAACGTTCATGTCATATAGTTTTATAGACCATAAGTGACTGTGAATATGTGAATCTCAATCATGGTAAGAAATGTCAATATAAGTGTGAATAAACAGGTGTCAACATGGCTGCAAAGCATCCATCACTGACAGCTACCATTACAGTCAATTCAGTAAATTTGAAATGAGCTATACATATCTGATTTGTATCTGGTTTCACATGCTGACAAACTAAATACAACTACAAAAGGTAGGTAGGTAATTTAAGCTATTTATTTGGTGTGATTACATGTAATCTCAGGGGTGTGATTCAAATCAGAGGTTATCATATTTGTGAGTGTTGAGATAAAAGGGAATTTTGGAGCTGTACATTTTCTATCACCCCATGAAAGAGAGATATTTAAGACCGCTCCATTGCATTATGTGTGATAAACACAACACTTTACTAATGGCACTCAACGGGTGTTTGAACAACAAAAAGTAATGGGAATCAGGCTAACTATTAAGCTACGTATATGGTAGAGCACCACTGAAGTTGACAGTGTGTCTCAAAGCAATGTTGTCCTTAAGATATCAGTCAGCTCCAGCTGCAAAGAGAAACTAAGGCTTGACGCTTTGAAACTAGTTGTAATAGTTTTCACAGACGGGCTTGTTCTCTTTTGAATAAAATGTCCACACTAGCTCCATTATATTTCCATCTACAAAAATGGAAGAGAGTAGAAATTGTTTTATTATCCATTATTACAGATCAAGCAGGTCCTGGGAGCTTTTGAGTTAGTTTTTTTTGGAGCGAATAGCCAGGCATGCTGGCAAGAAAGATGTAAAGAGATTTATTATAAGCAAATAGGACTTTGGTCAGAATTGAAAGAAGATGTGAAAATGTAGTCCAGGGTGAACGTGGCCCGGTCTATGCTTTCGAGAGGCATTTGGACCCTCAGGGCATTCGGTGTAGACCGTGATTACCCTCCCTGCTGGTTCTGTGCACGCTCCTGCTCTGAAGCTCAATGGGCAGAGCATGGCACCAGTGGTGCTGTGGTTAGGGGTTAGGCTCCCACTGTGGCTCCTCAAATTGAAACTGTATGTTTGCTCAGTACTGCAAGAGCAATAATAAATTGTATCCTGCAAATTGCTTATGGTGCATTTGTACCCTGTGAGGCGATGCCTTAAAGTAATTAGCACATTCGTTGTTTGTCTGAAAACGACAGCGTCCACTGAGAGCGGTGAAAAATCAAAGAGATCCCGCTGTGCCGTTGGGGCCGTGGGCCAATCAAACGTCTCCCTCTGGCTTGAATTATGACATGAAGCCAGGAGCATGGAGTCACAGGAACCCTGAGTGTGCATAAAACCAATGCAGCGCTAGTATAGGACAGGCATATTCGCATAAATATGAGATAATTACACGACAGCATCACAACCGCCGGCGACAGCACATGATGGATGAGCCAGGGAAATAAAACATGTACAAGGCGAGTGGAGAAAAAAACAGGGCTACTGGTGTAACACAAACTGTGTTCGGAGGAATGGGAGTGAAAGGCAAAACAAAAGATGGATTGAAGGAGGAGGAGAGAATGGTGGAGGTCTTAGTGTCTCAGGCCTCAAGTATTACCCCTCTTCTATTTCTGCCTTTTAAGGAACTCCATAACTTCAAGTAGATAATGAGTGCCTTGAAGCAGGCTGAGTAAATCAGGCAGAGAACAACAGAGGGAGAGAAAAGGTGTGTAAGGGGGGTTGAGGGTGGATTGAGCGAGGCTATGGGAAACAGTGGAAGGAAGAAGAAGATTAGACGTGATAACAAATGAAGCGAGAGAGGCAGAGAGAGGAGCTGAGCTGAGTGGAGATGCGTGATAAGATCTTGCATTAACTTAAAAGCATACTTTAATGAAACTCCACCAAGAGCTTTAGAGAGAGAGAAGCCAAGAAGGTTAGGAAAATACATGTCCGCGGTAGACGTCTTTCAGTTCCTGATTTCTTTTAGTTTAACCCTGAATCTTTCTTTCTCCATTCTTTAAACTCATCAGATTTCTCTACTCACCGTCTGAGCATCCATAGTTGGATTCCCGTCTTTCTTTGCCGTTCCAAGTTTGCAGAAAAAGCAGCCTTGAAAGGGCACAGCTAAATTCAGGATTCAAGGAGGCTGCGACCTCATCGCTGGGTTCAAACCAACAATAATTGAGTCAACTATAAACTTTGACCCTTATTGGAATCATATTTGTCAGAGTAAAGGTCTCAGTGTGCTTCAAACAAATAACCAAATGTTGTATGTACTACCTTCAATGTTTGTGTGTACATCCGAGGAAGGCCTTTCGAGAGGAGACTGTTTGAAAATAAGTGCTGTCATCCCCACTTGTATGATTCATTCACCTACAACCTAGTTTATTTCAACCAACTGAACCCTGAAAGCGGCTCTTATCAAATGTCATGTCAACAATGGGTTTGACAATTATGTGTGTATTCCCTCAGCTTTGCGTTGCGTTTTAGTGTCTTTTAGCTAATTGTTGGGATTTTTGTGGCCCACAATTTTACTGTTTTGAAAAAAGCAAATAAATAAAAATAATAATCAAGGTCTGTTTAAAGCAGCTCCAGTGCTTCACATAAGCTTCTGCTTTTGGGATCTGAAACTGTTAACACAACTTTACGTAAAACTGAAAGTAAGCACTATAATAAAAGGCCTTTCTTGCTGGCTCTGTTGACTGCAGCTGCTGTAGACTTTGAAACAACCATACATCTCTGTGGTAAAGATCAATTTCCTACTATTCAGTCACCCTCCCTGTCAAAAATAACAACAGTCTGTATAATAGAAAACAAATAGCACCCAAGCTCCAAATAATACTCTCATGTGACGTCAAGAAAAGAAAAAAAGTCCCCTTCTTTACCCGTATTTCAAGCTCTGTCTCTGTTTTACAGTGTGTCTCTGTATTGAGCTTTCCCATTGGTTCAGTTCTCTGTCCCTAAACCACAACAGTTGTGGGAAATAAGTCCCAGCTGTCAGCACTTTGATTTGATCGTAGAATGTGTCAATCAAGCCGGGGCACATTGTGTAAAATCTCATTCTAGTCGCTTGTTACTTGGGCTCCCTCCGAGAGATTAACTTTGACTGTCACACAGAGCCGAGCAACCCATTGCGGAACTGACCGGCGCATCTGATCTTTGTTCCATCGACCAAGCAAACCGAACATGAAAGCACAAACTTATTCAAAACAACTTGTTCTGGATCCCTTTGAACGTCCTTGCTCCTAGCAGTAAATACTTGCATGGCAGCTTTTAGATTATTCTTTTTTATATTCAAGATGTAAAAGCTTTCTGCATTCAAACTGCCAGCACTGAGAGAAACAGGCTCAGAACTTTTGGAATCTTTCCCCTGGATATGTGGTGTGGTGGTTTTGCAGGTTTGAGAGTTCAGATCTCTGTCAAACATCAAACTGGAGTCACAAATAGGATGTGAGTCAAAAATGCTCAGACTCATTCATCCGTCTGGTCAAAAAGAGAAAAGGAAAAAGCTGAATCCTGGCTTTCTTTTTCTAAACTTTTCTTTCTTGCTCATCCTGGTGATCCTGCCAGGCAGACAGACACAAGCATGCCTTGTTTGTTTTGGTCCACTCTTGTCTAAATGTGCTCAAATGGTGAAAACTAAATGAAAACTCAGACAGCGTGACGGAATGAAGAACTAGTATTATATTACCGTGAGGTTCTTAAGAGGACCGTAAAAAGATATGCACTGTGAACTTTCCAGGCCTTGAACGGGAAAATATTTGGTTCTGCCTTTTCCTCCACTTTTGAAACAGTGCACTGTGGGAGAGGGGAAAAAAATTGTCCAGTGTTCGTGAGAATTTTAGGAGAAAGAAAAGAGGAAGCTGTGAACTAGTGTGAGAAAATGTGTGTTATGTCTGTGTATGTGTGTATAAGGCAATGTGGAGGTGTGAGAATAAATTAGTCTACCAATTAATGTCTTTGTGTATTTTAGTTTTTTACTTTAATTACTCACAATAATGTCATGTTAATAATGTCACGGACAATCAGAAAAAAAAAATTAAATTTTATGGTTTAGGTTTTGGTTAAAGTTAGGTTAAAGATGCACATCTTTTGAAAACAAGTCACAAAAATATCCTTTGATTCTTTAAAAAGACTTTAAGTGGGCGCTTTTAGTAAATTCTAGGACTAAATAGTGCATTTGTTTGAGAGTATTTTACAGCCAGGCACGTATACACACTGGCGCACTGATTGCTCAAGTTGCTGGACATTTGTAAAAGAAGAATGCTAAATAACTCAAACTAACTGTAAGATACCACACCAACCGCTGTATGAGTCCAGTGCAACAGTGGGGATCATTGTGATTTTAAGGCAATAAGATATCCGGATTTGGCTACACAGACAATGGTTATTAGAAGGTTAAATTCAATATTGTTTTTCACAAGATTGGTTGACAATAACAAAAATGTAGAATATCCCTAGAGTTATTCTTTGAGGTTAAGGTGGGGTTGTGGCATGTAGAGTTGAGATTGTAGGGCAGGTCTCCAGGGAATGAATGTAAGTCAACGTCTCTTCCTAAGTGACAAAAACAAGTGCGCGACTGAGTGTGTATGTCTGAGGGAGTCTGTAGTTCTTCTATAATCTCCTGTCTTTGTGCGACCCGCAGACAGTTTAAAAGCTTTCTATTTACCTTTCGCACCATTCTCCCATTTTCAGGTCGCAGATAGAGGTGTGTGTGTGTGTGTGTGTGTGTGCGTGTGTGCGTGTGTGTGTGTGAGAGCGAGCGAGAGAGACAGAGCCCTGTAAAGTCCTCCTGGTGTGGGTGGACAGCTGGTCCAAAACAGGCGTTTGAGTCTCTAACAAACTGTGACACGTCAAAGATGTAACCTAGACCGCAATACAGCAACATGTAAAACGCCTCATTGACTCCCACCCAAAGCCGAGAGGAAAAGAAAAAGGAAAAAAATATATATTTTTGCTTACACACAACTGCAGCCATTAATCATAAATTTGATTTTTACGAGGGATGGGGAAGAATATGATTGTCATAAATTGAGCAAAACAAATGTGCGGAGGGAAGTTATTGGCTACAACTGCTGGATTCTTCTCAGGATAGCTTGACTTGGGGAATAAAGGGGCTGAGATATACCTTGAGTTGGATGAGTGTGTTTACCTCGCTCTGGTTGGCTTTCCCCCTCTGTTTTGAATCTGTACGTCTGTGCTTTTGCCAGGATGCATGTCAGTTATCAGACTTATTAGATGCCATCAAACGCCTGCTCTATCATCTGTCTGTCATCTGGCTCTGCTTTCTCGCAGTCTTCCTCTCTCCTTTAAAGTAGCTGTTTTCACTTTTCATCACTGTTCCCACATACACATACAAGTATATGTTAAATGCAAATGTTGGCAGACAAGCAAGAAGAAAGAGAAAGAAAAGCAAAAGCAGATACACAAAACTACATGAAAAAAACACATTGCTTCTCCAAAGCTTAAACGCCTGATTTTCAAGATTACACTGAGTCTGAACTGTTCTACAAACAGCATGAAGAGTCAACACAGTTTGTCTTGAGATTTTCTGACCAAGCTTCAGAACAAACCTTGAAGCGGGACAAATCTGAACATGATACTAAAGTTTGAGGTGATTAAAGATGTAAATCTGCACTCAGTGTAATTGTTCATGACAGTAATCTGCAAACGTCTTTGACATCATCCATCAAGTGAATGAGCCAAAGGTATTTTTCTTCGGCGCTCACTAAATAATTTGTGGATTCGGGGCAAAGTCTTAACGAGTGGTGAGGAAGATCACTCCAGAAAGATGTTGCTCTGAGTCTGCTGGATGTGTAAGTTATGTTTGAAAGTTGTTTGCTGTCACACAACCCATAGGGCGTTAATAAGTTCACATAGTAAATCAAAGCTTGCATTTGTTTCCGAGGCCAAACGTTACCTTAAAATTTGTTGTCATGTCATGGTGAGTCTTCTGTGAGACACCCAGACAACCGAACACGAACATCCTCCCATACAAGCCATTCAACCATCAGATGAATGAACACCAAGCCCCATTTCTCCCTAATTGCTTTGGAAAACATGTCGGGGAGCTGAGCAACATGGGCAATGACAGCTCCTGATGTTTTCCTACGGGACTAAGTCAACAAGCACAGACAGTGACATGAAAGAGCTCATCCACCTCTGTGGTTTTGCTCACTCACACGGACGACCAATTGATTAACTCATAAATCATTCTCATTCAGGCCTCGGGCATGGGAGCACCCCATCACCCCCCCCCCCCCCCCCCCCCCCCCCACACACACACACACACACACACACACACACACACACACACACACACACACACACACAAATAAAAATGGCGATGAGAAGCTGCAGCCCAACCCTGCACCCTCCAGCTAAGTAAGTGGAGGCGGGATGTTTCAGCTCATGGCAGAAGCCCAGCAGGAGGGAGAGGCCAGGTGGGGCAGGTACAGTGGGTGCTTACTGTGTAGAAAAAGAATTAGGGTGGGGTCATGGAAACGACAGGTATAGGATTAGTATGTGTTATTATACAGACGTGGAGGGATGTAGAAAGAAAACACAGAGGGGCTTAAAGAGAGATACAAATGTGTTATGAAGACAAATGAGAAGAACTGAATGAAACGCTGTGTAGTGCTGCCAAAACAGAGAGAAACGGGGGGATATAGAAATGGAGAGAAAGAGGGAGAGAAAGCATAGAGGAATGCAGTAAATCCCAAAGCGACTGAACAATCCTCTGGAGAAAGAAAAGAGGAATTTTTATGTGCTGCAGGTGAGCAGAACAGAGCAGAGGGAAGAGGAGACGAGGAGATAGACAGATGGAAAAAGAGGGAGAGGACGCGGGGGTGGCCGAGGGAATTTGAGGAAAGCTTGAAAGGGTTCGATTGTAGCAGAAAAAAGGGACACATGGACTGAAAATGAAGCAAAAGTGACAAGAAATGACACAAAATGGCTACTCATGCAGCTAGAGAGAGCATGACATATGGATGGACACAGTGAAAAAAAAGGCAGAAAGACATAAGGAGAAAAGATTGGGAGACAGAGTGTGAACAAAAAAAAAGGGATAAATAGGACAGAGACAGACTGACGGGGTGGAAGAGGAAGTCCGAAAACGAGCGTATCTGTGATCTTAAAGGCATACACGGCTTTTTGGGAGATTGGTCAGCTTCAATGATGAGATCACACGCACCTCAATGATCACACAACACACAAATCATGTTGAATGTTATCAGAGTATAATGAAGATTATCTTATAGGCAATATATTCTTCATTTGTTTGGCCTATTGACTGATTTATTATTACTTAATTTATGTTTTCAGGTGTTTTGAAGGAGAAAGTGTACTCTGGTACATTTCAGTGCTTTTAAACTAGGCTACTTTTGTTTCTTTCTATAATACAACATCCAAATGTTGTTCTGTGATCCCCATTGTTACACAAGCACTGCCTTTCTAAAGTGGTAACAGGTGTTTTATCTCTGCATACAAGCAAAACTGCTTTTTGCAACTTATTTTAGGTTTTTGTTTCATGATATCTTCAATATTTCTCAACATAAAAATGAACAAATCTTCCGTATAGATAAATTAAAGTATAGGTTTACCTTCTGGCTATCACTCTGAATTAGATACAGCCTCATTTATCAGCAGCATGAATCAGAGCTGTAACTAATTAAACTGCGTTATCGTTAAAAATAGCACTGTCTACAAAGCATAATCTTTAGCTTCAGATTATTGTTGCTGTACATGTGCAAAAACAAACAACTTGCAAATAGATGTTCTTACCGAAATGCTTGAAAATCATTCTTACCTATGACATTTTCTCAGATATATCGAATAACATAAGTCAAAAAGATTCCTCAAAGTGATGTCCTGAAATCTCAGACTGAAGTATTGGCAGTTGAGTTACATTGTGGGTAATATAGGTGGCAGGTTTTGAAAGGACTAGACTGGGGACATGGAAGAATTTCACAATAAAAGGAGGTGAAGTGTGGAGCGATTGAGCAAGAAGAAATAGCAGAAGAAGTGCACTGCAAGAGCAAATCAAAGTTCCTCAACAAGATGGCGCGCACGTCGACTCCTCTGGCAGTCATCAGTCCTATATGACTGCTGGTGGGACAGACTGTCTGGGCACCAGAGCCTTTTTCTGTCAGCAGCTGCCTGATAGACCGAACAAGCCAATAACGTTGATGCCTGTCAATGACAGTATCCGTTATTATTGCAGCACTCGCCAGCTGAGTCATACAAACGGAGCTCGGCAATCCTGTTACGTATTAGTTACAGCAATTTGTCTCTGCTTAGCTGACATAGGGAGAGAGACAGAGAGAGACAACGCTGAGTGATGGCTGTTAGGTATGACAAGCCTTATTCCAACGGAGTTCTAATACACAGAGATAATGATTCACACACGTGCTGCGCTTGCAAGCCCACACAACAATACACGCACACAGAACAAACCCACACACACAGACCATACAAAGCTGCCTTTGTTGACTACTGGCGGTCCCTCAGTCTTTGCTTACTAAATGTAAAAAACATACAGTGTCTTGTGTGTGTGTGTGTGTGTGTGTGTTAAGTCGCGTCTCTGTCAGCATTAACCCTTACCCCACTTAGTGAGAGTGTGTGTGAGACGATGTGTCAGCGTTGACGCAGTCAACCTCCTATAAAAGTCACTTCCTGCTCAGCTAATGCTGCTTCTCAAGGTTCATCTGATGGGCACTGGCTTGGACATGGTCCACATTTGTGTGTGTGTGTGTGTGTGCGTGTGTGTGTGTGTGTGTGTGTGTCAGGCCAGGCATGTGCTGTTGTGTGCAGGTGTGTACCTCAAAGGTGATGGAAAGGAGATTCTCATTGATCCTTTAAAAACTGGCCTGGGGCGAGCAGAGGGAGCCAGTGAGCTGCAGAGCACGTGGGAGGGGGGAGGGGGAGCAGTCAAGATAAATAAAGCCAAATAAGAAAGAAAGAAAAAGGATAACAGGTGAGGAAGCGATACAAGTCGCCGTGTGGTAGACAAGAGCAAAGATGATAAGAGGCAGAGACAGTGACAGAAACACGGAGCGTGGCGGCAACACAGACTCAACGAGAGCCCAGCGGTTGGTGGGATTATGTGGGGGCGGGTTTGTACCTGTGCCTGTTTCATGTAAATCCCTCACTGTCACAGGTCAGAGAGATGTTTTTTTTGGGGGGGGAAGGAGCTTCGTGAGATAGTGTGGGAGGAGGGATGATGCGGTGGGAGGTGGGAAAAGAGAGATGAAAGGAAAAATGAGATCGTAAATTTTCACCAGGACCGACAAATAAAAACTCTCTCATACCCCGCCTCTCTTGTTTTACTTTTTGTCATGAATGTGAGCCAGCCTTTGTTTCCCCGACCCCAAACTCCTGTCCCCTTGTGTCAATCACCTGAAACCATCCCTATAAAACTGAAACCAGTGCAAACAAAAATCCCATAAGCATTTGTTTTTTTTGTCTCCCCTCCCAATGGGCTCCCAAAAGACCAATAACACCATGCTCTGTACAAAAGCTAGTATTTATTCTCTTGAGTTACAATACAGTATATTTACACCACGGAGAAAAATAAATAAACATCTTGTTCAATAAATATTATAGAGATATGATCCATAACCTTTAGCTACATCATCCAAGGCACATTGTAGAGACATAACAATTGGACATTATTCTGAAAAACAAATGAAGACATCTGTAAATTGCCAAAGGAGAAAGTGTCTGATTTCATGTTTTAAAAGGCACAAAAGATTCACATCCATGTGGCCAATGTTTTGTGTTGAGGAGTGTGAAGTTACTTAAAGGAATAGTTAGACAACCTTTGCGTTCTTTCTGAGAGTTAGATGTGAAGATGTATTTCCACTCTCATGTCTTTTGGATATGAATGTTAAATGTCAAATACACATAACTGTACACAAAATGACTTGACAGAGGAAGTTACATGCCACAATCATGTGTCCCATACAAGTGTAAAATTAACAGACATTTGTAGTTTTATGGTTTTATGCGCCGGATATTTCCAAGACTGCAACATGCTAATTTAACCCTTTTAAATAAACAAGATGTTACATGTTAATTAGTTTAGAGGTGCTGAAGGTGGGTTTTGTCAGGCGAGCTGTTTCACATCTACATATTTTATTGTACAAACGTGAAAGTGGTACTGATTTTCAAATTTTACTTTCAGCAAGAAAGCATATATGTACAGTATATTTCCCAAAATGTCAAACTATACTTATTTTTACAGAAAACACAAAACGGTGGTATTTTTGAGGGGAAATTATTATATTCTAAAACATTTTTAAATAAAGCATTTGTTGTTATGGAGTTAAGTCATTAAAAAGTGGCACAAATGAGTGTGCACTGAATCAAAAGCAGCGTAGAAGTGAATGGTTGAGCTCCAAAAATCACAATAAGTGCGCATGTGCGTTTGTGTGTGTGTGTGTGTGTGTGTGTGTGTGTGTGTGTGTGTGTGTGTGTGTGTGTGTGCGTGTGTGTGCCTGTGTGTGTGTTTGACCACCTCTCTGTCTGGACAGTATGTGTAGCGCTGTTGTAGAGTTACTGTAACTGACCAGCCGACTTCTGATTACTCAGCAACACCCCTCTGCCCATTATTTCCACTGCTCATGTCCTGACTCACGCCTCCTCCCGTCTTCCTCTCCTCTCCTTGCCTCTTCATCCCCTCCTCTTCATCCCTCTGGGCTTTTCCTCCTCTCCTTTTGTCTTTTACCCATTCAGAAGTGTTCTTCCTTTCGAGAAAGTTTGCTGATTCACACATCTGGAGGTCACTGAATCAGTTTTCACTCAATGGCTGCACTGTCACTTGGCTTACCCCTGTGTTCAGTGTGTGTGTGTGTGTGTCTGTGTGTGTGTCTAACCACCTACAGTGGTATTTCTGTTGATCTATGAGCCGTGAAGTCCGGTAACTCAGCCCAGTCTCAGTGTGTCTCGCTCAATGAGCTTCTATGTGCATCAGGCGGGTGACAGTGCTGGTAATATTTTGGCTTTATATTCCATCAATGCTTCTTGTTGACCTGCCAAATCGTCCTTCATTCACTTATTCCAGTACTGTATGAATGAGTTAAGAATGCTTTTATGTGCTTTTGTCTGTTTAAACTCTCAATTTGTTCCCACTCAGAATGTATGCAAATCATAGATGTTCCGATATACTGCACTTGTGTGTCTCAGTGTCTCAGCCTCTGAGTCTCTTCTTTAGGCGGTTAAAGTCCTTCGCCGACCGCCACAGCCAACTCTGCAGCTCCCTCAATATCCAAAACCCCTCCACCTTCCTGGCAAAGTCGTTCATTGTCGGCCGCACCGACAACAGCGAGGAGGAGGCAGAGGAGGCAGAGGAAAGGAGCGGATTTAGTGGAGGCGAAAGGAGGGAGGTGCCCCTTTGTAAAGACAGAGGAACCGGCTGGGAGAGGAGGGTGTGCTCCTCACCTGCTCCAAACTGGTAGAGTAAGGAGAGGGTGGACAGAGGAGGTTGGAGGGTGGGAGTGAGGAGGGAGCGAGGAGGCCGACGCTGATGATGGAAAGTGGAGTAAGGAGCCTCCATGTATGTTTGCTTCTCCTCCTCCACCGTTAACCCTCTGCGTGCCTCCATAATAAATCCATCTTCTTCTCTTAGTGTGTCAGTGTGACGTGAGTTCAGGTTGTAGCTGTATTGATTATTGTGGGTTTGGATGTTTGGTAGTCCAAGGGAGCTGGAGCTGTCTGTGCCCGGGTACGACACTTCTACCCAGGGTTCAGGCTGACTTTCCTTCTCCTCTCCATCCTCGCTGATACTCAACAACCTTCTCCTCCTCCATCCGTCCTCACCTACTTCTCGCTCCAGCTCCTCATCTTCCTCCTCCCCTACTCTCTCTTCTTCGCTGGGAGACCATTTCCCGCTCTCTGGCTCTTCCCTTCTCACTCTCCTCCCTCTTTCTCCTCTTCCCTTCTCCCTCGATCCGCCACTCCCTCCTCCAGCTGCGGTGGCGTCCGCTCTCCTCCCCTCTCTCCCTCTTCTTTTCTCCACCAGGTCTACTCTGACACCGTCCTCCCGCTCTCCTCTGACCACCGTCTTCCCGCTCCGTCTTTGGTTGTAACGCTGAGCGGACTCTGTCCTGGTCCTGGCTCTGGACCTGTAAAGGCTCTGGCTCATCAGTGGAGCAGGTCGGTCGGCCCCTACCACCCTCAAAGGGTACTGCAGCTCTCTAGCGGTACTCCCCGTGTTTGCAGATGGAGGAGGAAGTGCGTAACCGAGGGTGGTCATCAGTGCAGATATAGAGCCCAGCAGCCCATCTAGGCCTGTGCAAAAGTGCAGCAGGGAGGTCTTGAGGGAGGGGCAGAGGGTGGAGCGGGCCAACTCCCTGACTGCTGCCAGCAGGACAGAGTAGGCCTTCTGGTTCTGGGAGAGCCGAGCTTGGTTCTCCAGGCCGTGCCACAGCTCCAGGCGGGTGGCGGCGCTGGGCAGGGACAGAGAGGTACTGTTGGGTCGAGGAGGGGAGAAGTCTTTCTCGTTGAATGGAGGACCTAGGTAGGTCAGCTGGAGGAGATATACACAAATCAGACGAAAGGTTGAGAACGTGTACACTTTCTACAGATTCCTTGCTATTGGGAAGTAGCCCAGAAACATAATATCAGACAGTTTGTCAATTAGCCAACAGTTTAGTTAGATTATCTAAACAACTTTATTTGGAGCTTAATCTGAAAGTGAGTGATTCTGTCATGTCTGTAATAATACATCAATACACAGGAAAACTGTGGTCACGTACAGATGATCATAATTAAACCAGGAAGTCAACTTCTAAAGTAGCTTTCTGTTCTCTTTGGAATTAGTTTGACCAATATCAACTCTCTGTTTGCTCTGTTTTTCATCTCTACCAACTCCTGAGGACAATATCTGCCTCTTTAGCTGCTTAATGCTCCACTATGTTCACCAGCTATCTCTGACTGTATCAGTCGGTTTGGTGCTGAGCAGGTAGTGTACTGAGGGTTTTTAGAGGTTTCTCAGTGAAAACCGCTGCGTGCTGGGGCCGAAAATGACATAAAGCAGAGAGGAGCTGCGGATTCATGTGATAAATTATATAGATAGTATATATAGATCGTTTTTTAAGCACTTTAATGGGAACTCAGAAACAGAAAGGTGTCACAAAACACAACTCACATAGATGTCTTTGATTTCCTTGAGCTGATACTCCAGGTATTTGGTCAGCTCGTACGTGCTTTCTATCGAACTCCTCTCGCTGGCCAGGTTGTGTGAAGAATCCAGGGCCGTCGCCATGGCAGCAGCCAATAGCAAGATGAGTTGGTGTTGATGCACTGTGGAGAAATAAAAAATGATTAAAACTCAGACAGACAGTATGAGATGTTTCTTTAAGCACACAGGCGTCATGGGTGTCCAAGTGATAATTAACACACACTGCAGAGGTATTTGTAATCATAACAAAGAGATGAACTTTATCTCAGACATTATTTTCTCATTCGGTGATTTATATAACTTGAATGTTTGGTTTTTAATTATCATGATGATTTGAGAGCTCAACAGACCAAAATCACCTCCAGCTATGTTTCCAAATGTCGCCCCGGTCGCTGCACCATCACACTGTTTATAGTATTTTTTTATTTTTTACAATATTCTGGTTTATTTCTTTGTCTCTATAGCGATGGCCTCGTCTGTTTACATACTGCCGGATCAGAGTCATCTGACACTGCCAATAAAGCTTTTTCCGTTTCCAATCTAATTTTAGAGGTTTCTGGCTGTCGGAGGTTTACTCTGCCTTCAAATAAAACCTCACTTAATGGCTGCAGACAGTCAGACAAATGGCTCCTATGCTCAATGCACCAGCCTGTCGGGCAAACAGCCCTTTAACACACACACACACACACACACACACACACACACACACACACACACACACACACACACACACACACACACACATTCCTAACTGATATCCCAACAACACAGACATGTGGCTTTCTTTACAATCACAAACATTAATGTGTTTGTATCAGTTGTATGTTTGCTGTGGACTTCTTGTTTAGGTTCCAGAGTGATTGTGAGTGTTTGTGAGAATGTTTGTAGTTGTAATTTTATATGTGGATTTCACATTGTATACAATGATTATGAGTGTGTGTGTGCGTGTGTGTGTGTGTGTGGGGGGGGGGAATACGGAGGTTGTAACACTGGAAGCCTTTTAGTCCCCTCATCTCTGATTTCAAACAGAGAAAATTGGATTAGAAAGGTGGTTTTCAACATTAAGGGACCTCATGTACGTCCACTTATCTTTGTCCCTGGCTTGCTGTCTCTGCACGCCTTCCCTTTCCCACTCCCTCCTTAACTTTCTAACTCTCTTTCTCTTTCCCTCGCTTGAGCGCGACGTACATTTCTTTTGTTTGTCTCTGTTCTCTGTCATCCTTTTCCATCTTCTCTGCACTCCGTCATCCTCCTGACACCCAGACGGTATGGCAGTGATTCATGCTTGTAATTATGGACAAAACATGCTGCTGTTCAACAGGTGGGAAATAAGTATTGCACAATGTGTGTCAACCTTCTCTCTATCTCTCTGTCTCTCTCTGACTCACCTGGGGCCTCTCGTTGCTTCATCAATTGAATCCCTCCCTCACTGCACTCTTTACTTTCTGACATCATACCTTTCTCCTCCCCACTTCTCTCTCCTGACGCTTTTATCTCTTCTCTGCCTCGGGGAAAAATAACAGCCAATTAACCCCGATTAGCTCTCCTACTCTCCCTCTAGTGCCCCTTTTTCTTTCTCTTTCATCTATCCATCATGATGGGCCCCACAGGATGAACATTAAATGGTTTAAACATTCAACACGTTTTCAGTGGTTCTAGGAAAACAAATTCTGACCTAAAACAGTCAACACTTTTTTCTTCTGACTCAAGCACTTACATTTGATGCATCGGTATGCGTGAGTTAGGTAGAAACCTCATGATATTATGCACTCTGCACTACTCAATACATAAATATGTGTAGTCTGCTGTGTTATAATTGCAGTGAGCATTAGAAAATGTGTCACTGAAGAAAATTATAAAAAAATTATTGTCATATATAGTTTTTTGTCTTCTGTGCCTTTACCCATGTAACATGTAAAGTGATCAGAAAGAAAGCAAATCATCCAAATACATTGATGTTCACCCATTTGATTATGTTATGATTTGCGATGATGACATGGTAACAACGAGTAACTGTAGTGACAATTTTAGCCTAACAAGCTCAAGCTTGCTGAAGTTGTACTCATCAATTGACTTGACAGATTGGGTAACCGGCAGTTTGAAATTAAAGCACGATTAGAAATGCTTGTGTGACACGGACAAAACCTGAACAAACAACTGCTTGATTTAAAGTGGAAAAGAAGTGCCTCATTCATGGCTCGTAGATCTTCCATTACCTGTGGACCACGAGTTATCGGCTACATCAAAGCTTTCTCCCAGAATATTTTCTGGTTGGACCCAGGCAACTCTTATGCTCCCACACACACCTTAAAATCAGTCAACTAGGACAACCCCCACAGCCAAGCCCTCTCCAATCTCCTCACCCTCAACATCCTCATCACCTGTCAGAAGCAATAAGCATCTTTCAGCAACCCCTGAACATTTGGAGCTCATCAAGCCACGGGCTCCTCCTCCATTAGCATCTAAACACTCCGAAATCAACACGACATCTCTGAGTAAACAGCCCTGAAGGAAAAGGACACACACGAGCAACAAGGGTTGCATTCAGAAGGAATAAACAGGTACCAAAAAAAAAAGGAGCCTGGGACGCAGAAAGAAAATTCTCCTGAGGAAAAACTCAACCCAAACTGTTCCAAACTGTTTCCTTTCGTCTGCAGCCACATGTTCAGAGATGATTGCCAGACGTGAAAACCTCTTGTTGTTGTGATTGAGCGCTGACATGTCTAAAAGCATCCTCCGCCAAAAACAACTGCTCTTTTGTACCATAAACTGAGATAACTCAAACCCATATAGGGCCAAGTTGTTTTTATATAACATTACATTGAGCAATATACATTGAAGTCGGCGTATAGCCCGACTTCAAGGGGAGCCCTGCAGGCGTGGGGCTGTGTACCTGGCAGTGAAAGCACACTCCGCAGGGTAGGGTTGAAACCAGAACATTCTCCGTGGGAGGATTGCATTACAGCAACACAGGGGTTCCCTACAACGGCCGACAATGACCCGCCTCTGTGCACTTATGTGTGTGTGAAACATATTTTGGCACACATATGCATTAGGGTTTCACAAATTATTCACCCACGGGGAAGCTCCATTATTCACAACAGATCATATTTTTAACTAAGGGTTTGTTCGCTGGTTTTAAAGTCAGATCTGGCACTCTGGAGTCTGGCTGCCATCTATATTACAGAGCTCAACATGAGGTTCAGGCGCCAGAGCTTCTGAGCTCCTAATAGGTCAAAACTAAATATCAGCGCAGGGTCAGGGTTCAGAGTTGAATTATAGGGTGTGAGGTTGCGTTCAGGGCAAAAAGAGCCTTGTAACACACTTGACATTTACACAGACGGTGTTTTGGTAAACCAGTGACCCAGAGTTTGAGGGCGTTGTGCTGCCTCCATCCAAGGGGACTAGAATTTCATCTTTTCCAACATGCACCACCACTTGAGGTTTCAAACAAGCGCTTAAACAGAATTTGGAATTGTGGGAAAACCATGTGCAAGTTAATCTCTCCAGTCTGGTCCAGGAAAAAGTAGCTCCAGAGCCAAAAGAGGTTGCCCTTCATTGCTCCAACCACTTGAAAGAAGTCTTAAACAGAAAGAAAACATCAGTGTCTTGTCGAAGATGTTCGAATCCGGCCCAAATTAGATGTTTAATTGTTACGTTTTCCAGTTCTTACGATAACTACAGTCTATTGTCAAGCCATACTTTTGGTGAACCTACATTGTTAGACGTTGACATGATTTAACATTAATCAAGCCATGCAGCCGGATTTTGGAACAAAATGTTGAAACTGCAGTGGGTTTCTTCAGAACCAAAACAACAAGCTGCAGGCTACGTCCTCTCACTCTTCACTCTTTAGTGTCGTCTACTATTCAGGACTCCTCTTCTACATCGGAGGACAATTTTAGACAACCTTAGACACATGATGTATCCAGCCATGTTTCATGCTACATGCACGTTACATGCCATGTTGGGAGTGATTATAATGACAGATTTAAATGTAAACTTATAGTAAGGAGGCTATAAATGTTATTTAATTAAACCCGGTAATCAGATTTAATCAGATTTATGTGTAATGTTTTTAATGTGTGTTTTTCAATCCAGGCTGAATGAAATCTGATTACGATCTGATAATTGTTTTATATAGGTTGCCAATCTGTTCAGTTCATTTTATAACATCAGTTAATCTCCAAACTACTACATGTTTTAATAAGTTGCTTATTTAGGCAAATTAAATGATCTGGCTATCAGTGGGTGTGAATGCACCATAAACTCCAGCTTTACCTACTGGCTTTTTCCAGAGGTTTAAGTTGTATCCCAGACTCCTCTTCAGTGGTGTCACCAACCAAACCTCTGCACTGACACCTGAAACATTTTCCAGACTGTGGGACATGGTTGAACGCTCCAGAAAAAGCTAGTAAGTGAACCTGATACTCAAGATAGTTTATCACAGATTTGTGTTCCCACATTGTTACTTTTTTTGTTATCTGTTTCCTTTTGTTAGAAATGTTTAATTGATGTGTCTTTCTGAGAATGTGCACCCGTCTTGCATATGTGTTGTCGTGTAGTCATTTTGTCAGAGACGGACCCAGAGGATCATTGAGGCTTGTTGTGGCTTTGTTGACAGAAAAGACTCATCACAACCAAACTCAGAGGAGCTGTTTGTCTCTTGCACAGTTATTTAATTATTCTGTGTTACTGTACCTAGTGGCAATTCTGCCTTCTGTCATAAGGCTTATCCTAAACATAAACACACCTGTGCCGGACGCCAGGGGCATAAAAACATCGACACGCTGATGTGAGGGATGAGCCAAAGTGGAAGTGGACGGAGACACGCGTTGGATGAGGGGGGGGGAGGGTGGTGGGTTTGACAGTCTGGGGTCAGGGTCGGTGTTTTGTCTGTGTACAGTTATAGGCCAGATTTATGTGCAGTCTGTACTCAATCAAATGTGCATTCCTTTACTAACTCAACACACACAGACGTGCACACACACTTGCATCCAGATTGCGCACTGGAGCATGTATGCACAACCTTATCCTGAATAAATGCATATAAACAAAGACATTTTCCCATTTATTGTCCCATGACATTCCTTGCTCTGGAGTTTGTTCATATTGAATTTAAAATTGATCCTCTTGGCACCGGTCAGACAACTGGGGTAGCCAAACAACATCAATGATCCAAAAAACAAAGATGAAAGAAAACAATTAAAAAATCCAATAAAATTGTTGTTTATGCTCAGAAACTCTCTGTGAAACTGTGTCTCACTGGTCGTAAAATCAATGTCCTACGTGTACTTCCCCTTCTTACCCCGATGTCTGTCTCCCTCTTCACCTTATAAACCAATCCATCCATATTTTTTAATATGTGGATTCCAATTGCTCCAAACTTTATCGCCATGTTTGGTTTCAATTTCGTTGTCCCTTCATCTGTCCCCCTCTCCCCCTAAATCTTCCTGAAACATCAAACCTCCTTCTTAAAGTCTCCTTCCTTTCTCTCCCTAATTACCGTGTCCCTCTCTTTTTTTCACTAATTGTCTCCACTCGTTCCCTCCATCTACATCTTTCACTCCCTCCTTAAAGACCTTCGGTTTTTAATTTACAGCTTGAACCCCCTTGTGTCCCCAGCTGCTCCCTATCTTTTCTCCTAAATAATAATTCAAAATAGAATCCGACAAGATTTAAATTTGTTTCACAGAAAGTAGGAAATAAACTAAGTAATGTACTTACAGTTCTGAGGTAGTAATGAAACAATTAGTCAAATAATTGTCAGTCGACAGAAAATAAAATCATTCATCATTGAGGTTTTTTTTCAGTTTCATCTGGTCAAATAAGAGGATTTGCTCCTTTGCCTAATTTGATATTATACTGAATATATTTGACTTTTGGTGGACAAAACAGGGGATTTGAAGTTCACTTTTTTCTGACATTCTCGAACAAAGAACTGATTGGTCAACTGACAAAGGCACCGGCAGATTTTTTAGTTGTTGTTTTTTTCCATGTAAAATACTTGTTTTATTCAATATTCATCACTTGTTTTACTAATCAATTTATTTATGTGCATAAGTTATGGTATTTCATATATTAATTCATTTATTGTATAAATATGTTTATTTTTGGAAAGTGCTGCGGGTGAGAGGGAAGCCTGGGTCGGCCTGCTGAACCTGCTGCCACCGCGACCCGACCCCGGATAAGCGGGTGATAATGGATGGATGGATGGATGTTTATTTTCATTTCATGGCATAAATGCTCCTGAGCTACATGTCTTAGTTTATTGGTGTGGCAGTATGTCTTTTTATATATTGTCTGCTGAGCTGTTTACTTGAGTATCTTTTATTTGTTACTGTGTGGGAGCGACACAACTAATTTCACCTCTGGAGATTACTAATAAAGTTATATGCTCATCATCTTCAACAAAATTTCCGAGAAAAACACTGAACTTTTTAATAATTGACAACTAGTGAGTTACTTAAAATGAGCATTTAAAATACACAATGCACTGTTTAAACTTCCCAGGCGTAGATACAAACTTTATATGACCTCCATCATGACCTAGCGGCCATTCTTCCGGCATAATGAGTACTTTTAATGCTTTAAAGGTATTTTGCTGATTATACTGAATAAATTAGGGACTTGAGAGTATTTTACGTTGTGGTATTCAGGACCTGAATCAGGAGTGAGGAGAGATATTTTGGGGTCTTGAAGGATAGAGACAGCGGAGAGGAGGAGGAAGAGAGGATTTTAAAGGAAGGAGGGAGAGGAAAAGGAGTTGGTGGAGGGGAGAGGGAGAGTTTTCTAAAGCGAGGGGCCATGTTAATTTGGGAAAAATGTAAACAGCATGTGTAACTGTTCAAAGCGTGACCGACTCATTTTATATCAGTCCCCCCTGCTCTCTCCTCTCTCTTTCCCTCTGGGTGCTGCTAACTTCTGTCAATCGGGAATCTGCACTGCATTAACCCCTCTACCGCCAGTTCCTCTCTCCCTCTCTCTCTCTCTATTTACTTTTATCTGTCTCTACCTCTCTTTACTCTCTCTCACCCCAACACACACACAGCCCCCCACCCCACCTCCACAAATCCTCCTGACATCCATATATATACCGTGAAGAATTGAGGATGGTGCTGAGCGAATCAAAAGATGTGAAAGGTTCACTATTCTTCTCCTTTCCACATCCTTTGCTCTTTCTCTCTCTCTCTCTCTCTCTCTCTCACTCCTTTCACTCTTCCTTTGTTTCCTCCTTTTGGCGGGTGTGTTTTAACTCGCTATTCCAACACACACTAACGCTTTTATCTGAAACACACCGACACTAATTCAACCCTCCCAGCAATAACAGGCCTTGTCTGTGTGTGTGTGTGTGTGTGTGTGTGTGTGTGTGAGTGTGTGTGTGTATGTGTGTGTGTGTATGTGTGTGTGTGTGTGTGTGTGTAGGAGGTATGTGTATTTAAAAGGAGAAAAAACATGTGCAACTATGTGTGGGAACGTGTTGTTTTGTGTGTCTACCTGGGGAGGTGTGTGTGTGTGTTTGTGTGTGTGTGTGTGTGTGTGTGTGTGTGTGTGTGTTTGTGTGTGTGTGTGTGGGTGTGGGTGTGGGTGTGTCAAAGGCAGCATGTTCTTCAACAGCTGAGCTCTGTGTGTATTTATTTGCTCTGAATATCAGAGGGAGCAGCAGTTTGTTCTTTACTCTTCCTGTCTATAGGTGGTCACGTCATGTGAACCAGCCAGCCATCAGCAAATTTGGCCTCATGGTGTGACCATCTAGGAGAGCAAGGAAGGGAGGGAGGGGTGTGGGAGGGTGGCGGGAGTTGAGGGAGAGGGGGGAGAGAGACAGAGGAACTTGGTGATCTTCAGTTCAGCGCTTCAGTTCAGCGCATCATTTCATCACGCAGCCAACCTTCTGTATTATCTTTCTTTCACCTCCTTTTCCTTCCTTTCATAGACATGGAGCAGCAGCCGCTCCAGTCCCAGGGGGAAAAGTGTGTGCGTGTGTGTGTGTGTGTGTGTGTGTGTGCGTGCGTGCCTGTGTGCGTGTGCGTGTGCGTGTATGCGTGCATGCGTGTGCATGTGTGTGTGTGCGTTCACACCCTGACTAACGTGAATCATGTACTTTCTCATATCACTGACAGCTAACTAGACAGAGGCTTAAGCTGCCTCTGACCTCCTCAACCCCTGTCATTTTTAACCCCCCCCCCCCCCCCCCCACACACACACACACACACACACACTGCTCTCTTTTTAACACACACACACACAGACTTTCTTTCAGTCCTTTTACTCTTTTGTCTTTGTTGTCTGTTAATCTCACATTCTCCCTTCACTATGTTAAAGAAAAAATATATAACAAAATATCGAAAACTAAAGTTTGCTTCTGTGTTGAACACGTCTGTTCAATATGCAGTTTTTTCTGTCTATTATTTATTTGGTAACCTTTGAGGCTTGCTGATGAGCCACCGAACCCATCTGTTTCTTCAACATAAATCTTGTAATGTAAATACAACAAATTTTGGATGTTGGAAATATTTTCAAGATTTTTCAATTTCTTTTTTTCTAGATAACCAACACAAATTGAATGGAATATAAGTCCATTGTTGTAATTAGATAGTTACTTTCTAGACGGTGCGCAAGTAAACCACATCACGATATCAAAATTAAGTGTGCAAAAAAACAGCAAACACTTGTCTGCATCCAAGTTTTTTTCACAATATCTCACAATATTGACGATCGACAGGAAATTTGCGACAGAATAATAATAATAACGTAATTATTAGAGCAGGACATTATTTAAGTGTTTTCTTTCTTTCTTTCTTTCTTTTATTCACATAACAAAAGTATTTGGATTGATGTACTTACCTCCGCAAAACATTTTCATTTATCCCAATCCTTTTATTCCGTTCAGTTCGCTCTCACAAGTTTATCCACTGGTGAATTTTAAGAGCTGAAATAACCCGATAAAAATGTCTCCTTTCCTTTTGTAGATTAGTTCGCTGTCTTGAAACTTTGAATAAATTAGATCTGTTCTCCTTCCTCACACAACTTTGGATGAGCTGGAGGGGAAAAAGCAGGTGATGTCGATTAAATCTCATTGATCAGAGGATGAGGTTGAGCCGTTGATGCTCCGCTGACTTGGTGTGTGTGGTCTGTGTGACAGACTGAATGACGGTGGAGTCTTATGTACCTCCGCCTCCTCCTCTTTTTCTACCCCTTTTCTTCTTTTCCTCCCCTCCTCCCCATCCCCGTCTCTCCTTCTGTCGTTATCCTCCTCGGCGCTGGTGATTCACGAGGTTGACGCATCACAGAGCCGAGCTGAACCACGGGACTTGTCACAACTCATTTATGTCTCTCTCCGCTCGTCATCCTCCTGAGCGCGATCTGACTGCGGCCGTTTGATCTGTAATCCGCTTTTCCTTTAATAAGGTGCACGTCTTGCTGGATCAGATACCTGCAAGGCAGAAGGACCTAGTAACCCTTCGACCCTCAAATCATCCTGCAAATAAGGAATTACATTTTCTCTCTTATTTATGGCCGTGTTCTTCCCCTTTTTATAATCGCCTAAAATTCATTTTTTAAATTATTTTCCACCAGTAGCCTTTACTCTATTAGGCTATTCGTGGGCCTTTCTCTAAATGTATTTTAAAAAACAGTAAACAATTAAGAGCAATTATTTGTTTATCATAGTCTTTATGCAAAAGAAAGCCCAACGTAATCTTAAAATAATGTATAGCCATATGTGAATCAAAACTTTAAAATATCGTGGAATATAGGAGTAAAAAGCCCTTGACGATACACGGTTCAGAAATCGGGGTAAGATTTCATTGAGCAGCCTATAATGTGAATAGTTGTCGACAGGAAGATTATATGGACGCTAGGGCCTATAAATTTAGAGGCCTCCCATAAACTGTGTTACGACACAAGTTATCAATGGAGCATTGAATATACTTAGTCCCCATTCGGAAATATTCCGTTTGTTTTTTCTGTCTGTTTCTGAGAAAGGGGGAGGATGAAGGCAAGTGTTTGCCTGCTCCGCGGCATTTCTTTCTTCTCCCATTCCTCGGCTTTTAGTTGTTTTTATTGACACGTGGATTACGGTGATCTTCTTCTCTCACCTCAGGCTGTCACTCAGCATACCAACAGCACTCACACCATGGCGCGCGCATGATTGTGTGCGTGCACGAGGTGAGAAATTCAAGGAGAAGCCTCACTAGATGACAATTTGTATTGGGTCCAACTTAAATGTTTTTTTCTTTCTTTTCTGTAAACTGTTTTGGTCTAATTTAATTTCAAATTTTGTTTGGGCTACATAATTACATTTTACATTACATTAGATCATGACTTAATATACCGTGGCCCAGTTCTTAAGATGGTTTATTTCATTTAAATTTAAAATGTACTATCTAGTAAATGCAGATATGTATAGACTAGAGTGGTTAGGGGGTATATGGCCAAACAGTTGATTTCTGCCCAAAAGCCCAAGAACAAGTAAAGTCATGTGAATCAGGACATGAGTAGGCTATCTTTTGAGTTGTATTTGATCCAGGCCCTTGCCGCAGTCATATTACGTTTGATATCATGCGGTTTCAAAATCCAAATAATTATTTGGACTGTGACTTAAAAAATTAGAGAAAGGCGACATCTGTACTGTTCTACTCTGTGTATTGTACTGTATGTTACACCTTTGACAAAAAGGAAAAAAATATAGAAAATATAATAGAAATGCATATACTATAAACTACTATAGGCTACTACTATATACTACTTCTTTAGAAGTGTCGTGTGCCACCTAAAGGTGATGAGTGGTCATTGCAGTCTGCTCTGCAACAACTTCAAGTCTTCACACAGAAGTTGCCAGGAGCTACTCGATGCGTAAATTACAATAAAACCGCTGCGTCGGAAACACATCGCAGAGTGGATGCTTTCAAATGTACGGCTTTATTGAAGAAAAGAGAAATTGTTCACCAAACCGGAAGTACATACAAACAGACCAGAATTCTTTCCTGTGACGTAGCACTAGCTCCCGGTGCTACACGCGGGAAACAGGCGAAGCTGCTCATCACATTGACAGTAAGACATGAAGTTTCAAATTGTATTGTATCGCTTGTTTAGGAACTCAGTTTGATACATGTGTTTGTAACAAGGGGCCATATTCCACCCACGTGCTGTACGTGGAGCTATTTCGTTCACAAAATTAGCTGATTATCAGTTGATTTCTTTTCAACGGCCTAGTTTCAGCTGGAGCGCTCGATTTGATGTTCGCTGTGTCTCCAGCGGGGCGGCGCCTGTAGTCAGTGTCGCCTATCGCTCTGCTTGAGGTGTCGGTCGAACTCAGCGCCACGACTTACAGGAAAACAAGCGCACCTTGTGCAGTTCAAGTTAGCCTAGCATGGACGTTAGCCAGCATGGACGTTACTTACTATTTTTTATCAGAAACCGCTGCACCGGACGATCGGACCCAACGGTTAGTGATCGATTGACGTCAGAAGGAAATAACAATCGCAATGTGGGCACGCTGTATCTCACTGCTCGCGCACAGCCAGCGGAAACTGAGAGCTGAAGTTAGCTCACAACTCTAACCAGTGCTTTAAATTGAGTGTCACGTTAGTTAGCATCAGTCGTACATGCATTTGTGAATAAAACAACTAAAGTTAACAGAAGTAACCACAACACTCTGTCGTATTGACACCATCACATGGAGGCTTCTCTGTCTCTCGAGTGGGACTCGGTGCTCAGCCTCCAATTAGTGTCTGACCACCATCACAAGAGTGTACATAGTGATTGATATTTCAGCCCTGTGGGTGTTTGCTTCTGTGTAATTCATGTTCTTCTGTCTGTAGAGGATCAGTCGCCTGTAGCTGAAATGGGAGACACGCTGGAGTTCAACGACATTTACCAGGAGTTCAAAGGCTCGTGGGTCAGTATCCTCATCAACCAACTCTGCTCTCAAAATGTGTAGATGGGAACCATTCAGAATATTACTAATACACAGACTGATCTACACTCATAATAACTATATTTGCTATCCTGCTTTGTATGTACTACAACTCGTATAACATGATTGATAAAGTTAAAACATATCGGTGCATTCCCGTTTTATGTTGCTTTCTGCTGAATTTAAAAGTGTATCTGATTAGAGGCAAAATCGATTTTGTATTGCAAGTTGGGATGACAAAAAATATAATTTCCTTGCAAAATAATTAAGTTATCCTTAAGAACTAGGACAGCAACTAACAGATATGTTCACAATTCATTCATCTGCATATTGTTTTCTTAAGTAGACTATTAAATATCAGAAAAGGCTTTCCAGAGCCCAAATTGCTTGTTTTTTTTGACCACTGTTCCAAAAAAACCAAGAATATTCTCAATGTAGAAGACTTGGAAAGGCAGAAAATGTTCATCTAAAAAAAAAAAAAAAAACATGGAACCATTGAATTTCTGGCATTACTTCTTTGAAAAACAAACAACTTAACAGTGAATCTGTTGTCAAAATAGGCCGATTACATTTTTGTCAGTTGACTGTTCATTGTAAAACTGAAAAGAGATTGATTAAACTCTTTCTTGAGGCGTTAAGTCCCAGCATTTCAACACAAGTCCTATGTCTGTTTGTATCTCCTCCCTTGGTCGCTGCAGAATGATGGGCGGCTGCGTTTCGGCAAACAAAATGTGGTTTATAAGAGCAGCAAAACGGGGAAGGTGGACAGCATCCCTGCTGGAGAGCTCAACCTCGCCCAGTGGAGGCGAGTGTGTTTAGGTCACGGAATCAAACTGGCCACCAACTCGGGACATGTCCACAAATATGACGGCTTCAGGGACACGGTGAGTGTGTTTTAATAAAGCTGTAGTTTGACAGTTTTTGAGGTTTATTAGGCAGATCAGGCTCTCAAAGCTTCTGTCATAATTTTTTCCTGTTGCAATCCTTAAACAGACTCTAAATCGTTCTTCCTGGTTGTATTTTTCTGTTTCTGGGAAGTAATTGTTACCTCACTCCGAGGGGAACAAGGCAACAGTGGAATATTACAGACTTACACACACACACACTCTGCTGGTTTGTTCGGTGCTGTGTTTATGACGAGAGATGTAACACAAGTAAGGGGCCCGCCGGTAAACAACTCCCATCCCATGTCTGACATTGCCTTGAAAGAAACGCTACCATCTTGCAAAAAACAACCAACACTTGGAGTGTGGGTTGTTATCAAAAGTATGTGAATGAGTCGACTCTTCTCTCCAAAGATCCTAATGGGATTAATGAGGGAAACCAGCGCTAGCATGTGTGTTCCATAAACAGTGTAATCATCGGCTCATGTGAGTCCAGTGTTTATATCAATCCACTGAAACAATTTGGCTCAGAAGACAGACAAGAAAAACATTTGTGGTCGTATTTGTTTTTATCACCCTAGTTTTTTTTTATTCTTTTCCCCCCGCTGCTCTGAGTGTATGGGGAATGTCAGCACGCAAGTATAAAATTGGGATGGAGGAATGGGTATAACCTGGATTCTGTGGCTGCGAGCGCTGGCGTCTCCTGGGGTTAATCAGCATAGTTTTTTTTTGTAGATGGATCCTCTCGTCCCGCAGCACATGGCATGATGTCATTGTTTATTATCCCACAGCCAGTGTCAGTAATCGGGAGTTGGCAGGAGGTTTAGCCGCTGGCGAGCCATACAGGAGCTTTGATGCATCTGTCCTTCTGAAGTGTCCTTGAGCAAGACAACGAATCTCTCCGGTTATGTAGCTAACCTGTAATTGTCTATTTGAGGGTCGGGCTGTAGAGGCACGTCCATGTCTTCTGTTCATTTCGCTTCAATGTTTATTGGCCTAAGACATCATTGTTTACATTAAGAGTGTGGCATTGAATGTATGCAGCTGCATGTTATGGTTGCATCTTGGTATTAAACCCTGCCATAGGTACTTAATAATGTCTAGATTGTCCAGAGCTGATAATGAAACCTCAATATTTTTTGCCGTTACTGGATGAAATGTGCCCACAGTTCTGTAAAATGTTGGTTTCAAAAGCCATGTCAGATTTATAGTCTTCTTTATTAATTCACAGGTATTGCCAGTTTTCCTACTTAAAGCAGGAATTTTTGCCTGCTTCTGGTAAAGCTCTTGAACAGTCGCTTTGCTTGTACACATTATTTAACAATTCAGACGTCTGGCTTATATTGTGAAGTGAACAAAAAGCTTTTGTAGTCAAGTTTGTGTAGTCGTAGTAGTAAAAGAAAATATATCATATATGTGCAACATTTGTATTGTTAGCGATGCCATACAGAGTTTTCTAATAAGAATAGGTTCATAAATGAAAGCTAATCACTTTTTTTTAACAGATCTTGGCACTTTTTGTATTGCTGCTCAAGAAAGACTATTTGTTTACATACATGTAAGAATATTAAAGCAATGTTTAGTCGTTTCTTGATTTTTCTCACAAAATAATCCCCAAAAAAACAAGACTATCGATAAACGTACTAATATCAATAACATCCAAATGTTAACTATCCCTACTGCCATGACTTGTTGTATTATCAGAATTTGATGTGTTAGGTCCCAAAGAAAAGTCCTGAAGCCGATCATGAAATAATTTAATGCCATTCCTGTGTGCGGAGAGGCAACAGGAAGTTGGCTAGCTCTATTGGTCCGAAAATGTGGATGTTTTTTATGAAATGAGGTTGAAGGTTGTTGGGAGAGCATGAAAAATGTTGTTATAAAAGACATACAGGTGTGCGTGCGTGGGGGGGGGGGGGGGGGGACTCTGTGTTTATTATGATTAAATGAGCTGAGCAACAACAAATCTGCCAGAACTGTAATGAGGAGTAGAGAAACACTCAACAGCAGGCCTGATGAGGACACTGGGAATGAACACACACATCGACAAAAACAGGCCACCTCTGCACAAACTCTTGATTTAAAAAAATAAAATAAAAATGCATTTACACATCTGCTCACACATGCTCTCGTATCTAAACAATGCCTTAATCCTGGCTAACAAACCGCTGATGAATGTGTGTGTGCGCACACACACACACAGACAGACTCTCTGAGCTCTAATTGGCTCTAATAACCTTATGGACAGGCAGATATCCAGGTGCGTAAACTCTGTTTCCCACACAGTCTCTACCCTGGCCTGCTCACTCGCACACCACAATCACTTCCACATGTGTGTGTACAGCTAGGACAGTGCTTGTGTGCGTGATTGAGCATGTGTTTGTCGCTGTGTGTGACTGTGTCTCCTTTCCAGTTGTAAGTGAGCTTGCAGGATAAATAAACAGGCTGATTGTCAGCGGCGGTGTGGAGGGGAGGAGGACACGGAGGGCAGATGGATTACCTTCACCTCCAGTGTTCCCAAGAGGCCTCAGTTTGGGGGTGTGGTTCTAATAGCTCCGTGATTAATTAACCCTCCATCCCCTCACCCTTTTCGGAGGGTGTTTTTCTAAGAATTGACCCTTGCCGCAAAAGTGTGTTACTGCCTGACTAACATGAAGCCTTTTGTCTTTTCCATTTATTTACCCCTTTTCATCATGTCCTCTCCTGTCAACTTTGTCTTCTGCCCCCTCTTACCTTTTGTCCATCAGGACTTTGAGAAGATCTCTGAGTTTTTCAAGGCTAACTACAAGGTGGAGCTGACGGAGAAGGACATGTGTGTGAAGGGATGGAACTGGGGAACAGCCAAGTTCTCAGGTAAAAAACAAACAAAACATTTGTAACAAACAAAATGTCCTCACCAGTTGGCTACTGAAGGATTAAGTATGCACAGGGTCACTGAAGTAATGTATATTAGATTATTTTCGTTATCGATTAATCTGTAGATTACTTAATTCATTATTTTGTCCATAGAAATGCAACGAGTAGTCACATTATTCAGTTTACTAATTGATATACCAGGTGGGCATAATTTCTTCACATTTGAGAACCAGCAAAGGTTTGCAGAAATTTGAATGATCAAAAATTGTTTAATTAATTATCCTTTAAACCATCTTACTGGTTAATTGACTGCTTGTTTCAGCTCCTAATATATACTATGTTCTAACAATGAAGAGCAGGATTCAAAGTAGCAGCGAGTAGCAAGCCTATTGATCTGTAACAAACATACTAAACACATTTTTTCTCATGTACTGAGAACCCTGATAATACTTAAAGAAGATTTGAAAAGTAAGCTGCCACTGACATTTGTCACCCCCCCCACACCACCACCGCAGGACCACTGTTATCATTTGAAGTAAATGACAGTACAGCTTTCGAGGTCCCACTGTCCAACGTGTCCCAATGCGCAACGGGGAAGAACGAAGTCACTCTGGAGTTTCACCAGAACGACGACACTGATGTCTCCCTCATGGAGGTCCGATTCTACGTCCCTCCCGCCCAGGCTGATGAACGACAAGACCCTGTGGAGGTGAGGAATGATGGGCTTCTTCCTTTTTATACTGCTAGTTCGCTCCTCGTAAAGTGCTTCAAAAAGTAAATGTACATCTTTGATAATAAAGCTTAAAATGTGTGTCTGTTTTCCTGCAGGCATTTGCAGATAATGTGTTGTCGAAGGCTGATGTGATCCAGGCCACAGGAGACGCTGTGTGTATCTTCAAAGAGCTGCAGTGTCTTACGCCCAGAGGAAGGTAGAAGATCAACACAAAGCAAAGTCACTCACAGATTTCCTCATTAATGTTATCCCATCAATCGAAAACCAGTCTTACAAACAAAACCATTGATAGTGTTTGCTTGGGAAGCCACTCCGGTTAGTCCAAACATGACCGGGTTAGTCATTAACTACAGTGATGGTGTTTACGCCATTCACCTTAGTTAAGACTATAGCAAGAGTGCAATCTAATTTCTCTTTTTTCCACACTCAGATACGACATCCGTATCTACCCGACTTTCCTTCACCTCCATGGTAAGACGTTTGACTACAAGATTCCCTACACCACCGTCCTCCGTCTATTCCTGCTGCCGCACAAGGATCAGAGGCAGATGTTCTTTGTGGTAAGTGGACTTTTGTGCCATTTTTCTCAGTCCTTAGTTTTTCACTCCAAACAAGCATTTTCCTGTTGCTGGTACCCTCGATCCTTCTTAAACTCTTTCTCCCTGTTTGTCTTTTTTTTTTTGTTAGATAAGTCTGGATCCTCCCATTAAGCAGGGTCAGACGCGTTATCACTTCCTCATCCTGCTTTTCTCCAAGGAAGAGGATCTCAGCCTCACCCTCAACATGAGCGAGTGAGTATGTGACAGTGAAGGACACCATGTTTTTTTGGGTAACATGTCGCCATGTGCAATATGAGCCATAGACATGTTGGGAAGTTTGTTTAAAAGGCCTGTTAGGAGCTCTCTTATGGTAACGGCTCAATGATAGGACAAGATTTGACGTATCCACTAGGGGGAAGCAACGGTCTGGAGGAGCACTTTACATACATTTCCAGGAGCACCAGCTACTTGTATGTTCTTTGCATTGTTGCTTACAACACTAGAAACCTGTGTTAAGTATTTTCATTCCACAATAGTAAACCTGTCGTTTCTTTTGCGTCTTCAAAGGGAGGACGTGGAGCGCCGTTTTGAGGGCAAACTCAGTAAAAACATGTCAGGGTCTTTGTACGAGATGGTCAGCAGGGTGATGAAGGCCCTGGTCAACCGCAAGATCACTGTGCCCGGAAACTTCCAGGGGTAAGCACCTGATAGACGCATTCGGAACACATTTTCTTCTATGTTTGAGTAAATCCAGTTAAACGTGCCTAATTCTTCCACAGTCACTCTGGGGTTCAGTGCATTACCTGCTCCTACAAGGCGTCCTCGGGCCTCCTCTATCCTCTGGAGAGGGGCTTCATCTATGTCCACAAGCCCCCCGTGCATTTGCGCTTCGAGGAGATCTCCTCTGTCAACTTCGCCCGAGGCACCACCACAACGCGATCCTTTGACTTTGAGATCGAGACCAAGCAGGGAAATCAGTTCACCTTCAGCAGCATTGAGAGGTGAGAGCTCCTGTCACTCAGTCCTGTCCTAAAAATGTCTGACCTTTACCATACTGATTTGAATCTGTGCAAAGTGTGTTACCAGAGAGGTTTTTTCACATTCCTCTACTGTCTGTGCACTTGCCTAAAATCTGAGATTAAAAAATGCCTCATGAATTTCAAAGTCAATTACTAATGGCAGCATAGAAACCTGAAACCTCCAGCCCAGAGTGGACTTGTTGATACAGAGAGCGAGAGTTTGCACAAGCAGAGTGAACGTTTTGACAACATGGTAGAGTGTGATGATTCTGGATATAAACCTGGTACTAAAATCCCTCTAGATATTATTGTATTTTTCACTAGCACTAAAGATAGATATATTATATATTAATAATCATAGCCGAGTATTCTTTTTACCTCCATTTAAGAATGTGTCTGTGGGGAACTTTAAAGTTGCAGCCATTGTTATTGAGATAAGTGTGACAACGTATTGAGATATAGATTTTATCATCAAGCCTTGAATCCATTTAGTGAATTTCAGCCAAGATAACCTCAGTCTTTCTCTGTTCCTTCAGAGAAGAGTACGGCAAACTGTTTGACTTTGTTAACGCCAAGAAGCTCAACATCAAGAACAGAGGATTCAAAGAGGTAACTCACTTGTCTTTTCAACATCTCCCAGTTTGTGATCAAAGACATTACATGACTTTTGTTTGACTTCCATCCCACATATTGATGCTTGTTGCCCTTCTCCTGTGTGTCTGTCCTTGTACCCCTGTAGAAGAAGGTGGGTATGGTCATGGGCGTCATGTTTGAACGACACTTGATTTTTAACGGTGTGATTTCTGCTTGCATGGCGTGTGTGTATGTTACCAAGGATCGTTTCTTAAAATCATGCTTTTGATTGAAGATTACCAATACGATTGCTAAGTGATTTATAACTAATCATGGGACATCGGGGTGATGGAGTGTGGGACTCTGTTAACTAAGCGTGCGTGCGTGCAGTTGTTTGCATCGTGCTGACTAATGTGTGGCCCGGGGAATTTTGGTGTGCTTTAACACTCGACACAGCTGTCGGCATGACCACTGCTTAACATAGGCAGTGCTGATTGCATTAATGCTGTCAGTTGACGTATATACAAGTTCGTGGTTTGTCTGACAACTCTGTTTCTCTGGTGATGAGGCCATCTGTTGCCATGGTGACAGGGTCAGTTGAGAAGGTTAATGAAAATGAATGGGCCGGCTCTCTATGTCCTGTTGGTGTTTTAATAAGAGGCTCCTTGATGCATGGAGATAGGAAAGCCCATGTGAGAGGAGAAGAAATACAGATACAAGACAATGCTTTTCTGTGGGGGGGATTCTTCCTTTTACTCTTGAGTGATATCTTTTGTTAAAGAAACTTGGCACAAATACAGAGGAACAGGACATTTCCAGACTACATTTTTCTAAATAACAAATTTCACCTGGTCATTAACATAAGATGTTAATGACCAGGTAGCTATTTGTAAATGTATTACAAGGTTGTGCAGTTGCTGAATCTGACTTGTCAATTAATCATTTAGTCAATTAAAAGGTAAATATACTACAATATTAATAATTGTTTAATTCCAATATTAAGTCAAACTAATTGCCACTTCAAGTGTGTGCGTTTGCTGATTTCTGTAAATTGAATATTTGTGGTTTTGTCCTGTTGGACACTTCCTCTGTTAAATTGTGATTGGCATTTTTCAGTATCTTCCTAAATCTCATTGACTAAATGATCAATTATGACCAAATTATCAATTATGAAAGTGCTGATTTAATTGCAGCCCTGAAACTCCAATGGCTATGCTTGTATAGTGGTTACTGTTGGGTTTGTGTTTTGTTTCTGACGGTGCAGTTTACTTTCAGGGCATGAAGGGTAAAATTGACGAGTACAGTGACTCAGACGAGGACCAGCATGATGCCTACCTGGAGAGGATGAAGGCTGAGGGCAAGATCAGAGAGGAGGGCAACGAAAGCGAAGAATCGGACGGCGAAAGCGGTGAGCAACAGTTCAGTATGCCGGAAGTAAGCGATACATGTTGTGTTCAGAAGATCAGCACGATTGAATTCCGGTCTTGTTTCACTCTTTTAGATGAGTCGTTTAACCCCGGAGAAGAAGATGATGATATTGCAGAAGAGTAAGTGACTTTTTCGTAAAATTGATCTTTATTTTAGTGTCCGTTTGTCCTTTTCATCGGTCCCCGTGGCTTCTTCAACCCAGCTGACTTTCCTGTTCTGTTTCTTCACCTACGTCAGGTACGACAGCAATGCGTCGGCGAGCGACAGCAGCGAAGACGGGGACGATAGCGACAATGATGGCTCAAAGAAGAAGGTCAAGAAACCCAAAGTGGTCAAGGAGAAAAAAGAAAGGAAACCACGTAAAGAGGTGAGAGAACCGTGTGGACAAAGAAAACGTGAGAAATATCGATTCAAGGAGCGATTTTTATTTTTCCCGGCTCTAGAAATTGCAAACTGATGCAGAGTTTGGGTTACTCGAGGATTTAAAATCCTTTCCTTCCTTTTAATCTGAGTAGAAAAAGCCGAGAGAAGGACCCAAGAGGCCGATGAGCGCCTACATGTTGTGGCTGAATGCCAGCCGCGAGCGCATCAAGTCTGAGAACCCCGGCATCTCCATCACAGAGATTTCCAAGAAGGCTGGAGAGATGTGGAGACAACTGGGCAAAGACGACAAGGAGGTGAGGCAGGAGAATGAGCAGGAGAGATGATTTGGATTATGTTTACTCCATTGCTCTCACAACACTAGATAATTATGTGTTTTTTGTGTGGCTGTGACCATAGCATGACATAAAAGCAAAGTATGCAAGTTGTAGGTTTGATCATTTTAATTTAGATGCAATGTAGGAAACTTTTTTTTTTCACGCAATCTTTGTTACTCAGTGTGGATCATGTGTTATTCTTTGGGTTAAAAATGTGTATATATATATATATATATATATTTATTTAATTAATTAATTAATGAAGAAGAAAGAATGATATCGAACTGTTTTGTAGTGCTATTTCTCAAAGAACTACAGCCAGATTTGCACATCTTTGCCAAATAGGACATAGAGAAAAAGTTTTAACAAACTTAAGTTCTTCAATCCGCTCTTTACTTTCCTGCTTCTCTATGTCCTCCAGGAGTGGGACACAAAGGCGGCAGAGGCGAAGAGGCAGTATGACAAAGCAAAGAAAGAGTACAAAGATAGCGTCGCCAGTGGCGTTGGCGGTGCCAGTAGTGGCGGTGGCGGAGCAACATCAAGTTCCAAGAAGTAAGGCTTACAATACTGAAACTCTTGTTTTTTGGGGGGGTTTTCTTCGAAACAATCAGTCTAATATGTATGTAACTCTTTTCTCACCACCCTTCACCCTTTTAGGGAGAGTAAAAAATCTGGAGGTAAGAAGGACGAGAAGAAGAGGAAGTCTGCTGGAGGAGACAAGGAAAAGGAGCGGGGAGGAGGCAACGACAGCTTTAAGAGTCGAGAGTTCATCGAGACGAGCGAGGACAGTTCGTCAGACACTGACCGCAAGAGCAAGTCCAAGAAGAAGAAGAAGAAGAAGGTAAATTAATAACAAACATAATGGTCAGCTGGGCTTCAGCAGAATCCATTATCGGATTCATCTTCTGTGCGTTTCTCTCCGTTCACCACAACATTCAGACATCGCTCGCTGTAGTGAGTCAGTCTCTGGTTATGTCGTATACATTTAATTATGGATAGACATTTTAGGGTGCAAAATTTGTTTTCAACCACTTGTAAGTTTGCGTTGCAGATCAATGTAGAGATTGTATTTGTTTTTGACTTTTTTGAGTGAATCTGGACGTCCCAATCAAGTAAAGATAGGAGGAAAGAGGACTTTTTACAAAAGCTAGCCGGTATATCTGATACACAGATACCGATGTATATCTGTGATAATAATCTGAGTCTAGCTCGAGCCGGATTTCAATATTTATCAGGATTTTAAACTCCTGGTGCGTCGGCCTTGTGAAGCATACGCCTTCCTGTTGTCGAGCAATTCTGAAATAAAGGAAATGTTTTTCATAATATTCAAAATGGAGACGCAAGACCAAAATGTATCACACAAGTAAGTGAACGATTGGTATTTTTTATTGTATCTGGATTTTTGTTACTGGCAGAATACAGAGGGAATAAAAACATGTTGTCTTTATTCCTCATTACTCATGTTAACCTCTGTTTTCTTTTAATATTTTTTAACCAGGAATCGGATGAAGAGAAGGAAGAGGCTGTGTCCACACCTGCCAGCTCAGAGGCAGACTCTGACTAAACATACAACATTTACCCATCCGAGACAAACCAAGGACCAAGCATTTATATGCTCCATGTTGATCTCACACAAATGGACTGACAGACAAATCAACAGACTTGAGTTTAATTTTTTTTCTACGACAAGTTTTGCTTCAAGAGTACAAACACGCCTTGTGACTCCGAAAGCTTGCGTCATATTTGATATTCTAACTTGTTTTCATCCTGACAGCTTTGTGAAATGGTGGTATACTGGTGTACCACTTTACCAAGAATTCTTGAGGTTTTTTTCCTATCTCACCCACGGGGATGGCTGTAGTTTGGTAGTACTGAAGAATATAGGAGTTATTAGTTGATTCAATGTCGATAACACAGAGGAGCAGGTGTGAAGCGGTTTTGTTCTTCCAGTGTTGAGCATTTCAAACCGCAGTTAAGTGTTTGTTTGTGTTTTTGTTATCTTTTCAGGCTTGAATAAATAAATGATTCATTTTTAATAAATCTGCACTTTTCTGTTTTTGTTGTACACAACTTTTAGCATTATGCTGCAGAGTGGTAATAGAAAGTTGTCTTGGCGGCTTTCATCACTTATTATGCATGTCTGTTATGGATTCATTTGCATTAAGAAATAAAAGCCAAAGAATGGACTTTGAAGCTGAACATTTCTGCCAACATGGTTAAAGACGTCCTTAAATAAATGGATTTTGAATTCGGTGACAACTCAAACTCCACTTGCTGAGGAAGATGACATGATCAAAAGCTCCAGAACAGTTATTAAAAGTACCTTTGGTGATTGTTTTGTCCTTTTGTTAATGTGAAGGTCAATAATGAACTTTGAACCTAATGTTCTTATTATACCATTTAAAAACACTTCTCGTGAACACCAGCAGAATTCATGCAGGATTGTCTCTGTTCTTCCAAACTCACTGCACAAGGATTCATTCACGTTTTGCTGTTATTTTTCCCCACCTGAGCGTCTCCCTATCCACTGAAGAAATGGCACTGCATATCAGGGAGATATTAGCTCTTTATGTAGTTAGTCTTACTCAGGCAATTCCCATAGGAGTCCTATCCCCTGTTGTGTTGTACATCAGGCCCATTTAACCAGGCAGGGTGGTTTGGGAGTGTGTTATCACAGGAAGTTAGATGGCGACGCTGATGAATGTCGGAGAGACATTTCAATCGGAAAGCCAAGGCCTAAGTACACAGCGGTTTGTAAAAGGGTCGCTATGTTAGGATCGAACATGGTGGTTTTTAAGAGCCAAACACTCCCAATGTGTGGTAGACTTCCGAGTGAACAGTGTTGATTTTGATGATAAGATACTCTTCCTGCGGCAGTAACAGACTGGATGTCATTTGAGTTGAATTTTTCTCAAAGATTTCCCTTTGTTCTCAATATGGGAACATCACAATATCCCTAGTTCCAACTGCACCTTTTGTTTTTAAGTTTTATTTTGAAGCATTCAAGGAAAACAAGTGGAAAGTCAGACAAGTGGATCTGTGAGGGGTACCACTGTGCTCTTACCTAAATGCTAATGTCAGGATGCTAACATGCTGATGTTTAGCCTGTAGTTTAGTGTGTAGAATTTTGTAAAGAAAAAACAAAATTGACAAATTGAAACGTTGACCTGATTGCAGTCCTGGATGAAAAGTCGGGATCATTAAAGTGACTACCCTGATGCGGACATGAATATATAAACCGAATTACATGGCAATCCATCCAATAGTTGTTGAAACATTTGAAACGCTAAAAGAAGTGTCAGGTGATCAAAGTAATTTGGGTTAATTGTCTGGGAACTATGAATATACAAAATGTTTTTCCAATGCCTCGAGTAAATGTTGAGACATTTATAGGAAAGCTTTGGCCTTATGACGGCACTACAGGAAAAGTCAGGTGGTCACCAACATATGTAAGATTCATCCACTGGGGAACATGAATGTCTGCAAAGTTTTATGGCACTCCATCAACTAGATGTTGAGATATTATCAGTCTGGACCAAAGTGTTGGACAGTGCCTTTGTGTTCACGTGATCTTGGGATGTTTGTGTAATGGCATGTCCTAAATCCTAAATGTAGCGGCCAAATACAGATCGAGTGTGGATGTTTTTACATAGATCCCTTCCTGTTGAATGATGATAACCACTTTCACGACAGTGTCCCCTTTCACAAAGAAAATCCATCCGTCAATCTGACACTCACTCCTCATGCGTGTCCACATTTACAATCTGACAAATGGTGTCTCATATTTGTAGATGTACGTGTTTCACCATATCATTGGCCATTACAGGAATGCAAAGGCTCTAATCTTTGGGATCAGGGTTACAGTTGCATGCAGCCTGAAAGCTCGTGCATGTGTGTTTATCCTGTCTTCGATTACGTTAACAGTAATTGACCACAAACATAATGGGCCCACTTATGAAATGACAAAGTCTTCAGGCTCATGCATTTATACACACACACACGCACACACACGCACACACACACACACAGACAGACAGACAGACACTGTCATTGCATCATTACATTATCTCCCTGATATAAGAGCCAATAATGCTGTTGGTTCTCGTGAGTATGTTGAGAAGTGATCGTATCATATGTCGCAATAATTGCACAGTTGTCAAAAACAGCTTATAACTTATTACCAAAGCCTCCCATAGCAGCCTGTAAGTATAGAATCTGATTTATGTATATAGTGTTGATGTATATGACTGAAACAAGTGATAATGGAGAGATATTGAACATATGTGTCTGAGTGGTTACATTTAAAGTGATGACATTATCACAAGTTTTCACTGCTACTTTTGAAGAATGCATCTCAGATTAACTGATGAAACCTGAGTTAAAAGTAGAAGCATTTTTATCTTCTTGTTTTTGTAAAACATTCTTGAGCCAGAATAAATAGGAAGACACAGTCCGCAATGTATACAAAAACATTTTTCATACGGATCCCTAGAATTGTGACAAATGTACTGAGCGAGGCATTTTACAGTTAAAGAAAAGACAATCTAAATGGTTATGACACTATTTCGACATATTTCAATAATATTTAGCATTTGTAATAGTTTTTTGTCACTTATTAGTTGCTCCCAATATATTTTCAATAAGCCAAGAATGGCCAATATACAGCAAATAGGCTCAGATGATTTACCAGTCGAACTAACAGGATCTTCTAAAACCCAAGGAAGGGGGATCTTGTTTGATTATGATCGAAAAAGTAAAACTAACATATATATATATATATATATATATATATATATATATAATATACTTGTTTTAGTAACAGTCTTCAGGGTGTTGTGTAACATCTGACCAGAGGGAACAGAGGAAAAATAACCTTTTTACAAACTGTCCCATTTATAGTAATTCCTTATAGAGCTTTGCTGTTAAATACACCAACCAAATAAACAGGTAATGTATTTCATCCCTTATTTCCATTTCACAGCTTTCTGCTATTAAACAGCATTATAATTTTAATTTGTAATTTATGGTTCTGTGAGTGAAGTGTTCGGGTTTTTGGGGTTAGATTCCCTCAGAGTCTCTCAGTAACACTGAACAATGAATTAAGTGACGGTAGTGTACTTCAAATAAAAGCATTAAAGAAACGTGGACAAAACTACTTAAATGGATGACAGAAATGTGTCTGGAGCAAATGAAAGTGGATGTATGGGATATTGATCAGTGTCCCTGGATAATTGTGTGTGCGCGCTTGCATCTCCGGCTTATTGTGAGAGAAAGAGGCGTGGGAGATGGGGATTTGTGGTGCAGAAAGAAAGAAAGAGGGAGGGACAGCAGAACACTTTCACATTTTCCTCTCGCTAATTCAAGTAAAGGAAGGGGAGGTCCAGTTTGTGTTATAAACCAGTGAAACAAAGAGGAGAGAGACAGTGAGGTCTAACCATCAAATATGCAATGAAGCAGACGAACACAGGCCGCACCAAGTAAGTGAAAGACAGGATCAGAAATAGTTTCTCTCAGTAGAATCCGGAGGGAGCTACAGTTTTACCACCTCACTTCCCCGAAGGCACCTGTTGAGGCTGACCAGGTGTTAAACTTAGACTCAGGAGGACCCGTCTCTTCGTCCGTCGCTCTCTGACTTGCACCGACAAGCAGCCATGGGCTCAATGGTGGGCTGCATCACGGACTTCTTCACTTATGAGACTACCAAGTCTGTGGTGGTCAAGAGCTGGTTTGTGGGCATCGTCAACCGGATTGTTCAGCTGCTCATCATTTCATATTTTGTCGGGTCAGTGATGTGTTTCTTTTGGTTTAGTTGTTATGTTTAGTGGTTGATTGTGTTTTTTCCTCCCCAGGTTAGTTTCTTTGTGTTACAAGCTCTGGGATTTCTCTTGGTATAGACTCACCCTAACAACAAAAATATTTTTTTCAATCTTGCTATGCAGATGTTTTTTTGTTTTATTTGGCCATATTTTGAGATTTCCTCCACAAACAGTTTTCCTGGCAAACTACTTTCAGCAGTGAAAAAAAATAATCAGATCTTTTACTTTATAAGAGTATCAATTCTACAATGTAAACATATTTAATTACAAGTAAAAGTCCTTCCTTCTAAATTTTTCAGAAGTAAAAGAAAAGAAGTTGTCAGCTAAATTCAATTCAAGTATAAAAAGTAATAGTAGTCGCTGTGCAGCAGAAAAGCCCCTGTCAGTATTACATTATTATATATCAAATTGTTTCAGGGTGATTGCTGATGCATGAACAAAAAGGCAGCTTTTGATAGTTGCATCTGGTTAAGGGATACGTTTATTAAGTGCTGTACAAACTCTGTGATACAATACAATAAAATCTGAAGTAGAGGGACAGAAAATACTGGGAGATATGCTACAAAGACCCCAGTTAAAATGGTAACTGTGGATGGTGCAATTTAATTTAATTTACCTCTTAGACCAGTAGGCCATAGGGATTCCCAAAATGTAACATTTTTAAATGGCTTTTTAAATGTAAAGAAATGTGCAATTGGATTGCCATCCAACTTGTGCAAATTAATGTATTAATTCATACTTTTTTTATCTTTATCTGTGATCAGATTTACTTTCAGCCCCAGTTGGTGCCTCTCATGTATTTTCATTACATTCAAGAGTTAAGCATGCAATTAAAAGAGAAATATAAAGAAGAAATGTGATCCATAAGGTTGTTTGACAACAGATGTTTTGTTCTACCATCTGGATGAAATACATAATCCATCTACTGCAAAATAATAACGAAGTTTTACTATTTTTAATTTGTATATCCAAACAAAGATGGTAGCCTGAAATGACCAAATGGCAAGCATAAAAGTTTTAAAAACTAATATATGTAAAAAGGTTCAATGCACTTTTGATACAGAGGTAAAATCCAAACCCTTTTTATATTAAAACAAATGTTAAGGCTGAACTTGATCAAAATAAATTGATACATTTATTAAGTAAAATATGTCCAGAAACGAGACTTCATATTCTCTACTTCTTTCACGTAACTCTTGATCTGCTATTAATCCTGTGTGCCCTGCAGCTGGGTCTTCATCCATGAGAAATCGTATCAGGTGAAGGACACCGGCATTGAGTCCTCTGTGATGACCAAAGTGAAAGGCTTCGGTGACCTTAACGGCCAAGTGATGGATGTGGCCGACTATGTCTTCCCCCAACAGGTGTGTGGCGCCCGCACAAACATAAGCATGACATTTGATTCATTTTCAACTCTCAGGTTCCCTGTCGGACGGACGACACACATTAGGTGGACTGAAAGGTTTGGTGGTGGTTTGAGGTGCACATGAAGAATCCGACAGTTGATAATGCATTGTTGATATCAATTTTGTGATGAGCAAGCTGTCTTTCTGTCTCCATCTTTCCATGTGTGGCACATTTCGACCGTTGTACAGCATTTTATAAAAATACAGAATATAATAATGATCCACTGTGTTTCAGGGCGCAGGTATCTTCTGCATCATGACCAAAGTCATCATCACAAAAAAACAGTCACAAAGAAAATGTGCAGAGGTGAGGACATTATTTAAATCATTCAGTTTCACTGGCATTGTAAAAAATGCAGTCAGAGCCTTGCATGATGATGTAAGGGCGTGCAGACTCTGAAACATCTTCTAAATCACTTCTTATTAAAACCTTTTCTGTGAAGGCCTTTATAAGACCCCAATGTTTTGTTGTCGAGTTAATGTTTTAGCTATTACACTTGTTTATTTTATTCCTCTATATTTATTATATTGTATACATTCAAGGAAGGCAGTGCAAAAAAAACATGGTCACATATCTTATAGCTTACTTGCTTACTTCATCATCATTACTGTAGTGGTCATTTGTCCAATAAATCAAAAACAAACATAAACCCAGGTGCATGCTGGTCCTGTACCTGCCTACTCCTACATATAACCACAGGTGCCCACAGTGTTACCCAATTAACGAACAAATGAACAACCAAAAGACTAAATATATCTACAACAACAATAAAGAATAAAACTAAACTAAAAACTATCACAAGAAAAAAGCTATTCTAATATATCAAAACATCTAACCTAAATAAGCAAACAACCTGAATGATTAAACAATACTACTTGTCAATAAAATAACTAAATACCAATATCAAATAAATAGCTCCAACAGTTACATTTGTTCTATTAAAATAATTTTGTCCAAGAATACCTCTACATCCAGAATTACTGAGGAAGTGAAAGGAATTTAAAAGGCGTGTAAGGGTTGAGTGTATGAATGATATCACGCTTTAAGTTTGTGTGTTTCAGGTGGAGAAAGGGTTTAATTGTAGCAACAATGACGACTGCAAAAAGCATCTAGGCAGCGTCCTTTCCAATGGTGAGTCTAAACTTAAAGGGTATCTTTGCTTTTTTTAAAACCTATTTCCTACATATTTTTGTGTCTAAGTGAATAATGGGGAGAATCATTTTTGGAGTTGAGCGAGTATTGAGCGAGAACTCTGCAGCCGCTAACCAGAGAGGCAAACTATTTTCAAGTACACTCAGAATCATGTTCTTTAAAACAAGAAAAGACTGCAGAGGCTGAGTGTTCAATCAGTTAAACATGCAATAAATCTTAGAATACATTTAGAACTTCTCAAGATGTTGCTCCGGCTGACAGACCTTAATATAGTTAATCTATGTAGAGATTGTCCTGGTATAATAGCATGTTTAAAATGATTCTGCTAGTGTGGGATTTTGTTTATAGAAGATGGAGCCAATCCCAGAGAAAATTGTTGTAATTGTAAAATCCTATACATTAAACATAAGGCCAGGTGTTAGATGTACTTTTCCAATTTACACTTGATAAATCTTTGGCCATATTTTCAAACCTAAGATTGTCTGCTCATATGGATCATTGTTCATTCTGATGACTGACACAAGTTAGTTTGACCAAGCAGTGGTGGTGTAGGTGGGGTGTAAACAAAAAGTGATGTAAAAGCAGAAAACAAAGGAAGTATGCATCTTTCCAAATGCACACACTCTGTAAGTGATGCACAAAAGACTGTAATAACTCTTATGGCTTCCTCTGTATTAACCTATGAACCAGATCATCTCAATTTAACTGACATTCCTGTTCTTTCTGTCTCACCCACCAGGGATGATAACAGGTGTTTGCCTTAACTCCTACAATGGCACCGGTCATTGCGAGATTTATGGATGGTGTCCAGCCGAGGATGACAACGTTTATATGTAAGATTTACACATACAACACATCCTCATTGAAAGACTTGATTGTCATCCTCACATGTCGTTCTCTGTCAACATCCTGCCAGCAAACCCATGATGGATGTGGTCAAATTCACCATCTTCATCAAAAACAGTGTTCGCTTTCCACTGTTCAATGTCACCAGGTCGGTCACAACAAGACACACACATTATCAAACTTAAGCAGCTGAAACAACTGTGAAGAAAATATATAATAATCCCACATAACCTGGTGAAATATCTTTCTCTCAGAGGGAACTTTATCTCCACAATGACATCCAGTGATATCAAGAAATGTACTTACCATCCGGAGAAAAACCCCTTTTGCCCCATCTTTCGTGTGGAGGACGTGCTGAACATCACTAGGCAGAACCAGACTGCACTGGCACTCAAGGTCTTATCTGTCCTCTATCTCCTCCTTCCTCCTATTTCTCCTCAACATTTCCTTAACTTTTCATCCTCAAGACTAAAATGTTGTAACTACACACAGAGATAGTTTTGTTGACATGCATAGGAGTAGGCAGCAGCTCATTCCCAATAACAATGCTTTGTCACGTCCCTCAGCATCTGATACCAACGCCCAGGGCACCTTTTAGCATCTATATGAGATGCACCGGGCTTTTAATTAATGCTCGACAAAAGAGATTTTAGTTATGAGACAGTATTTGATTGTACAAATGCGTCTTGTACCTTTGGCGACGGAGCTAAGCTAATAAACTAATGAGTTTGCTAACTGTGCGTTAGTTAGCTTGGAGAGCTTTATTTTCTCTCTTCATTATCTTTTTATTGAAGCTACAATAGTGCACAAAATGACAAGCAGTAAACAGAATAGTAGTGGGAAAATAAATTCAGAGAATCTCCAAGGTTTTGTGACTGACTAGTACCCGGTGATCACCCCGTTGGCTGGCAGATTAACAGTTAGCTCGCCAGCAACAGCCGTTTACAAAGTAGTCCTGCAATTATTCACTATGCCACAGAGCTTCCAGAAAGAAATATTTTGCAAAGACACACTGATTGTTTTCACGATACTAGTGTAACCCTGATTATTACTAGCCGAAGGTTGAGCAATTAAAAAAGCCGGCTAAATTCTAAAAATTAAAGGTTACTCTATTACTTAGAGCCTCAATGTACATCTATATTTTCCTTTTCATCCTTCTCTTTCAGGGTGGAGAAATAGGAATAAATATTGAGTGGAAGTGTAACTTGGACTGGGGCCTTGAATATTGTCTACCAAAGTATTCATTCACACGACTGGACGCACCATTTGTCAAGAATGCCGTCTCCAGTGGCTACAACTTCAGGTAAAGTAAGGGGGATTTCTCCTCTCCATGTCAAATCTCTTTATACCTTTTAATTCTTTGGTCACTTTTTTCCCTTCTCTTCAAATGCAGATTTGCCAAATATTTCATGACAGAGAATGGGACTGAATTTCGGACACTTCACAAAGCATATGCCATCCGCTTTGATGTTATGGTCACTGGCATTGTGAGTTGTGTAACATGGTCAAGCGTCCGTGGTCGCCGAGGGACTGGTGACCTGATTGTTCAGGTCCTATGCCCTGACCAGTGGGCTATCCTGATTCTAACTACTCGAGGTTAATGACGAACCATAAAAAACAATCGTTTCTGCCTCAAGGCTGGTCTTGGCATGAAAAGCAGTGTGATTCACAGCACTGTATTTTTTAGAGTTTGGTTTTGTTAGGAATAATTTAGTGAGCTTTAGAGGCTAACTAACTCCATGTTTAAGCCAAGCTAAGCTAACAGGTTGCTAACTCTCAACAAGACAACAAATAACTGTAATATTTCTCAAATTGTCAAAATATTTCTTTAAAATCTCCATTCATGACTGTAAAGTAATTCAAAATCATCATAATTTTTCAATGAGAAAGTTGTGCGGAACACTTTTTTGAAAAGTGAAATACAATTTCACAAACTATTATACAGTATATTCTGTAGAGACCACTCCTGTGGGGGTCTGTTTGTACATTACTTCACCTAAACTGACTCCATCTCTTCCAGGCCGGAAAGTTTAACACAGTCCAAACACTGATCCATTTGGTAGCTGCCTTCACCTCTGTTGGACTGGTAAGAAAATCTGATCAGGCTAAAGACAGTATTTATTTTGTTGCTGTCAGCTTTGATTACACTTTCTTTTTTGCATCTGTGTCGGCAGGGTACAGTTCTCTGTGACATTATTCTACTGAACTTCTTGAAAGGGGCAGACCAGTACAAAGCCAAGAAGTTTGAAGAGGTAACTAATAACAGTTGCATGTTTTTTGACTATCAATATAGACACTAACGGCAGAGTAAGCTTCAACAAAGCTGTGAGTCCAGAGGACCTTTCCTGCAAAAGCTTCATCACAGACATTCTTCATTGTTTTGTCCATCCAGGTGTCGATGGCTCAGATAGAAGCATCCCTTAGTCAAAGCCCAGACAGCCAGCTGTCACTCAAACAAGGTATCAAGAGCTCCTATGACTCTGGAGCCATTTCCCTCGCCAACTCGGACCAACCTATTTGACTGACAACAACAATCTGAAGAAGTTGACTTTCCTTTCTCTTTCCCTTTCTGCCTGATTACAATAGATGTGTTCTGCCTTTTCTGGTTGTCATGATCTTGCAGACAGTTTTAGTTTTCAGAAGAAAAGAATAATTAATCAGCTAAAAGAATAGCTGATAACACAAACTGGACCCTTCTGGTTAGCAGCACGCAAGCAACATTCTCCTAAGAAGATTTAAGATGAAACTCAAAGAATGGCCTACTCTTCACTATTTAAATAAAGCTTAGTTAATAGTATAGCAATTACATTTGGAGGGAAATATACAGTAGTAAACATGTTATTTTATTGTTTGCAGTTTTATTTTACAAGACATGAAACAGCTACAATAAACTGCAACTTCATGTTTGTCCGCCAAACATTAAAGCTGAATAAATCCCCTTCTCGTTTTCTGTTAGCTTTGCTCGAACGAGCCAGAATAATAAAAAAGCTAATTTATTTGTTGTCATGTCCACACCCTCACCACCCTTCTTCTCTGTCCCGCACAAATAAAAGCACTAGAGTCTCCATATGTTGTAAAGACATGGTAAATAATGAGGTGTGTGTTATGAGAGGGGTCTGCAGAGGGATACATTTGTGTGTGGTTTGAGGTTTACAAATGTGCCATTATTAGTACACTTCTTGGCGATGACACGCAGTAGATGTTAGTGTACGGACATTTTTCTTTTTCAATCCAAAATGGCATTATGATTCTCTGTTCCTCCATTTATTTCTCTGGTTTACGTGATTGTCAGTATTTCTTGCTCTCTTTGTCCCATACGGTACTTTTTAGTACCCCCCCTTCTTCTCTTTGTCCCCCCCTTGCTCCACTATAAACTGTGACCAGGGCACTAATAGATCCGCTAAAGAGCCTCTTAATGGCTCTGACAGTGATTTACGAGAGAAGATAGCGTTGAGGGGAGGCCACAGAGGAATTGACGGCAGTTAGCCACAAACTTTAATGTACTAACTTAATCACATAAATCAATACAACACACATAATGGAAATGACAGGATATGATACACATCACTATAAAATACTCAATGAATGTTGCTTCTGGTCAATCTTTAAAACAAAGCTGCAGCTCGTCTGTACACAGAATTAACAAATCGTTTTCAGACTATTTTAACAGCACTGGGAGGCCAAGAAGAATTGATAAATGTAACTGGGATAATGATGTAGCTGGAGGATGTTTTCTTTTTAAATAACTGTTTCATGTTGCGGGGACAATGTAGACAAACATACAGTAATTATGAAGCTAGCTTACCACAAAGACTGAGGACAGGAGGAAGCAGATATCCTAGTGAGGTTTTACAGGATTTATGTACCAGACGAGCAGCCAGCAGAGATCTGGGTTCAACATACAATGTCATACAGACATCATACCGACTCATCTGACTCACAAAGAGAAAGCAAACAAACATTATTACAATACTTGTCTTATAGCTACACAATCTCTCAAATGCAAGTATCTGTAGCTGCAGTCCTAGTATGTAAAAACATAACAGAGGCTGATAACATTGTCAATGTACCATCCTATAAGTGAAGACTGCAAGCATATTGCTTCACAATAAGGTTTCAGCGCTTCAAGAGCTGCACAGAGAGCAGCAGACAATCAGAAACCACCAATAGTCTGCAGCCACTGCTTCAGCTCAAAGTCCCTTTCCTCCTCTGGGGTTAATTTCCCAGGATGGCTGGACAGGGATCCATTACCGAGAGACAGTCTGCTGCTGGCCAGTGTGACATGGAAGGAGTGGGAGGAGGAGGACAGCATTTCTGATAAAAGCTGGTGGAAGAATATTTACTCCAGTAACCAAATCGACTAAACACTTAATATACTTATATTATCCATATTGACATTATATAATATAGGATCCAATCTAGATAGACAGACAAAGAGGAGAGCATGGACAAAAAAACGTTGAGGGGAAACAATTCTGGCTCTAGTTGGAAAGGTTTGAAATACTCTCAACACTTGATCAATTATCATTTTGAGAGGTGGTGGTCTGGATGAGGAGCAATAAGACACCGATGTGCTTCAAGTATCCAGAAAGAACCAAAAACAGTTGTGCAGTCTCTATCTGCGCTTCCTCCGTGTGTTCCTCCTCTTCAGAGCCTGTATCCAGGCAGGGAGAGCAGGCCGGCGTGTTGGTGCTGGTGCTGCCACCTCCTCTGTCGCTGCCTGCTCTTCCTCACACTCCTGCTCTGCCACAGCGTCCTCCTCTTCTTCCGAATCCTCCTCCGAATCTGTAGCATACGACTGTGGCTCTGGAGGCGCTATGGCAACCACTTCCTCTGAAAAATGAACCCGCCGGTTCTCCTCAACTCGCCTCTGATCCAGAGTGGGATGAATGGCATGGGAGAAAAGGAAAGATGAACAGAAAGTGGCAAAGAGAGAAGTAGTTGATAAAATGTCATGTTACTTTTATTATTCCAAAAGGGATATATTTGGTCGGTACCTAGAAAATCTTTTAAATGTTATTCAGCTGAGCATAAACTGCCAAAACATAAATTCAACATATGTGAGGTTTCCAAATTAAAAAAATTAAAAATAAATTAATCTTTCCTTATTAGTATTAGTACCAAATTACATAGTTATTTTTAATAAACAGAAACTATAATGAAATGAAAAGTAAAGTGTTGCCAATAATTTTAAAAAACAGATAATTTAATCTAAGAATACATAATGTTGTGCAGACAAAACTATTAAAACGTCTATAACCTCATCTGTTTTTCCATGATATTCCTTTTTGCATTGCATAAATTACTTTTTAAATAATCTAATTTTCAAACAAAACCTTTGAGATCTGCAGTTCCTCAACTTCATCCAGCTGCTACACTACTTATATATATATATATATATATATATATATATATATAATCTATTAATCTATAGTATACTGTGTTTTTACAGATAGAGTACAAGAAAACCACTTACCTTACTTTTAAAGAAAGTATCAGTGCAACACTGAACTTCCCAAACTGTATCTTTACATGTTATACCACCAGGAGGCAGTGTGATACAAATTCACTTTTTTGTCAACTTACCCTTTTTGTCACAGTTTCCATTGAGGACTGTGAATCCTGGGATATGCTGTGTTTGAGGACACCCCGGGGTGCAGGAGCAAAAGGAGTAGATGGAGAGCGAGGAGAGTTTAAGATGTATAAAGGCATGAGGTTATTACGCTGTGACTCTCCTGTCTCCTCCATCACGTGGTTGCTTGTGAGGCTCAGTGAAGATATGAACCCCCCTGTGAGACGAGAGACAAGAGAATTGAGTTTTCAGCTCCAACTGACACAATCTCTGTAAACTCTCTTGCCTGAAACATGTGATTAGACAGAGTATTAAGTTGTTCTGACCTCTGTCTGCCTCTTTTCCATCACTTATTATCTCCATGGAAAGTTCCTTGTCTCTATGAGCTGAGTGATGCTGTCTCTTCCTGTTGAGGTGGACTGTGCTCTTCAGCACTGAGTTTTCCAAAATAACTTTAGGCTGCAAAAGAAAATTAAGTTAACAAGGTGACAAACTCATGAGAGAAAATACAATTCATTAGAGTTTAGGAAATGTGCTAATGGGTGTTTTTATTTTGGTTATATTTTTAGAGGAACATAATTTTAATGAAATGATATCTGTTAAAATAGTAGAAATGCATTACAATTTAGATCTAACCTTTACAAACAAATGGGGTCTGCGGGTTTGTCCATGCTCCATTGGTTCTGATTGATCGGCCTCACTGTGAAAGCCTCGTACTGCAGCTTGCTTTCCTTCTGAAACCTCCATGCTGACAGTTTGGAAAGCTTCAGGCGATATTTGTGCCCTGCTGAAGTCTAAATCTGGGGATGTCTCAGATCCCTTGAAGTCCCACTGGTTGTTCACACCTCCTTGTTGATTAAAAATCACAGGTGATTGACCACTATCATTAGGATTTGGTGGGATTTTGAGTTCTGAAGGTCTCTGATTGGCCGAGGCAGCTGATACGTTGGGGTTTAGGAACCTTGCCCACTCTTGACCGGTGATGATCTCCTCCAGCAAGCTAAAGGAGCCCAGGCCAAACTCAAAATCTCTGCTGGTTGGTCTGGAACAAGAAAATAGATTCTGTAGTTAGTGCAGCACATTAAATTATCTCAGCCTCAATATCAGGATATATATATATATATATATATATATATATATATATATATATATATATATATATATATATATATATCCTGATTTATTCCTTTGGCCATAGAGCTCCATTGTTGTTGAAAAACTATTATAAACACATTATTTAGCCTCTCTGTTGTACTAGGTGACATGCTTCATCGTTATGTTGAACATGGACACTGTGGTTTGCTTTGAGTCAGTCTCACATACACCTTGCTGCTGCTGTAAATACTCGCTAGTCCACCATGTGTGTATGGCTGAAAATAGTCCTCACATTTGCAAAGAAATACAGCGTTGAGCTGTTTCAGAAAATGACTGAGCGTCTTTTAAAAAAAGAAATTATACATGTGTAACAACATTTTAAAGATTTAAAGAGATTTAGAGTCTTCATTCTGAACAAGTAGGCTTGGTTCTGAGTACAGACAGGGTAAGAATAAACAAATTGAAATATTGAGGTTTGACTATCTTTAAGGGGGATTGAGGATCTCTGTGTGAGCATGTATCCGTTTCATGCTGTTTTCTTTAAGGCATTTATGTTATGCTGTGCAGTTATTGAAAGTGTGACTGAAGATGGCTGATGACAGATGCTGTCAGTGACAGGGGTGTGTTGGGCACATGACATCACATAAATCAGCCCAAACTGATATTACAGCTATGCTTGGAAACGTCTCAAAAATACCGAACAAATTTTACTCCTGTTGCTAAGGCTGAGAGACGAATTAACAAAGCCTGACTATGAGAATGTTTAGCCTGTGTCTGCTGACTTCAGTAGTGGTTTGAGTATCTTATTTTACAATTTTAACAATTAGGACAATTTGTTTGCAGATTACCTCATATATCCTTCGTTAGTGCCGTCTGTAGGAGGAGTGTTACTGGGATCACTGCAGTCGAGTGTAGGAAAGATCCTTTCTTCCACCTTATTTGATGTGTTGATGACATTTTCTGCTGGCAACAGCTGGTTTTGAGGTGAAATCTGATAAATAAATAAGTTGCAGTTTCACTTTTCAGTTAATGTTTTTCATTTTGACAAAGAAACTAAGTAAAATCAAAATCCACTACTCACTTCAGGTCCTTGCTTACTCTTCTGGTCTCCCGTTCCTCCTTTTTTTTCTTTCATTGCCAAAACTCCCTGGCCTGTCCCTCCATCTCTCCTTGATCTTCTGAGTCCATCTCCTCGTTTTACTCTCAGGCGATAGTTGTTGTCTTATAGAGCCGCTGTTTGTCGCAACAATCTGCATGTCCTTATTATTTGCCAAAGCTCTAAATCCCCCGTTTCCCACATGCAATGCTTCATTGCCTTGAATTTGTGTGGCAAGATCTGCATCTTTGGGCTTTAAGGACCACATGTAGACTTTTGGCATAAAACTCTGGTCCTGGTTCTGATTCTGATTCTGTCCCGTGCTTTTGACATCATCATAATTTCTCGGGGTGTGTCTTGTCATTGCAGAACTGCCAGAACTCCCCCTCGCCCCATCAGTCCTCTCAGAGGAAGTGATATCAGCATCCTTAAGTGATTCAGCAGGAAACAGCTGCCCTGTTCCTGTTGGGGTGATAGCAGGCTGAGTGGCCTGTCCCAACCGCTTTTCCTCACCCGTGTCAGCATCAATGTTGTCTTTCTGGGTGTGGGAGGAAATAAGACCCCTGTCCCCTTCACAACCATGACCTGGTGGTTGTATTTCCGGACTTCTGAGGCATAAATTACTTTCCGCAGCAGAGATCCCAAACCCCTTTGAGGGGATTCTATTGGTACCAAGCTCAACGCCATTTACAGGACTGCTGTTTGCTTTCTGAAGGTTGGAGGCTCCTCTTTCTCCATCTCGCCCCCATGCAGAAGCAGCTGCGGTGGGTACAGGTGTGTGCGGGTATCCCTGGGCCTCTTTTCCCGGCTGGAGCTTCAGTTTCTGCAGCATGGACTGCAGCAAAGCCTGATTGTCTTTTGTTTCATGTGACTGAGACATCTAACAGAACTGCTGTGTATCAAATCCAGGTTTCACAGAAAAACGTTTCGACAATGACACAATAGTATGGATTCTTGTGTAATAGCTCACTTTAAAAAAAGACAGGAGTCCAGGAGAGAAGAAATTAGCTGTGTGTGAATCATGTCAGCCCTTAAGATACCTGTGATGGTGGGTTCCCCTTGTTTTCATTCCAATCTTTTTCCATTATCTTCTTATACGTTTCTCAACGTAAATAGCATGATGGGTCCATCTCTCACGGTTTAAATTCCCCAGCTAGATTAGTAATTCTTCTCGTGGATGTTACACTTTCATACTGGCTCCAATCCTCCATAGTCCACCAAAGTTTCAGCAGCAGTCTGTCCCTCGTTGTGTTGTTTTGGCACAAAGCTTAGCCAGACACAAAACTACTCCTGTCGTGTGTTATCTCTTTCACCAAATGTCTGTGGTTTCAGTGCACAAATGTTGTTTTAGTTACACCTCTTCTGCAACAGCCATTTAGATCTACGGTGATGGGAGGAGAGACGATGTGTGGCAGCGTTCCTCACACTCTAAAGCAGGCCAACGAGAAAGACCAGTGAGGTGAGATAATTTTGCATTGACAGGCTCTCTCTCTCTCTTTCTCTCTCTCTCTCTCTGCCCTTCCTTCTTTCCCATTTATCTGCTGTTACAAGAAAAAGTAATTATCATGCATCATATATATTTAGTAAATGATCATATTTAAAAACGGCACAGTAATTTGTACGGCGGGCAGATAAAAGAAATAGAAACAAAAGTAGGATACAGAAAATATTAAACCACATGCAACCAAAAAACATGCAGCTTTAAAAATATCATTTTAGAAACATATTGCGCATGCGCATGTTCAAACCACGCCTCTTTGACTTTCAGCCTCTCTGATTGGTCCTCAGTGAGGACGCGGGTAATGGCAGCGTAAACAACGCAAAGATCGGTGCAAATATGCTGCTTAGTCGAACTGCTGTTGAAGATATAACTTGAGAGTAAAGCTATAACTTAACGGAATATGTTTTCGGTACTAGGAGGATTCTTGCTCGATGTGCAAACTATTAAAACCCCACTGACTCAGTTATTGATGGCGTTTAGCCGCTAGTCGGCTAACTTTTAGCCCACTTTGCTAGCCTAAAGGAAAAGTAGTACGCTATCTAACTTTAGTTTATTGAGATGGACTGTGTCGTGACGGGAGGAAACGTGAAAGGTAGTAAACGTGTCCGGCCTTTTCAAACCTGTCTTCACCTATACATTCAGTAAAAAACAATAGTTAGCTATTAACTAATGATGTTGTATATGTGTGTGTATGTACCGTCCAGTGCTGGCCAAAGCCATCCATTCTCTGTCCAGGATCGGGGATGAGCTCTATGTGGAGCCTCAGGAAGATGGGGTGAGCTGCTCTGATACTGTCATAGACACCAACACTTCCTCCTGCCATGCATATAGTCTTGTTACTTCCTGTTGGTGCAAACTTTGCGTCAATGGATGGTGCTGATTTGCATTTTCTCTCTCTTGTAGCTGGCCCTGCGGTCTGTGAACTCCTCTCGGTCGGCATATGCATGCTTCCTGTTCGCACCACTCTTCTTCAGCAGGTGCTGTGTGCTTGTGTATAAACGGCACTGTGATGTGTGTGTGTGCGTTGTGATGTGTGTGTGGTGTGTGCATCACATTTATTTGTGTCATTTATAATAGGAGCTTTAAGCCAACTTCCCCTCCCATTTCTTGTGCAGGTACACCATCCCCAGTGGACACACCTTCCGCTGCAAGATTGCAATAAAGGTGTGGTGAGAGAAAGCTATGGATCTTTAATTCAATTCTTTATCCAGTTTATGTAACATTCAATACATTTACATGGACTGTAATCATCTATGTGAAATGATTCTCAACTTCCTTTTGTTGTTGTATTGCACCCCAAAAGTTTAGAGGAGCTCAAGAACTATTTCATAAACACTAGCCTTGACCTTAACTATAAAGAAATTGAATCACAAAGTGATCCTGAAAATGACAATGTGTAGTCTTGGTCTGTTTGGTCATTTTTGCGTTCCTGTTTACATGATTCAGAGCAGAATCTAATTAATGAATCAATTTCCATTCTACTATCTAAAGGCTATCTTTCCTGTTATGTCGCTACTGTGGTATGACTTTGTTATCTTTGTGCAAATGTCACAATAAAAAATAAAAAAACAGTTGTACATGGCATTTGTCACCAAGCAGTTATATTGTCACACGTAAAGAATGTTGTGCAAGTGTAAACCTATAGTTTTAGAGATTAAAGTAAGGTGCAATGCATGTCCAACAATTTCCTTAAATGTGACTGAAATGTTGTTGTCATGGTAGCTTCAGTGTAGAGTATTAGCTTAATTTGGTTATTACCAGAATATTTCAATGTACATTCACAAAGTCATGGTCTTATTTTTCCTCCTTTGTATGTTCCTCTATGTGTGAGCCAGAGTGTGCAGGCTGTATTCAGGTCTCTAGCGACTCTGGAGAAGACGGTGGAAAAGTGTCACATCGAGCTGGACGAGCAGAAAAACCACCTCACCTTCACCCTGCACTGCAAACACGGTATCTGTGCTTCACTTCCTGCTCAGATGATTTTAAAAGGATTACATCTTAATTATACTGACACATATTTGAGTCATTTAAGCTCGTCATTCATTCTGTGCATTGCATTCTACGTGCTTGTGTACTCAAAGCGTTTGTGTTGGTATTTTCTCTGCAGGCCTCATGAAGACACATAACCTGTCTTTCCAGGACAGTGAAAGCTTACAGGCCGTGTTTGATAAAGACAGCTATGCCAATGTATTCAGATCCCATCCCAGGTCTGTGAAATCTTCCTTACAAAAATAATAGAGATCTGATTTTTTCTTGAACACTTTGTGGTTTGCCAACACAATTAGACTAAATTAATGAATAATATGTCCAAATAAAAGAAATGTATGTAGCTCTTTACTTATTTTTGTTGTTACTCACTCACATCTTCCCTTGATCTCAGGCTGCTGGTGGACACAGTCGTTCATTTCCCTCCGTCTCTGGAAGAAGTAACGGTGTCAGTGAGCGATGAACGTATGTGGGTCAGGAACCATGTGGAGGAAGAAGCAGGTGACTCAGAAGTTATAAACTTACCTGATAACATTTTCAAAAGTTGTGAACTGTATTTTAAAAAGAACTTACATGACTAAAATCCAAGGTTGTTTATTATTCGTAGGTTTCAAATGGTGTATTGTGTCAATCAAGCAGTAAACCAGGAATTAAAAAATGTTCCACAACAAAAGCAAAATAAACATATCTTACTTGTATTTAATTAGTTAATTACTAAATCCCCAACCCAAAAGAGTCATTGTCTTTTTAACACCCACTATTAAGTAAATTCTATTAAGTGTTGTGTTAATGACATTGAGAAATAATGCAAAAAGAGGAAAGAGGATGTATTTGAAGCCAGTGGTGCCCTTGTGTGGTAGAAAGGCAGAACAGCAGAATCGTCTAGTCGTGGCTGTCATCAGCCAATAGAGGAAGTCTTCTCAACTCTGCTAGCAGCAATAGAATATTTAAAAAAAATGTTATTCTGCTTTTTTCCATCATTCACTCTTACTTTTCTTTCTGTTTCTCTTGCTCCCTTGTTTCCTTCTCAGACCAGTCTAAGGCCATGCTGACAGAGCTGTGTCTGGCTTCAGACGAGTTTGACCATTTTGCTGTCCAAGCTCACAACAGTGTCACTTTTTGTCTGAAGGAGTTACGGGTGAGTAGGAGGGCAAAGGGAGGGTTGATGGAGCAAAAGAAGAGAAGGATTAGTCTGGAAGGCAAAGATTGTGAAATTTACAAGAGGGAGAGGATTCTTTGGAGGGAAATGACACTAAGGGCAGTCAGTTAAAAATATGTTGTGGTTGACCATTTTAAAAACCTTTTTTCTCAGTGAGCTTTTGTCATCTCTCCTCCAGGGTTTGTTAGTGTTTGCAGAGTCTACTGGTCTCCCTATTTCTATGTATTTTGATGAACCAGGAAGGTAAATATGTTCACATACATATGTTAGTTAATCACTTGTGTAACTTTGATTTATTGACATTAACTGTGTGTGTGTGTGTGTTTGGTGTGTGTCAGCCCTATAGTGCTTTCAGTAACAGACAGTGTACTAGAGGGGAACTTTGTGCTGGCCACACTTTCTGATGACCACAACCACCGTAAAAACAACACTAAACGGTAAAGCTCTCAAAAAACTTATCAAAGTAAAAATACAACTGCTTTTTTTTCTCCAGTTCTAATGACAGGCAGGAAATGCTCAGCGGATACTCTGCAGAGACATTACGACAATCCTTGACATTCCTGGAAGTCAACTTATTTTATTTTTTCCCTGAGTGTCTGCTGACTACAACATGCAAATATTCTTGCCAACACATCTGTCCAGCTGAAGCACATTTGGTAAAATAAAATAAAATGGTAGAGCAGGACATATTACATTTAAGAAAATTAAATAATAAAGAAAATTAAAAAAATGCTAAGTATATACAGTGTATACAAGTGAGTATAAAGTATATAAAGTGAAGCGGTCCAAAGGTTATTGATTTATTATAGCAGTGGGCAGGAATGTTCTCCTGTATCTGTCCTTGTGACAGCGGAGCTGAATCAGTCTGTTGGAGAACGTGCTCTGCGGCAGTAGGTGGTGGAGAGGGTGATCCAGGTTATCCAATATGGACTGTAATTTCTTCAGTATCCTCCTCTCCACCAACTGTTCCGGATAGTCCTGTTTGCAGCCAATGATGGAGCCGGCCTTCCTCACCAGTTTAGTGAGTCGGTTAGTGTCTCCGGCTCCAATGCTGCTTCCCAAGCAGACTACGGAGAAGTACAGAGCACTGGTCACCACAGACTGGTAGAACATCTCCAACATCTTGCTGCACACATCGAAGGTTTGAAGTTTCCTCAAGAAAGAGTTGACTCATCCCCTTCTTGTGTGTATATATATATATATATATATATATATATATATATATATATATATATATATATATATATATATATAGCCAATTCTGTATAAATAGAGACATAATTTACAGAAGGCTTTTGAAAAAATGTGTGTCTGTATTGTCCCCTAGTCGGTGTCACTTCTCCACATGATAAATGCTAAAGATTTCCTGCCTGGTATCAGGACTAAAGAATCCATTTGGATGAGCAGTGATACAGTAACAAGATTAGTAGATAAACTCAGTTTTCTGTTCATAACTTCTATGAATTTAAATGCAAGTGTGCTGTCAATGAAGCTCAGACTCTTCTCTTCTTTTTTTTTTTACCTTTCTCGTCTTCGTTCATGTCATATTTCTCTTACTGTCTTATCTCCTCAGAGAATGCACACTGCCGCCGCCGCCTCCTGATGACTTCATGAATGACGACATAGACGCTTACCTCATCGCCATGGATACCAGTATTGCGCCAGGTCCCTCTGCCACATGCCTATCCACACCCCCAGTAGCTGATTCTATATGTTCAAAACAGAGTGCGGCAGCCAATCACAGGACAAGGCTACACAGTGAGGAGGAGGAGGAGGAGGAGGAGGAGGAATATGAAACAGCTGATTCAGGCAGACCACCTAATAAGAAGGTATGGTTTAGTATTCACATTCATGCATTAACTAAATAAAATGCTCAAAATGGAAAAAGCTGGTTAATATATTTATATCGGATGGAGCTGAGACCAAATTAATTTCCAAATTAACAGCTGTTCATCTGCATACGGCATCATGTTTTTATAGTTATTGGTTTTGAAAAGATTCTTGCTACTGGATGTCTCGGGCTCAAGGAACTTCAGGATTCAATGGGTTAAAGTTAACAATATTTAATGGCAAAAGTTAATAGACAATAATACAACAGTGATCGCCTCTTGTGCTTTATAATACATTCTTCTTAATATTCTTCATAATATTCCCTATTAATTATCATAACCTTCTTTATTTATTAATTTAAAACATAAGACTTCCTTTATGTACATGTGCAAATCAAAATAACCTATTACAACTCTACAGTTTATTGATCACAACCTGACTTACTTTAAAACTATCAATACAATAAATTGCTAAATGTATTATCTAGTCTAGGTCCCAAGACGCAGCACTTAGATTAGACTGCCATGAGTTTTCATGCACAACGATGACTGAAGCCTACTGCCGACTAGAAAATCTCTTTTTTCTTCTTCTCCCTGATTGAAAGTATACAACTAATCTAAAACAAGGTGTACCAGTTTACAAGCTTATTCCAATTAGAGATGTCTATGACATGAGCATATGATTGCGATATTCATCCAAACCATGCCAGGACTAGGCTTTAGGGAACAGTTGTCTGGATAAAACTTTCAGGAATTACTTGATAAAAAACATGCTCATAATTTTTCTATTTTTCCTCTCACAGTTCTGTTCCTTGTTCTTTGGATCGGTGCTTTCCCCGTCTTCTCAGATGACCACTCAACCAGTGACAAGTCAGGAAGTGTTGGCCAGTGACAGTGAGGACGACGTACAATGAAGCACAGGGACAGTGGCCTGTTGGATGAGATGAACCTTTTCATTTACACACATGCCACCTCCAGCACCCTCATTTCTCATCTTTACCAGCCTGTACAACTGTTGTACAGGGATTGTTTTCTTTTTACATGGGCAAAGATATGCAAAGACAGTAGAGAACAGGATATTCAAATGTTTTATTGGACTATAATGTTCATGGTGGACTTGAACATATACAATTATGTGGAACTGGACATGAAGCACTTCCTGTTTATTTTTGTTCAAAGTCTGTTGGGTTTGTGATCAAGGTGCAACAAAAAAGCTCCTCTAAATAAAAGAAACATATTTTTCAAATTATGTAAACAATAATTATGATTTATTTACATGTCAAAAGGTTCAAGTATGAGAGACTTCCGCACGACAGAAAGACCAAAGAGACAGGATGTGGAGGTCTGAAGCACTCAGTAAAACGCCTCCTCATTCCGCCAGATCCAATAACACTTTCTGTCAAAAGTAAGATTCAGCATAACAAGAAGAATATCTAAGCGTCTGTGATCCAGTCTCGGGTTGAGTCACATCACTGCTCCCTTTCTCTCTTTGCAACTGGAAACTCTGCCCCCTCGTCTGTGGTTTTGTCCTCTCTCGTTCTTTCTCCTTCCCCAGCTCCTTCTCTCGCTTCTTTTTCAATCTCTCCTCCTCTTTCTCTTTTCTCTCTCGGTCCCTCCGCCTCCTCCTCCTTTCCTTTGAGCTCAGTTTCTCTTCCCCGTCTTCCTCAACCGGCTTCCCTGTGCCATCGCTGTAGTCCTGAATCAAGATTTTGGGGATTTGCATTTTGGTTGATTTTTTGGCCTGCTCTCCTCTCAGTCTGCGGAATAGACCGAAACGTTTCGGGGGATCAGGCCGCGGCTGAACCGCTGGAGTCACTTCTGCAGACGGGGGCGAAGAGACTTCTGAAGTCACGTCAGAAGGACTTTGGGTTGGGTTTACTTCTCCAGGATTGGGCTGTAATTGACTGGGGTTAACCACTGGGTGATTAGGAGTAGATTGTGATTGGTTAGTTTTGTCCGACATGATGAAGAGATCTTCAGAGAGACGACGTGCTAACCTAGACCCACGGGAGTTGGATGACCTGCGGACGCAGAGATTCCCAGAAGACCTGCTGCTACGATGCCCGGGGGCTTGTGTCAGGCTGTCGTTAACTGGCTCAGCCTTGTCCGTCACATGGCGAGAATCTTTGTCTTGGACTTCTCGGTTTCTGTCAGTATTTGGGGAGTCGGTTGGTTCAGTAGAAATTAAGACGTCGTCCTCTCCTACAGTGTTTTCTTGAACAGTTTCTGTGCTTTCTTCCTCCTCCACGGCACCGATAGTGACCTGGGTGGGTGGTTGTTCGGGTGCAGGTTCTTCAGTTTCTACTGAACTAGTCTCCCCATCAGGCCCGGCTTGAGGCCTTGCGTCCTGTGTTACATCCTCCTCCTCCTCCTCCTCCTGTGGAGGTGCCATCAAGTTAGAAGTCTCCATTTCTGTTGGTGTTTCCTCTGCTTGTGTTTGATCAACCTGTGCCTCTGAGTGTTCATCCAACCTTCTTTCTTCTTCCTCCTGTGTAGGTTCAGATGCTGCTGCATCACCCTCTTTGCCAATACCTGCAGTTGACTCCGTCACTATGTCGTTTGCAAATGGTATTTCTGCTTCAGTCTCTGTATCAGCTTCTAAGTCATCTCCTTCTTCTGGTTGAATGCATTGAGGTGAACACAGAATGAATGTTTCTGCTTCTGTCTCTGAGTCTATGTGTTGTTCTGAATTCATTTGTACTATTTCACTCTCTGACTCCTGTGTGGCTGCATTTTCCTCTAGCTGTTCTTGAGTCTGTGCCAGTTCATTAGTTTCTGTCTCTGTTTGGGTGTGGGACTCTTCTTGTGTTTCAGTTTCTGCTAATGACTCACTGCTGTGGTATTTTTCTTCAAATGCATCTCCCCGTGAGCTTCTGTCTGTCTCTGTGATTACTTTTTGCTGTTGTGTCTCTGTCTCTGTTGTAGGATGTTTGATAGTCGGAGCTTTGACTTTGCTGTCTGTCTCTGAGCCCGGGCGTGTCTCAGTTGTGACTGTGTCCACCTGCGTCTGTTGCACAGTTTCTGTGCTCTCTGGTTTCATGTCTGCCTCAATCATCTGATACTCACCTAGATACACACTTTCCTGTGTCTCCATCTTTGTGTTTTTAGCTGGATCAGCAGCTTCCTCTATCTCAGTCTGATTTTCCACCACAGCATTTGTATTTTCGCTTTCTGCCACTTCGTTTTCTGTCTCTTTATTTGAGTCCTTCCCTTGAATTTCTAGGTGCTTGATTGTGTGACTCTGCTGTTCCAGGACTTGTGTCTGGCTGTTAGAGTCCAGCTCTTCTCCCTGTTTGTGTTCAACAGTCTGATCTTTGGTTTGTTGTGTCTTCTCATTTGTTTCTTCCTTCTGTTCTGAAAGCACTCTGCTCTCCTCGGTCTTGTTGAGTTGGCTTTCCTCCTTTTCAGTGATTCTTGTTTCCACTTGGTCATTCTCTTCTTCTACGATGACCGTTTCTTCTACTGTTGGCATGTTTGGGATTTCCATCGTCTTAGGTTCTTCTAAAAGTATTTGTTCTGTCAGTTTCAGCTCACTCACATTTTTATGATCCTCTAAAACTACATCTTCCTCCTCGTGAACACGCTGCACCTTCTTAGAATTGAACTCAGTCCAGCCCCTCCAGTCCTCCTTTGCTCCCATTGAGAGATGCCTCACAACTTTGCCTCCGCTGCCTTCCCATTTGCGTGAATTCGCCTTTCCCCCTTTCCTCCACCTCTTGTGAAGGAGGGATGGAGACAGCGAGAGAGTAGAGGCCGAGCGAGCAAGAGGGACAGACAGGTTTCCTTTCTCTCTCTCTTTCCTGCCCCGCACTTCCTCGTACTGTCGTGCCCTCGCCCACGCCATCCGATATCCATGGCAGCGACCTCTTGGGTCAAATGTTGATGAGGGTCTGTCTTTTCTCCACTTTTCTAACTCCTTCTCCGTCTGTTTCTCCAGATCTCTGGCTGACAGCTGCACCGAGCACACCTGAGGCAGGGAGAAAGACACTAGTCTCACTCTTTTGTTTGTTTGTGATTTCAGCACAGTGGTGAGAGAGTTCTATATAACACATCAGTGCCACATTGTTCAGTTTGGTTCTACATTTGTTATGTTTCTAGACTTATTTATTCAGGTTTCCCATAACATTTCTATGTGGTGCTGTTTAAAAGCTTCAGAAAATGCAAATAAGTGAACCTTGAGTTGGGTTTGTTTTGTTAAACTACTACTAAAAAACAGTAGTTTAACTGGTAACTGACTTTCCTCAACACCACCCACGTGTTTCATTCTAACCTCTGCTATGAAAGTGTCGTCTTCCTCTTGGACCTGCTCCATGACAGCCCTCAGCTTCTCCAGAGTCTCCATCTGGCCCTGACACAGTTTCCTCTGCTCGGCCCGGCCCAGCACCCGGCGCACCAGCACCACCGCCACCTGGAGCAGCACCCGCACCCCTGAGAAGTAGAGAGGAGGAGTAGAAGTGGGCAGGAGGACAGAAATAGGACCGTGCCATAATAATGACATCATATGCTGAAAATTGTTTCTGAGGAAATCCTTATTCTACAAATCCCTCTGTATGTGACAGTTAAGTTATTCATGTTCAACATAACTAGACTTTATTGTCCTCAGGGCAATTTCTCGTCACACATACATGTCAAATAATATTACATGCAACAGTAGCAACACGCAACGACACACAAGGCCTGTTATTTAGGGCGGCTGTGGCTGCAGGATCAGGCTTTTCCCAAAGCGAGCCCTTCTGCATCTCAGAGCTCTTTACCTGCACTGGTAGCGCAGAAGGGTGAGGTGGAGATTAAGTGGGTGTGGGATGTCCTGTTACAATGCGAGCGATGGCCTTATTGTTTAGTCCCGTGAGGTTGGGAGTGAAGAGATCAATTATCCTGGCACCTGTGTTGGTTATGTGTGTGAGTTAAAGAAGCTGAATGGGCGGGATTCTGCTCTCGTACTACAACAGGAGCAGATGGGGGTCACATAGAGGCCTTTAAGCTGACGGAACTAATATAATTCTAATCAGGTGAAATATAGCCTACAACATAATATGATATACAAAAATCACATTTATTTGGGCTACCTTTCACAAGATAATTGAGTTTTTATGACCCACAGCAGTCGTTATGTAGGACGTACCATAGCAGAAAAAGAGGTCCCAGACTCGAAGCAGTGTGTTGAAGGGCAGGTGACGTGTGAAGAGACACATCAGCCAGTCAGTGGCGAACATGAGGGGCTCCACTCCGTGGTGCTGCAGGTGCTTGTGGGCAGCTGGACACGTCCTTTTCAAAGCCCAGTTCAGCATGGCTGCATCAAACAGGACTCCCTCCTGCAGAGGTACACATGCTTTGACGGTTCAGGAGATCTTTTTCAGGTTTCTTTTATAAATTAATTGCAGTAATCGGGTACTCATTATTGGGAAATAGGATTTTCTAGAGAACTAAATGCGGTGCACATATGCACACAAATCTGCTTTAAAATTCAATTGACAGGTAAATTCTCCGTCTCGAACATAAATAAGTGCAGTTTCAGGTACATTATATATGTATGTGTGCAGGTCCTCACCAGCAGAGGGCTGTAATATCCAGGCAGGTACTGCTCACTAATCTGCACCAGACACCAGAAGGCCTCCTGCCAAGGTTACATGATTGCAAATAAAATGATAATAAGTCAACATCAGATGCCACAATTATATGTATATTTTGTTATGATGTGTTTGTGGGACAGAAAGCCAGTATTTTAACAGACAGAAGAAACAAGAATTGGTACTGATTCAATGGCTGAAATTGCTTTTCTTCTCCACTGAAATCTAGGTTAATGAAATGTTTTTGAGATGCGTCTGCAGCTTGTTTCTTGGGCAGAATGGTTTACGGTGTTATTGATCGTTACCTCAGCAGGCATGTTCATCAGCAGCACTGCAGCCACAGGCCCCTGTGCCTGGCAGTAACCCTCCTCCGGTTGGTACTGAGTGAAGGCTTTCAACACCCGGAACAAACCTTGCTGCCTACACACAAACCACAAGCCCATGATTCTGTGTATAATGTCTGGTATGAATCATCTTTCAATAGAGGTGAAATCTACAAAGTAATAATGTAGGCCAGTGGTAATAACTTTTATTTTGCAAGCAGAAACAAATAGAAATAGAAATGTGTCCTACCCATGTCCATCCTTGGAAAGGAACATTTCATGGAAAGGGAACTGTCGGTCCAGGTCTCTCTCGATCACATCCACCCAGCTCTGCAGAGCAGGCTGCGAGTCCAGAGACTAACAGTGACAAAAGATAGTTTAAGTCCACCAGCTACAAGCACTCGACTATTTGTTTTTAAGATAAGTGACATGGATATGGACTTCCATTATCTACTGTGTGAATTGAAAATACTTAATATATATATAGCCTGTCACAAGATCACAAAGCCCAATAGAATGTGCTAAAACAGTCCAAACCCCCAAAATGTTCGATTCACAAAGATATATAGCAATATAAGACAATAGCAATTGCCCATGACAGAGCTCATTATGTTATGCTGCTAAAATTGCTTGTTTTGTCAGTACGAATATCAGATCCACAGAGATATAAAACTGAAAATAGTAGGAATTCTTCACATTTGAGAAGCTGCAAGCAGAACAATGATTATTGCTCGATAAATTACATAAATAATTGATTGTCAAAATTGCATCCTTTTCATTTCAGATGCCAAAAACGATATATTGTTGAATCCTACCATACATAGTTACTGCTGATTTGAAAGCATTGACCACACTGAGAGTGTTTAGTTTTCTTGCCTGGTAGAGGTTTTCGTTTTGTTTCGTCTTGTCAGTAGCTCCACACAGCAGAGGCCAGCACTTCGCTCTGAGTGAGGCTGGGATGCCTTTCTGACACTGCACTTTGACCTGAATGGATGTTGGTAGCAGACACAGGATCAGCTCAGTGCGGTCAGAAACAGATGACTACATTTCATTGCTGTTGTGAATGCAGACAGATCCTTTTCAACGCAGACATTTTAACTGGAAAAGCACAGGTGTGTTATAACATGAACAATAGCTCTGTTCTATACTATACGTGTCCCAGTAAGACTATCCATTGTGACAGTGACCCAGCATGAATAATAACAGGACCCTGCAACTGAAGCAGCTAAATAGAATTCAGCCATCATTCATTTTATTGTTGACTGTTTTTTTCCTGCTGTAACAAAACATCTTTCATTGACAAGGCCTATCATTTTTCAGGAGTTACTTTTCACTACATTTATAGACTTTAGGTGTCTAAGACGGGACACACCTTACTGGTCTTCTTCAATAAGATGCGATCCCATTGGCTCATGATATGTATCCACTTGGTCTCCCTCTGCCTGACCAACTCAGGGGGTGGGCCCAGACTCCTGACACAAAACAGCATACAGGTAAGTATTTTAAACATTAAATATTCAATACAAGAAATGAGAGCCTTTTTATGTGTCATATTTATTGCCTGTACAGCATTAAGGCTTGCGGAACTGGAGACCAGAAGGTCCGTGTGCAGAGTTGATGCGTGCACTTTTGTGTGTTCTTATTACAGAAAGACAGGGCTCCGAAAAACCAGACAGGAAACAGGAAAACCACACGGTAGCAGTGTGATGTCTCCATGGTAACAGGTCAGGATGTTTTCAATGGGTAAGGCAGATAGAAGTTTGTTCTTATCCTGAATGTACACTGCTTGATCTGGTCATTGCAGAAATGTTTGTTTCACTGTTGATTAAATGTTATGTAAATATGAAGTCAATTGATTCTAGAAGAGTTTGCTGGTATTTGAAAGCGAACATGCTCAGTATTTTACATCTACACTTAATTCTAGTGTGCACTCTATGGCATGGATTTGACACCTTTCCACAGAATGATAAAATCCTAATCCTAGTAATGTAACAGTAGGTTTTTGTTTCTTTATGAAGTGTTTCCCAAAACGTTCTCTTTGGTTGAGGTCTAACAACTGCAGTTTAGGATTGCACTTCAAACAGATCTGACACAGCCTGGTGTTAAGGTCTCTGTCTTGCTTCAAAATCTATCCTTCTCTACACAATTTTATATAAACAATATAATGGGACTTGCCTTCAGGTGCTCAAAGGGAGAAACAATACATTTGAAAAACTAAACAGCAATGTTTGTTTCCAGAAATCATGACCTGGTTAATCAAGATAATCCACAGACCCTGTGAGTAGTTTCATGTCGGAAAAACAATTTTCTTTTAACCATTGTTCATACATGAAACTATGGTTTCATACATGAACATTTATGCACTGGTTTGCTAAAATGTCATGTGGCTGTCTTCTCAACTTAGTTCACTGTAAAGTTCAAACTTTACTTTCAGGCTTCTTTCACTCTTTAGCGAAAACATTTTGCTCTTGTTATTCTCAAATAAATGGTTTGGAAGCTGCAGCTTTCTTAATACGACCTGTTTACTGTCTTTTGACTATTTTATAAATCGGATTAGTGTGTTATTTGCCCACTTGACCCTGTGTCTGGGATGCAGGCCCGGTTCTGTCTCATAAGAGCATTGGATCTTCAGATAAAGGACTCAGAATTACGTGATCATGCTTTGAAAGAAAATTACATGGTTTGTGAAAATCACACGGCCCCTTAGAGCTCAATTAACCTGCTGTATACGAATGGGATCATTTTTCATTAACATTCAGGGGAACAATTAGTTTTAAAGACCTTTTAAAAAAGAAAGAGAATTAAAACAGAAAGCGAGTAAACCTGCTTTGACAACAATACCAAGCTCAATAACCGTATAGTACCAGTAGACAAGCACCCATGTGTAACTGCTCACCCAGCGGTGGATCCATTTGTCAGAATGAAGCCGAAGCGGTCTGTCTCAGGTTCCTGACCCTCTGACCCTGCATCCGATCCAGAGCTGTCCTCTTCACTGAGGTTCTTCTGGGCTCTCGTTGGATTTAACATCTTACTAACAGAGGAGAGGAGGCTCTCATTATTCAGCATGTGACTACACTATCAACATGGCTATGTGAAGCTGGTGTGACTTTACAATGCCTCCTAGATATCAAAGAATACCATAACCCCATCCAAAAACGCTGTTAGTGATCGTATGAAAATTTAATTTCTGAATAAAAATGTTGTGCTACGTTTCATTACATCTTAAAAGTACATGCTTTACCATCCCTCTTCAATAAAAGCCACGCTTGTGAAATCTGTCTCGCTCCTTTGTTTTTTGCCTTATTTTAAAAATCAACTTTCATCCTTCCACCCACAAACAACAAGAGGACAGTTGTACATCTTCTTAAATATCCATTTAAACCAAATTACCTTTTACATTTCCGTCATTATTAATCACTCGGTTGTTGAAGAGGTAAAGTGTGAGGTCCTCCAGTGATGAGGAAGACAAACTTCCTCTTTCTCTCTCTCTCTCTCTCTCTCTCTCTCTCTCCCTCTCTCTCTCGCTCGCTCTCCCTCTCCCTCTGACGACTATTGCATGATGTCCCTTGAATCAACTTCCCATTGACTATTTTAGCAGTAAAATTGACTATTTATGGAATATAGCTTTATTTTAACTGACATGGAAGTGATACTCTATTGCAGAAACATGATTAATCAAACATGACATCAGAGGGAGTGATACATGTGTACTATTCTCCGATGATTTCGTTTTTTAAAGTGCTTCCTCTTTTCCGAACAATGTGTATGCTGCTTTTGTTTGCTCTAGGAAATATTGCAAGTACGTGTTTGAAGGCAATTAAGATAATTTGGAAAATATCATACATTGCAATTTCCTAACCGAGGGTCAGAAATGAACAAGGAGCACCTGAATGCAACATAAACACAATTGCATAGTTCAGGGACTGCTGTCTGCTGTTGATCATCGTAAACTTGTGACAGAGGTAAATCGAGTAAAAGGACATTATAAATGCGAGCTGGTTACTGTTGGCGATTATTTTAAACTTCGGTAATATAAACGATGTTAAGTCCATTGTATTCTGCGAAATATATCATGTTAATATGTAATGTTATTATGAGAGTGGAAAGTGTGAGCGACGTGGTTATAGTATTTTATCAAATCATGTTAGTGTTACAAACATGTAGCTTCTGAAAAAAATCAAAGTTAATGACCAAAAAAACGTTTTTGAGGAAACTGCGTCGTCGTGTAACGTCAGGCTGATTGAGGACACATTGTAATACTTTTTTGTAATGAGGAGTTAATGTCATTACGTAAACGCGATTTTATGGATTGATATGTTTGTGGAAAAGATTGCCCACATGCCTACAAACTGATTGCAAAACGTTGGGAACAACTCTGTCGTTGGCAGTGTTATACAATCATATTTACAGTCATGTCAGCTAAGTGAATATATACATGCTACAGTTTGTTTAACGTTATATTTTACCTCACTTCTTAACATCTACCTATATTCGAAACAATAAAACGTGTCATTTTTTATTTATTTTCCGTTTATATGGGGTGGATGCTGTCGAGCAACAGGTGTAACAATTTTGGAATAATCCTTGAGTGCTCCATATGAACTGAGTGTGTACCCGTTCTTCCCATTCTGCCGGCGTGCCGTGAATGTGGCACACCGGTGACGTAAAGCAGGGATTTGGGGCGCAAGATTAGAGGATGCATGTGCGCAGTTAGCTGGCAGCCTTCCTCCCTCAATCTCTGGAGTCCCTCCCCTTGTTTTCAATGTGGAGCTATTTACATGGTAGCATCAATAAAGGTTCCCTATATCTACTTTGTACATGTTTAGTTCCTCCTATAAATTTAAACTATTTCAGTGTACTTCACACTCTCTCCTCTGCACAGATGAGTCTGCGTCTTCTCCGTTGCTATTCAAAGCCAGGTAGGCTGCTACTGGAGCAGGTGTCATTAAGGCAATAATAACTATATGCACAAAATGTGGCATCATCCTATCATATTTGTTTGTATCTCCAGGTACATCAGGATGTGGTCTTGGTGCCATTCGCCCATTCAGTCTCAGCATGCAGAGAGAGGCCTTCAGTAAGCACTGCTACAAACCATGGGCTATTCATGTATGGCCTTCTCAGTGGAGTGGCCACATGTGACTGTTGTTTGAAATGATCTAACCATACACTCCCCTCTCCCTCTGCTCTCCTTGTAGAGTATGTAAATGCCCAGGAGCTGCCGACAGACCTGTGGTCCATCACTGACCGGGCAGCCACAACCCTCCTCTGGACCGAACTCTTTAGAGGTCACATATACTGTGCATCGTGTCAAAGGCCTAGTGTTATTCTATATTTGTGTTAGTGTGCACCAACAAAAGATGTATCCTAAATATCGTCTGTGTAGTCAAAGCCTGATAAAGCTTGTCGAGCTCCAAAACTATAAAACATAAATTAGTCAAACCATTAGGTAAAATGTTGCTTAATCACAAGAAACACAGCCTTTGTAACGTTTGTCAATTCTACATACACCAACCTCCTCTTGCTGTAAATGCTCAGTAGTGTACCAAATGTATAATAATTAGAGGCTGATACCGACAAAACCTGATGACAAAATGTCAAGGATGACACAGTAAAGTCGAAGACTCAAAGTATTTCCATTGATGTAAAGAGTAAAGGTGTAGAAGTTCCAGTTCCAGCCAATACGATACATATCTGGACAATTTGAAAAAAAATCCTAAAAGTCCACATAAGATTAATTATTTACAAATCCCCAACAAATACACCTTTTCCTCCAGTTTGAGTGACGTTTGCCAAAAACTGCAGCGCCCTACTGTTTGCCGCCGACGGGAAGTCAGAATGTATAAAGAGAGCTTTGGTTGTTTTGGTAATTTTATGTAATTTCTTGAAGGAAAATAATAAAGTGAGTCACAATTCTTTGAACACCGACCTGCAGGTCTGGCGATGACTATGAGTTACCTGTTCCGTGAACCTGCCACCATCAACTACCCGTTTGAGAAGGGCCCTCTGTCCCCCCGCTTCAGAGGAGAGCACGCACTCCGCCGCTACCCTAATGGAGAGGAGCGCTGCATTGCCTGTAAGCTGTGTGAGGCTGTCTGTCCTGCTCAGGTGAACACAAGCACATACTCAGTTCCAGCTATTAGGATATTAGCAGTTCTACTGCAGTGAATTTTTAGGAGCCATCATTTATTATCATCATCAGCTGCTGTTTGGTGTTTTCTCTCTTCATTTGCATCCTCAGGCAGCAGCCAACTCTACAAATGTGGGATGCTTAGAGGCAGCAAGTTTAGATTAAAACAATAGTTTAACCAATATGAGCCTCTTAAAAACATCTCTGTATTTTTGGAGTGAAAATCTGGAAAACCACAACAACCAAAAAACAGCCTTATGTATTCTGTTTATTCTGCATTCCAGTATATTTTCCTTGCACTTTTTCTAATGTAAACAGGGATTTTATATTGAGCAATATAGTCACAAATTTCTAACAACTTTGGTATATTTGGTCACACACAAACGTCCCAAAAACAACTTGAGTGTGTGACTTAATATTGATGTTAATACTTAAATGCTACACTCTATTCACATGCATACCTATTGGATATCTTCTATTCTGTTAATGCTATCATGTGATTTCTACAGTACATTTATCACCACTGTCTGTAATTAAATTATCTCACAATATCAGCTGCTTGGCTTTGATTCAGTCAATGCCGAAATATGTGTCTGTCGGCGGTCTGACTTTGGTTTTGGCTCATCTCTTTCCTCCCTTTGTGGAAGTCAGGCCATCACTATTGAAGCTGAGACTCGAGCTGATGGCAGCAGGAGAACGACACGCTATGACATTGATATGACTAAATGTATCTACTGTGGCTTCTGCCAGGAAGCCTGTCCTGTTGATGCCATTGTTGAGGTAAGTATAAGCTTACCCTGTATAGTGAAAAGGAGATTATATGGAGCTGTTGGCTGACTAAAACTGTATTCTGGATTTTATGAAATATGTATTTCATAAAAACAATTAATTTGCCAGTGGATTTTTTTGACAAATATAATTTGTATAATTTTCACATTTATTATTATTTTTATTCATTTTACATTCTCAAATGGGGCATTTAGCACTCAACCCACCACCAAAACATAAATGTAGAACATGAAACTACAATCAGCTGTGTGGCTTTAGACCTATTGATGTTTAATGTATATTTTTCCCTCAATTACTCCCTCAGGGTCCAAACTTTGAGTTCTCCACAGAGACCCACGAGGAGCTGCTGTACAACAAAGAGAAGCTGCTCAACAATGGAGACCAATGGGAGGCTGAGATAGCAGCCAACATACAGGCAGACTACCTGTACAGATAGAGAGTATATTGCCCCATACATGAAAACAATATATCTTATCGTCCATCTACGCATTACATTGATTATTTGTAGTTTATTCAGTGAGTTACAAATAAGCAGGGAAGCCTTGCAGCCTCTGATTCCGAATTGAGAAACAATTGAAAAATGCACAAATCCTATTTATTTTTAAGTAAAGATGGATGATATTGTACTTTAAGATGTTGATTGTAGTCTGTAACCCATGCAGCCTATGCACAGTCTATGATGGACTATTTTCTGCTGCACTTTAAAAGCTTCTTTTTTTAAAATCTGATGTGATAGCTAAGACATTTCTGAAAGAGTAAATGTATGTAATGTAATGTTATTTAAGATACTGAAATAAATAATGTTTTACAACTTTAACCATTAATGTCTGTTGCATTAAAGCTGTTACGGAAGCAATTAGTTAATTAATTGATTATTCAATTCAAACAATCCCTCATCTAGTTATATAACTAAATGTGGTGATTTGCTGCTTCTGTTTTATATCACAGTAAATATATGTGGGTTCACTGGCCAACAAAACAAGTAACTAAATCAATTTGACTGCTTTTCTCTGTCTTTTATGATGAAACTAGTTAAGTTTTGGAAAATGTAACCCTGGGAAGTTGTGATGAGCATTTGTTACTTTTCTGATAGCCCAACAAAGTAATTGATTTATCTAGAAAATAACCATCAAAATCATTATTGTTATCATATTTTTTAAATTGAGTTAAAATGGTAAATACTAGTAAATGTTCAAGATATGCATAGCATATAGTTACAGTCTATTATCTCTGTGCAGGGACTAGGACGTCCCACCCGATCCCAGATATAACGTTAAGTGTCTTGTTAAGATTAACTGTTAGCTGACCTGCTGAATCATGGTCTGTGAAATGCTCGTTTCTCATAGGTTTTTACCGCTGCGGTGATCACATGATATGGGCGGAAACTGACTCATACGCCACGCTGAATCTCCCGCGAACGCAGCCATTTACCTCTTTTCTCTCTTAGTAGTTACACCGGTTTTGTGGGTCTCTACATTTTCCTCAGAACAGGCCATCCGATTCTTCCTAGTTTGTTTTTCGGGTAAGTGAGTTAAAACAATGGGGGAACTTGAAGGTATTGTTGGGGGGGGGGGGGGTTTAGTAATGTGGAGTGCAGCGACTTGAGGCTTCAGTAGCTACATTAGGCCGTTGGTTTTCTTGTGCTAACGTAGCCGTTAGCTCTGAAAAGAATGGCTTCCATGCGTTGCTAGCTAACATGTTAGCTCTCCGTCATTTCACTGCTTTGTTCTTGAGACCAGTTTATATTTATCTAATTAAGTGCATTTACTGCTGTTAAACTAAATCAATATTGAACGTGTGAAGTCGGTTTGAATCGGTATGTTTTTGTTCGAGTTGTCTTATCAACCGCAACATGGAACACATTAGCTGGTGTTCCAGTTCGATTGTTCCAGTCGAACGAGAAAAAGTGCGCTCTCGCGGCGAATGGCGCACTCCGACTCGAGACCGGAACGTTAGCGTTGTTAGCAACTGGTAACCGTTGGAACAACGGGTCCAAAGCAGCAGTAGTCGTTATTATAAATGCAGTAAGCTGCTTTCCATGAGTTGCAATTTGAACAACAGTGGCACATTAGCTCGTCGGCATGTTAGCGTGGATAGAAAGTGATATAATTGGGCAACAGTAGGTACGCTACACGTGAAGCGAACAAGCGTTGCAGTTTCACGTTATGTTTGGCTGTAAAGTAAACTGCTTAAAAGGAACCAATATTAAACCCTGAGGAAAATCCCGTCGCCACTTTCCACCAAATGTAACAACGGTAGCGTTAATAGCTAACACCGCTAGCCCCTGTTACAAGACGACGGTTAAAAGACCGTTTCAACGTGACCAGGAGGAGGACGAGAACGTGCTAAACATCCCGTTTTGTTTTTTTACTCAGGTAAATCGCAACCACGGCGGACTCAATGGCACAGTGTGCACCGGTGGCGGTGTTTAAGGTAAGTTCTGTGTAACGAGTGGGTTTGTACGTTAGGACGCGGGTGACGATACATGTGGTGGTCAGCTAGTTAGCTGTGCTAACAGTCCGTGTATAAAAACAGTCTCCTCTAACCGCTCTGTTTCCCGACAGCTTGTTTTGGTGGGAGATGGAGGCACCGGGAAAACAACCTTTGTGAAGAGGCACATTACAGGAGAGTTTGAGAAGAAATATGTTGGTAAGTCCTTGTGTGGTAATAAGTGCATGACACAAAAGTATATGGTTGAACTAACTGAAATTAGGCAGACAGGGCCCTGGCTAAGGCCTCTAAGTAACACAGGATGTTTTCCTAAAAATCTGTATTGTAACTTCATAGTCTGATCCTCTGATTGTGCTGATCAGTAAAGTGCTTAACTATTATATAACCTTTTATTTGGCAAAGGAAATCTAATCCATCAAGGCAAACTAGTGCAATTTCTGTAGATTGTGACTTAAATTGTAATTGTGCTAATTAATCAATTACACTTTCAGTTAATCCTACTAATTTGTCCAGCACTTGCCGAAAATAATCTTTTTCAACAGTTTTCCCCTTTCTTGTTCTCATACATCTTTTCTTTGCTTGTAATTCTAGCTACGCTGGGAGTAGAGGTGCACCCGCTGATGTTCCACACCAACAGAGGAGCCATCAAGTACAATGTGTGGGATACAGCTGGTCAGGAGAAGTTTGGAGGCCTGAGAGATGGATACTACATTCAAGGTGCTTGTCACAATCCTTAGCGGGCTGTTATGGTTATTAAACCTTGATCACTGTAAATTAAAAACCCTGCTATTTGAATAATATGTTAAAACTTCTCTACTACCTTCACAGCTCAGTGCGCTATCATCATGTTCGACGTCACCTCTCGCGTTACCTATAAGAATGTGCCCAACTGGCATCGTGACTTGGTCCGTGTCTGCGAGAACATTCCCATTGTCCTTTGCGGCAACAAGGTGGATATCAAAGACAGGAAAGTCAAAGCCAAGGCCATTGTGTTTCATCGCAAGAAGAACCTGCAGGTAACAGTGCTCACAAAATGCTAATAATTATAGAAAGCATTGGTTTGAGTCTTTAATTTACAACTGTCATAAACTGCTCTGTCCCCAGTACTACGATATTTCTGCCAAGAGTAACTACAACTTTGAGAAGCCCTTCCTGTGGCTAGCAAGGAAGTTAATTGGTGACCCCAACCTGGAGTTTGTGGCAATGCCTGCCCTTGCTCCCCCAGAAGTCCAAATGGACCCCAACCTTGCTGCAAAGTATGAGGAAGAGCTTCATGTGAGTATGACCATCCAGGTGCTATGTCTGTTAGGTGACTAGTATATTTGAATCGAACATGGTTCAAAATGGATAATGAAAAAACTCTGCAACAATTAACATTGGAAATCTGACATTGTATCTTGTCTCCTCATGTCCAGGTTGCATCACAAACAGCGCTCCCAGATGAAGAAGATGACCTCTAACCTGTTACCTCAATGTTCCCCCTATCTCACCCCAAATGTTGACAGGAAGTTGTTGGAGTTTTGCCCCTTACTGTAAAATCCCTTTTCAGATTTTTTATTTTTGAATTTTTTTTGTTTGTTTTAAAACTAAGAAAAAAAATCTGGTGGAAAAGTTGTAGTTCTAATTTCACTGTATAAGACACACCACCCTAGTGTTGTTGTAGGCATGGCAACGTGCTACTCTTCATCATCGAGCACCCTCCACTGCACTTACCCAGCTCACATAATGCTGTTGTACGGTGTATTGGAAGCACTAAGGGGAGTAAACTTTGAATAAAACATTCTCAATATAACATGTCTGTTGATTTTAATTTCCCTGCACAGTAGTCACGCAGATACTTGACATTGAACGTTTCCTAGAAGGCCTTTTTTAAGGGAAGACTTTTGAAAACAATGGTGTTTTTAATGATCACTTATGAAAGGCCTATTATAGTATTCTTTATCTATTAATCTGGCCAAAATAACAAAGCAACTCATAAACTTGGTGTTTAAAAGTACTTGATGGGCCTTAAACCTGACATGAAGCTCAGCTGCCATTTGTAGTCTGCTCCACTGTACTTTGAGAACAAAAAAGAGTGAGGGGAGGTCCAATGGGGCACAATGATTGGGCTTTAATACATCAGCATATGAAGAGATATTACACAGGGCGTTGAATCATTGAAGACTTTGTAACTTCACACACTGGTGGCCACCAGGTGTCAGGCATGTTTTTTCATTCAGAGCACACTGGACAACAGGATTATGTAATAGATTTACGCTGCATGTTCATGGTGATGTGTGTCCTCCACCCAGCTGTTACTACAGGGTTCGAATGCTACTTCATACATCCTCGAGATTGCAGTAATTATAACCCATTATTTGTAAATTGGAAGAAACACCAACAGCCAGTTCTCGCATCAATTGTCTCCACTCGATCACTGGTAGAGCAATGCTCCTCATTATATTTAGATGGATATCCAGGGTCCTTCACCATCAGGCCCCGATAAAACCACCAGCTTGGGTTTTATGCCAATTTAGTTTTCTACCAACATTTACATATTTAATAAATAACATTTCTCTCTTAGCTGACCTCTTAGCATGAGTTTTCCCAACTTTATAAAGACAGGTTGTTCTCTAGCTGAGTTTAAAGCGGTGTAGTTGTTTATATTACAGACAAAGATATATTGCTGCTGATGCTTTTACTGCACTGCGTTACAAACTCAACTATTGCCATAAAAATTGTTGCTATAATATTGGGCTCTGCATTCAAGCTACATTCTAAAAGTGGAAATGCAAGATTTCTACATGCTTCAGCTTTTTATTAATACGAATTGGGGTCTTGAGGTGGAATATGAAACTGCTACAGACGGAATCAAAATAGGTCCTCTTGCTTTCAATTGTTGATCATTTATAAATCTAAGTTAACTTAAATTGAACGTCTTTGAGATATGATCAAAAGCTCCAGAAGTGAACCTTTTGGTGAGATTTTTTTCAACCTGCTTTCATTGTTTTGTTCAACAGTGTGTCACCTTAATTAAGCAGGTAGAACCAAAAAATAAACAGTTATTGAAAAAGAGAGACCATTGTACAAATGTGCACCCCAACCTTTCTTTTTAAGATCCAATTGTGATATCAGGGACAGTAGATTAATTGATGTCAGATTAAATGGCCTTTTTAACCGTTTTTTCCTCGGCAGGTCAATGTTCAACTTGATTTTAAGCAGTGCAGAGTTTATCATTCCTACAACACCTGAATGCATCACTTGTGCAGGTGGCTCAGGGCGTGGCTTCATCTCAGAGGATATGGATTTGTCTGCGCATGCGTGAGCTAGAAAAGTGCGTTTTAGAATGATTACTGTTGGCCAGCGCAGAGACAGATTATAGAGCTCTACACAACTGTTGTTTTAATCCCCTGGGCGAGGAGATTTAGCAAAGAAAAAAACACTGGTTTTAAACCCAGCAGCCATATTGTATGGAAAAACGAAGGAAAGACTCCGCTTTTCTGAAAAGGTCGTTTACTCATACACCTCTCTCAAGACTTTTGGGGAGTTTAATTGTTTTTCTTACTGGCGGTGGGTTTCTCTCGGACAACTAGCTTGCCAGCTGGTTGCGGAATTCTCAGATTGGGACTAGTTTTTGAGCATTTTTATACAATATTGGGATCATCTTTTGGTGTACGGTGTTCAAATATCCGCGTGAAACATGAAGGACCGATTGGAACAACTTAAAGCGGTAAGTAATGTCCAGGAAATCTACATGTTCCTTCTAGTGTCTTCTTTTCTTCCAGTATTGTCTTCTCGTATACCTCAAAGGCCATCTGTAAAACGTTTCTCATAGAAAGAAATGAAGATTAGTAAAACCATTTCCCCTTTTTACTATTCTAAATGTAACTTAAAATAGTTGACACATAACATACTAATGATTTGAGCCAGTGGTGTACCGGTTGATGACATAACTCCTGATGGAGATAGTAACACTGCAGGTGGATACATGATTTGAAATGGGGATGATAGGTCAAAGTCATACTGACATTACTTTACGTTTCTTGACATGCAGCAGCCATTTTTTTGGTTTGTCAAAGATGTATTGTATGTAGTATAATAAAAAGTGTATTAGTTGAACTGTATCAGCGGATACCATTTTACAAGGGCGACAATTGGTGCTCTTAATTCCTACATTTAGATGTAAATCGAGCTTCACATGATACTCGCCTCAGCAATGGTCTAACAACGGATTAGTCATTCTTTTTTATGTCACGGAAGATGCCGTAAAAGATGAAAAGATAAGTCAATTATTAATTTTATTCATCGACTATGATCGTTGAAGTGATTTATTATGCAACATTGTCAAAATACTCTGGTTACAAATGTGTTTTTAAGTATCTGTTTTGAATGAATGTTAATTGAAGATCTTGGACGTGGACATTTGGATGGACATTACTGTCATGTATCTTCTAAAGTTTTCCGTAAGTCGTTAATCAATGATTGCAGTAAACAATATATAGACTAATCAATACTGAAAATATCACATGCAGTCCGAGTTGTCATTACTACTAGACACATCACTGTTAAAATGATCTACAGTTGGGATGCTTTGAACTAGAATACTTTTTACCTTTTTTGCCATCACAAATAAATCAAATATATTAAACACAGTATTTATATTTTCCCTATACAAAATGTAAGGGAATGCCTTGATCCAATTGTAACCAAAAGTTGGGATATGTTGCCATAGCTACCTGAAACTGCTGGCCAAATATATATCTGCTGCCGCCCTCCCCCATCTGTAATCTCACACAGCTGGCTTCTTTTCATGCAAAGGAAGTACAGATCATAAATGGGCCAGTCGGTATAAGACTACTGTATATGTCAACACCTGTAAAACATCGATAAAACTAAGTTCTCTAGTTCATCCCTTTTAGTTTTTGTCCAATCTTAAGTCTTCTCTTTCTTTGTCATTCTTCTTTATTCACATGTGTTGCCCTCCTTGAATGTAATATGTAACTTGTTGGCAGTAAACTAGGGTAAATATTGATGCATGTTTGCATGTGTGTGTCACCTGATAGACTTGGAAAAGAGGAGCACAACAAGAACAAGAAATGCTGAGTTTTGGTTTCACCTGGGGCTATGGTCACATGTGATCGTTTATACTGTATGCTGTTAAACATTTTTGCAATCAAAACCCCATGTAGTTTCATTGACATTAACTTGACAGCTGGTTTCTGTATTTTAGGCTCTTTGTTCCCCTCATGGTATTTTTTTCCAGTGAAAGCCTTATCCTCAGTTCTGTGTGCACAGAGTTGTTACCCTGAAAGCTAATATGGCTTCTTCTGTAGCACATGGAGTTTTTAAATCCCTTGTCAGATGTTAGCGCTGCATTAACACACGTCCTGATGGAGTGTTTTGCCTTCTGTCACCGCATGCTGCTGTAAATCTGACCCCATGTCCCTGTCCTGCTGCTGTTTTTGGTTAGTGGCTCATTTTCTAAATCATCCCGTGAGAAAATTTAGTAAATTGGCCTTCAACTAACTTTTATTATTGATGAATCTGGCAGAATGTACTCAGGTTGGTCTAATAAAATGTCCCAAAAACAATGGAAAATTAAAAGGTGCACTTCTTCGGTGTTGCACTCAGCTTTATTATCACCCGCCAGTACATTAGATTAAATGTCATTTCGCTGACACTTTTATCCAAAGCGACTTACAATCATGTTACATTAGACACAGCTACAGGGAGCAATTCAGGGTTAAGTGTCTTGCTCAAGGACACATTGACTAGGGCGGGGATTGAACAGCCAACCCCCTGATTGAAAGACAGACCTGCTAACCACTGACCCACAGTCACCCATAGTGAGTGGGAGTCAGCAGGCAGTCAGTGGCAGTATAAAAACTCTTTTAAAAAAAGAGGGTTTTGAGAAATTGTGAATTAATGTGACCATAAGAGGTCTTTGACATGCAGCCATAACTGGAATGAGCTCCCTAAGGACACCAGGACAGCAGGAAGTCTCTACATCTTCCGCCGCAAACTAAAAACACATATTTTTCGACTATATCTTAAATAAAAAAGTTGAACTTAAATGGCACTTATAACACTTTGTAGTTTGGCTTCCTTGAAAAAGAGTTTGTACTCTCATGGTTGAATGCACTTATTGTAAGTCGCTTTGCATAAAAGCGTCAGCTAAATGAAATGTACATTATTACATACAACTAAGCAATTCCCTTAGAAATGACTCGCTCAATTTCTTTGAAGTTTGGCCTCTTTTGTTTGAAAAAATTACTTAATTGATTAATCAATTATCAAGATTCTTCTTCTAGTAATCAACTAATTGATTAATTCACAAGTTATGCAGTGTTCACATTATTCTTATTTTATATGACCACCTTTTCAGCTCACTTGAGCCTTAGTGCACTCCCATCGCTCTCGTCGTCATTTATGATCCTCGGAGACAAAGTCTGACAGTAAATCACCTCCCAGTTTCTGTAAAATGACGGAGTCACAGGAAAGATAGTGCGTGTGTGTGTGTGTGTGTGTGTGCGAAATGTTCTGTTTGAGTGTCTAGAAAAGCGCTATATAAATTCAAATTATTATTAATACTATATGTGCTCAACCTGTATGTGTGTCGAGGCTGACAGGATGAGCTCAGTTTGTCATTGCACATCTGACTTTCCAGATCGACCAGTACAACACAGTCTTATAATGTTGGCTCTAATGAAACCGTGTGCTCAGAGAGCTGGTCAGTTTATGTTTTTGTCTTCCTCCGTGTAAACCCTCTGTTGAGTCGTGCGTTATGCAACGTGACATATGGTGCTTTGTATTCAGAACAAGCGTAATTAAGTGATTTGAATAAAAGGAACAAGCTAGCATCCAAGCTAACGTATCATTCACTCACGCAGCGTATGCTCTGTTTTTCTTATTGGTTTTTGATGATTACACAATCTCCATGTCACAGCATGAGGCAATAGATTAAAGCATTTTTGGATAAAAGAGAAAATCTAATGAGTTGCTTCTTGGTTCACTCCGTCAGTCAACATTTTGACACAGTAGCACAGATGTGACCTTGTAGGGTTTGTTCACATTATATTGGTTTATTTTGAAAAAAGGATTAAAGAATGTGTGTGATTTTCCCATTAACATTCGACACATTACTGAATAAATTTAATGTATTTCCAGAATACACTCGTCTTAAACATTAGATCATCTCACACTACTGAACATCAAGGGTTGCACTGTGCATTAAACAACTTCCAACCCCCATGTAGGGGTCCAAAACAAGGCTAGTGTATATATTTATTCTGAGTAAGATTTTTAACCAAAGTAATGAAGCAAGTCTCAGTCGGTCTTCCAATGGGTGTTTCCAGGTGGAGTCATATGATGAGCAAGTGAGTTTAATGAGGAACGTTGTAAAAGGTTTTCTTCATGAAGTGGGTAAAGTCACTCTGTGTGTGTGTGTGTGGCCTTTGGCTGCTTGGTTTGTTAAAGCATTTGTTGCACACGACCGTCCCTTTTGCTCTTATTTCTGATGAATGAGACACACTGGGAGGAAGTTGTGCTTGTTCTTATCTCGCTGTTGCAGAAGTGTTGTGTGAGGGAGTATGGTGTTGAGGCCAGAGGGCTGCAGCTGTATGTTCGCTGAATAACTCACAGAGAGCTATGAAAACAAGCAGTGTGTTTGTGTCCAGGGAACTTTATGTTACTTCACAGCTGTTGTTAATTACAGCAGCCTGAACCAAATGTCTACATTTGCAATTCAAATTCAAAAAGACGTGCTGGTGCATTGAATGGAAGTTCCCACTGGGGCTGCAACTGCCACTTATTTCCATCATTGATTAGTCTGCTGTATTATTTCCTTGATCACTTTGTTCATAAAATGTCTGACAATAATAAAAGAAATAAAGCGCCCATTATGTATGAGTTCTACAGCCCTAAGGTGATGTGATAAAATGACTTGTTTTATTTGACCAACCCAATAAGAATAAACTGTAACGTGTTCTTTTGGAAGTTAAAGAATAATTATAGTTACGGAGTTGCTGTAGCTGAAGTGTAACACAAGATTGCTTGTTTAGAGATTGAGGTGATATGAGAGAGCAGGGAAGTCGACGAGGCATTTCTCATGCCTTGACTTTGATTCAGTCTGACTTTCTCCAGGAAAGTCAAGTGTCCACATTTGAGACTTGCATTACAAAACAGAATATCTGTTTTCGAGTTTAGTCGGCCAGCAACACTCTGTAGTTGTATAGGTGAAACGCAATATTTTGTAAAATGCAGAAGTAATTAGAAGGGAGGGAAACAAAGTGAGCTCACTGTCTCTTTCCACTCATTGTTTCAGTCGTGTAACTCCGTCACAGCATGGCCCTGTGATGTCTGTTTACACGGAGCCTTTGCTGTGGTTTCTTATAGTTCCTGGAGCCCGGCCCTAATGCTTCACCGTGTAAATATTCACCAGCAGCCACTGCCCTGTGTTTACTGACTGTCCTTGTGACGTATATCGAGGGGAACCTTCTGATATAAGTTATTGGGTGAAGGCTGATTAGGATCACACCAATATTTCTGACATATGTCACGCTGAGCTGCTAACCAAGAAGCAATTTTGTTTACGGTCTAAATGTCATTCAGCGACTTTGTACCCTGAGAAGAAATACATTTCTATACAATGACTCTGTAGTATTGGAAATGAAAATAGTGAAAAACAATTGGCAGTATTTTCACAACATATCAGTCTTCAGAATTCAGTCTATGGGTATTGGTCTATAAAAAGTTAGACTTAATTGAGAGCTGATTATAACAATGTTGATTTAATTTGTTTTTATTGTGGTTATGTATGATTTGGGGCTGGGTATCAAATCACAATACTTATGGGAGTTGTCGTTGCATGCTTGTTCAGATTATTAGTTTTATTTACTTACTATATGACTTATTCTTGTGAATTGATTATTTTATTTCCTGGTTTTAATATTAGTTTTGCTAATTTTCATCTGTATTTGATATGGACAATGTTCTTGCACAGTGTTGATACAGAATACATATTGTGTTAAATATATTTTAAAAAATATGTTGAAAGCAAGTTTGTATCCCTTAAACTAACGTATTGGAAACAGTATTGTTTTTGTATCTCTCCTGAAAATCATTGTTTGTTTGTAGAGCACCGTTTAACAACAAGGGCATTCATAACACCTAGAAGGGCATTAAAAACTAGGTTGAAACAGACTTTACTTACTTTTACTTTTATTCTGTCAGACGTGTGATCAAGATGATGACGAGGTGGAGATTGCTATGGACAATGCGGCCTTCATGGACGAATTCTTCTGTCAGGTCAGTGTTACTCTCAGTGCATTAGTGTGTCGGGGCTGTTTCTACTGATTCACTTGTATTTATAAAGGCATGCAAGAGTTAATGTCTTACCTGTTGTCATTCACATGTATTTCTGATTGAAGAAGTGTCTATGTGTTTGTTTCAGATTGAGGACATCAGGAGCAGTATTGATAAAATTGATGAGAATGTGGCTGAAGTCAAAAAGCTTTTCTCCGTCATCTTGTCTGCTCCCACATCAGATCAGAGTAAGATACTTGCTTTTCTTCCTGTACTTGCTCCTTTTTTTCTCTCTCCTCTGCAAATGTATTCAATTCAATTCAGTTTATTTTGTATAGCCCAATATCACAAATTACAAATTTGCCTCAGAGGGCTTTACAATCTGTACACATACGACATCCCTGTCCCAGGACCTCACATCGAACATATTCACCCAACCCGTCTCCCTTACGGTGAGGATATATTCTTACCTCACCCTAACCCTATTTGAAAAGAGCCATTCAATTGTTTGTGTCCCAAAATGAATTCAATCCGACTTTTGTGGAGAGGAACTAAGCTACCTGTTGTTGTACCCAGTGAAAGCAACATTCAAAAAGTATTGTGATTTTTTTTTTTTGTCTGAACATTTCAGAAAATCCTTTTGACAGACTGAGGATCTTTCCCTTGCATCATTTAAATGTTAACTTGATTTGGGAGCATTATTAGTTTATTAGTACTTGTAATAAGTGGGTTTCTCTCACCCATCGTCACACTCTTAGCTGTTTATTGACACGCCTCTTTCTTTCTTTGTAGAAACCCAGGATGACTTGGAGGCAATCACCAACGACATAAAGAAGATGGCTAACAATGCAAGAAACAAACTCAAGAGTGAGTCAGGACACGCGCACACACGCACAGCTTGTCAGTCTATACAATAAAAGGAATGTTGAATTGCTTTAATGTGAACTGTTGTGGAAGAATTAAACAATGATGTGATGTGAAGTTGATTTTAACGCAGTCATGAATCAGTAGTTTGGATTGCTTCCCAGCCATCGAGAGGAATCTGGAGTCAGAGGAGCAGGAGAGGGTGTCTGCTGACATCCGGATACGTAAATCACAGGTAAATGATGTCCAACTGAAGTTTCCTCTATTTCTTTCTCAAATTCAAACTTGACAGGCCTATGGGCATGAAAGAAAAGGGGAAGAGAAGAAAAGCAATTGGCCTACATGTATTAAATATTGTATTGAAAAACATTAATTGAAAACGGAGCTTTCAAAGCTACAACAGACTGATATAATTTATTATTATAATTAGTCGTTATAGGTATTTTATTATTATTACTCTTATAAGTATTATTATTAATATATATTTTGAAACATTTGTCTTTGACATAAAAAGAAGATATGTCAGATGTGTCTGGGCTCTGAAGTTTATGCCTGATTTGAGACGAATGGTGACAATACTGCCATCTAGATTACTTCTGTGCTAACTCCTTTTTTCCCTGTTGTCTCCCAGCATGCAGTCCTGTCCAGGAAATTTGTGGAGGTAATGACAAAGTATAATGAAGCTCAGGTGGACTTCAGGGAGAGGAGTAAAGGACGTATTCAGAGACAACTAGAGATCAGTGAGTGATGGCTATAATAAAACCATGTGATCGTCTCACAATCTTCTTTGTCATAATCTTGTTCCTTTCCTCTTCAGCTGGACAAGCAACAACAGATGATGAACTTGAAGAGATGTTGGAAAGTGGCAATTCTGCTGTGTTTACGGCAGGGGTAAGTGTGTGTGTGTGTGTGTGTGTGTGTGTGTGTGTGTGTGTGTGTGTGTGTGTGTGTGTGTGTGTGTGTGTGTGTGTGTGTGTGTGTGTGTGTGTGTGTGTGTGTGTGTGTGTGTGTGTGTGTGTTGTGTGTGTGTGTGTGTGTGTGTGTGTGTGTGTGTGTGTGTGTGTGTGTGTGTGTGTGTGTGTGTGTGTGTGTGTGTGTGTGTGTGTGTGTGTGTGTGTGTGTGTGTGTGTGTGTGTGTGTGTGTGTGTGTGTGTGTGTGTGTGTGTGTGTGTGTGTGTGTGTGTGTGTGTGTGTGTGTGTGTGTGTGTGTGTGTTATTTATAGGATCCACTGGGCCTCGACACTGATCACAATGTGGTTGAACTGAGAAATAGCTCAGTAAAACTCCAAGTGCCTCGTATCATCTGGTTAAAGATTAGCTGGGCTTGTGATCTGTCCCGTTGGACTCAAAGTCAGTTTGCTTTCTTAAGTGCTGCAAACCCCAAACAGCAAATGGGCAATGACTAATCTTTTTGTGAGCTGCTTGAAACGGCTGAGAAAATGAGCACCAGTGTGTCTCAACTGATCCGACTACCACACAAAGCATTTCCAGTGGTGAGAAAGCCTCTCCATGCATACTTTGCTCATAGAATGGTTGTATCCAATGCAGTTCGGGAAGAATGTTCGGCACAGGGATACACATACCTGCAGCCGCAGCCACAATGATCAGAAGACATAAAGATGAAATACTAAAGGCCCAGTATGTAGGAGTTTGGAGGATCTGTTCGTTACCACTTGTGAGTTCACGTTACCGGAGTCTTGGAAAAGAAGGAGTTAGCCGAGGGATTGCAACCACACTGCTAGATGCCTACAAATCCTCCACACGGTCCCTTTTTAATGTGACCTGGAGACCAACCGTCATTTAGACTTTTTTTGTTGTTGTGCATGTTTATCTGAAACCTCTCCTCTCCACAGATTGTGGACGCTGGGATCTCAAAACAAGCTCTAAGTGAGATTGAAGCCAGACACAAAGACATTGTCCGTCTGGAAAGTAGCATCAAGGAGCTGCACGATATGTTTGTAGACATCGCCATGCTTGTGGAGAACCAGGTACGCTCCTCCATGTCCATCTGCCCATCATTTTGTCCACCTGACAATTACTTCAGGAACTTCTCATTTTTTCCATTCATTTATTCATTCATTCTTTACTTTTCCTACATGGCTTTGTGTTTGATCGTGACTGCATTCAACTCTTTTTCTCTTGGTTATTTCTTCCCGTCTCCGCTGTGGTTTGACTTTCAACCTGCATTTGTTTCCTCTTTTCCAGCTCCATGCCTTACACCTCTTTACACCTTTTATTCTCACTGCCACCACCATCTCATCCCCCAACATTGATGGAACCAACACAAATGCATTTAGTAAGCTGTACCAGTAAAGCATCTTCGTAGAAATGAGCGCAGACGTCGCACTAGAATTCATACAAACGCATATTGTTGATCGCTGTTTATGCGTAAATAAGTCTAACCACATATTTCTTACTGCTTGAACCATGCTGTCTGAGGGAAAGGCTTGTTTGAGGTAAGGGCTACAATGCTGCTGTCTGTGTTGTGTGATTTCCCCACGATACTTTCGTAGCCATTTTTTATTTCCAGCTTTTAGTCTGAAGAGGTCAATGTCAGCATGAACATAATGCTTCTCTCTGACATTCAAAACACAGCTCCTCATGGAGTCATTATTGAAGCTGTCAGTTTATTAACAGTAGACTGTAACGAGATGTATTACTTTGTGTATTTAAACCAATGTTCTGAACTGCTCCTCTGCTGGTGGTGTGTTGCTCTGTATCTTATTGATTTTTCTGTGTTTTTCAGGGTGACATAGTTGACAACATAGAGCAGAATGTATCCAAGTCAGTGGACCATATCACAGTGGCTAAGGAACAGACCAAAAAAGCTATAAGGCATCGGACCAAAGCCCGCAAGGTAATGTAATGTAGCCAACGGCTGCTCCAGTCTGCTGGTGACCTCTTCCTGTTGTATTATTCCTGCCTATTATCTTGTCACAGTTTGACACATTTAAACCACACAGTGTGCATACAGATCCCACTCCCTCGGCGCTCTCTCTCTCTCTCTCTCTCGTTGTTTTTAAAAACATATTTTTTCGTTGCTTTCCGTCACCTCTGACGCCGTGCCCCATGTTAGGGCGGGATGATTGAGAAGATTGAGAGCAACATGGACCAATCAGTGGGCTTTGTGGAGCGGGCCGTAGCGGACACAAAGAAAGCTGCAAAGTTTCAGCAAGAGGCTCGCCGTGTGAGTGACCACAATCGGGAGGAGTGGTCCGGTTTCCCAAAAGCAGCAAAAATAGCGTTTACAACTTTACCCTAAGATCAATGCTATTCAAATTCAAATCAGTACAAAGGGAAGAGAGATAGGACAAATTAAATGGACTAGATTTAGTAATACAGGACAATGATTGAGTCAGATTTGAGTTGCAACCCTGACCTTGCATTCTAATATGATTAAGTAATTTAAGCCATGTGAAAATGTACCAGGGACGTCAAAGATCCCTCTGCTCAACTACAGAGCAGTAGTTAACATGTATAGCTTAGACTGCACTATCCCAGATCATACAAGTGTCACAAGTGGTTCCAACAGAGAACTATACAGCATCAAAAATAACAGCCCCCTCAAAGATGCAAAAGACACAAAAAATGCAGGGTTGACCTGACCGACCTTTTGCCTTATGTCGGCCAATCAAACACATGTTCCTGGTGAATTACTTTGTAACATGCTTTTTGTTTTACAGTTTACCTTGTGATCATCACATTAAGAGATGACATTATTATTGTTATGATAAATGGTGTTAAAGAGTTGTAAAACTCTTCTGCTGTGCAGTTTTGTAGCATCTAAAATGCCTTCAAACTCATTACTCAAGCTGGCCATCCTATGCAGCTCCTTCGAAGCCCAGTTAGCTATGACATTTTAACACAAAGATGCTTTTGGGAAACCTGCCAGAATGAAGACCATCCCCACCATCAAGACCCTGATCTTTACCTTGATCCTTATCTGTGATGACCCAGTACCCTCCTACCTGCTCTCCAGCACCAAAACCACACCTTCCCACACCTTCCCACACACACACACACACACACACACACACACACACACACACACACACACACACACACAGACAGAGCCTCTACACTCTTCTTTCTCTCTGTTCTATCTCATGGCGGCGACATTATTTTTTGTTTTTTCCTGTGTTTGAGGATATTGCTTGTTAGCCTCAGGCTGTTTAAGCACGTCTGTGAAAGTTACTTGTTCACTGATGAGTTAACATAAAGTCAATACTGTTGCACCAAGACAAAACTGGTTTATCAGACTTTTACAAAACTGATGCTCTTGGTTTGTGTGGTTGCCAAGCTACAAGAAGAGTTAATGATATTTTGTACATATTCCCTCATATACATATTCCCAAAACTAGCACAAATACTATACAACTTCCAGTAGTAGATTATATTATTGTTGCACAAATGAATAATGTACTTCTTGTTGTTTCCCACTGAGAATTATCCTGATGGTACTGTATGTACTTGGTTGTTCCCAACAGAAAATGGTGATAATAGTGGTGGTTGTGGTGGTCTTGCTGGCCTTACTAGCTCTCATAATCGGGTTGTCTGTGGGATTGAAGCAAAGGTGATGAGCTATTTGAATATGAGGAGCACTAAGGGTGAGTAACTCTGGAGCAAATAAGCTCTGTAGTGCCACAATGGATGTATGAAACATACTTGGGAAAAGGGTTTGCGCACTCTTTCCTTTGGTGCTCTATGTGTGTTTGTTTTCTTTCTATCCACAGAGCTAACTTGAGGTGTGTTTGTGTATATATGAAGTTCTTGGGTGTGTGTGTGTGTGTGTTATTCTTCCTATTCTGCAGCACTCGCCTCTAGTTACTGCTGAACAAACAAGCAGTGCTAGAAGTGAGTTACTTTCAATGTCCCAATGTTCTCAAGTTCCCCGTCATTAATCTCCTGTTGTCTCTCTCTATCTCCCTATCTGTAGAAGATGATCTTAATTGTTGTAGTCTGTGCTGTGGATGTTCTCATCTTCCTCATCGTCATCCTCACCCAGACACGATCACAGGCCTGCTGTTTTTATCATCAGTTATTAATCATCCACTTCATCCTATACTCCGTCAGCTGCGCCACCAAAGACAAAACTGATACTGATGGCTCCATATGGATAAAATGTTTAACTTGCAGATGTACAACTTTTTGGTTGAAGAACAAGTGTTGCATTTTATCTCTGGATAAGAAAGAAGACCACCGAGACTTGGGATATTATAAAACCTTTTTATCCAATCGGACCCGTCTTTCCTGGTCGGTTCGTTTGAGTCCCGCAGGAGGCTTGGACAGTTTGAGGATGCTCTGCTGCAAATGAGGAAATGAGACTGAAGCTGACTGCGTGGAGAGGAAGAGAGAATTGAGAAATAACTGATCATAACGCCACATAATGTCACTTAACATTTCATTGTCTAACATTCAATGCCAAAGAAAGTGTTGAGTGAAATAGATTTGAATGTCCAGTTAGTGGGACCCTTGTGAAGCCTTGTAGAAGCACATCACCTCCCTCGTCATAATCATTGCCTTTTTATGAGCCTTGACACATTCTGTGATTGAAAAGATAGTATATTCACTGTACTTGGAATGTGTTCGTTTAGAGTTTTTTTTTTTTTTTAGCACTTTCACATTTCAAATGATGTCTTTTATTTCTGCAATTAAGCTCAGACAATCATTTGAGTAATAGGATTGTGATTTTATGTGTCGTAGATATGCAACCCTGAATAGGTCTCAGTTCTTTTAACTTGAAGAGGATCGGTGTGCTAACTTATGATTCTTCAGTTTGGAGAGCTCAGTGGTTCTTATTTTAAATATGGAGGACGTCCTCATGGGAACCCATTTCAAACACCGGTGGAGCTTAGATGAGCAAACAAACAAACAAACAAGCTTGGTGCATTAACATGTATCCATTGCTTTAAGGCTTGAAATGCCTGAATATTTGTTTTGTATCTTTGCTAACTTGATACAATGTCAGCTTGACTTTCTACACTTAAAGACATGATTGACTCCATTGTTAAAATCCTGTACAAACATAATGCCTTCGTGCGAAAAGAGAGATTGGTAGTAACACTATCATATTTCAATCTCCGTGCCAGAGTTCCGTAAGTAATAGTAATATATTTATAATACTTTTTGATGACGTTGCAAAGTAAGTCGCAAAGACGGATGAAAGTGTAAAAGGACACTCTAACCTCCAGTAAGATCTCCCTGATTGGTGGTCTTTACTAGTGCGATATGCATTTCCTGGCATATTTTAAATCATATTTATACTGTAAATGTATACCTCAGTTGCCAGTTTATTGGGTACAACTATCTGAAACGAATGCATTAATACAGCAGCCCTGCAATAAATCCTCTTGTCTTGAAGGTTCTTGAATGTTCAGTTTTTCTTGAAATAGCTATTGAGGTATGCTGGTTAATTAAACTTTATGGACCGGCTGCCTGCCAACGTCTGAGACAATTCAACAGCACCAACAAGTACAGCCTCTAAATAGACAATACAGTTGATTTAACACATATCTTAAACAGTTTCAACAAAAACTGTACATAACGCAATGTTTAAAGTACATAACTTTATTGATTTTATCTATCCCTAACAATGTCTGATGTGTTGTGTTCTATACTTTTTTCTTGTTCGAGGGAATTTGAGAGTTTTTAAAACCCAGTGCACATGTCACCAAGAGGCTTTAATTTGGCAGTTAAAGTAATTAAAGGTGACGCCAGCTGTGCATTCAAAGACTGTATGAGAGACATTATGTCCCATCATTTAGAGACTGGTATTTACCACGTCTAGGAGTTCTGTAGCGCAAAGACATCATCTTTTAATGTCAAGTACATTATGAGGGCGGCTGTCTGAGGGAAGTCTTTGTTTCTGTTCGACCAGAGCCTGAATGGTTCTTTTTCATTCTGGTTGAGCTCTTGAAAGTGAGAGTCCATCCCAGCTTTGTCTTTTGACCGCACTCATGCAGCCATCGACTGTTTAATCCTAATGCTTCTATTCAAGCTTTTTTTCTTCACACGCCACCAAGAGAAGGAGGGGAAACTGAAGCAGCTGTACACTGTATAACTTAAGGTGCCACAAATGTTATTGAAATTAAAGATTTTATGTTTTTTAATGACTTGGTTGACTATAGTGTCTACTTGTGACCTCATGCCTGTCCCTTTTGTGAGTGACGGGAAGTGTGTGTGTGTGTGTGTGTGTGTGTGTGTGTGTGTGTGCGTTTATGGGATGGTTGTAGCTGTTGTCAGCAGATTAACCAATGTTACAAAGTACAGTTTTTAAAGCCTGGTGCACACTTTTAAAGAGGTACGTTTTTTCACCTTTTCTCTCTCTTTACACACAAACACACACACACACACCCTGATCTCTGTAACCCTTTGTTCTCCTTCTGATCAATCATTTCCTCAAATCAATGTGTCCATTAGTGTGAGTAATTGTATTGTGTTAAATGCTGTCTGACCAACTTTTTATTTTTATTTTGTATTAAATCAACAGAAAAAGATGATGATTACATTGTGCTGTACCATCATTGGAATCGTTGGATTCTCCTATATCTACAGCTTCTTCTCATAAAAGGTGTTACAGGTAAAACAGCTGCAACCGCCTTTAACACTATGCATTCAATTATTTCAAACTAAATGTTGAATAAGGTCCTTTTTGTGTTTGTGCAGAGTTCCTATGGAAGAGGGTGTCAAGAAAGTTTCCTCAGGCACTTCCTGTGTTTACCCTGACCATTATTTGAATCTAATTTAAAATCGAATAAAAGTATAAAAAATGAACCAAACCAACCCTGTGCACTTACCCTTTTATTAATCATCTTGCTGTATGAAGTGTTTGAAAACGTGTTATAAATGTGTAGATGTGTCTCAGTCTGCCTGTTCGTTACCAGATGGATCAATATGAGACTTAAAATCTTTTTGGACCGTGCTTGTCGGGTGGAGTCTACCGCCTCCTGGTGGTGTTTGGATCAAATCATATTTGTTTATTGTAAGGAAATTATTTCGAAGGATTCATTTAAAAAATAAATGCATGAAGATGATTCTTTTGTTGTTGGCTCCAAAAGTCTATTCATGCTCATACACATAAATATGCCCTTGTCAAACATATCCAATGAAGTAGTATTTTCTGACTTATGTGTTGTCATAATTTGAATACATTATGTGTGATTTTGTTGTGTGTGATCTGTCTGTATGCGTCTGTGCTGCTGAAATGCTCGCACTGATGGTCTTTTCTGTGACAGCGGCTGCCACTCGCTCACTGGCTGCGTGTCAACCCTGTAAAGCCTGTTATGTAATAAATGATTTCTGTGCGTGTGTTGGAGTTGTGTGCTTCGCTTCTTGTGTTGGAAGTTTTTTTTACATGGCCCAGTCTGTATGCATGGGGGCTGGCTTCATCCAACATAACACCTTTTACATTTAAATCGTATACTCTGTGTGTGAAGCTACGGGAAATGTATGGCGATGCACGGCGTAACATCTGTGTATGAGCGGCTTCCCTGACCTCATTTCAGCCCCCATCTCGCTCTTCTTCCTAACAGGAGGCAGGCCCGCCCCATTGACAACCGGTGGGGGCGGGGTCTGTACAAGGATGCGCTCGGTTTCCTGCTTCGTGTTTGCAGGATAGCCAGGATTGGGATACAATTAGATTAAGCTACGTATATTGATCCCTAGGAGGGACATTTAGCATTAGAGCAGCACAGGGACAGAAAAGCTATATATTATTACAGAACATACAGAACATTAACCGAGACCAGTCTGCATGAATAGAAGACACATGCAAAACCACGGGGCCATTTTCACAAACCAAAGTGACGGGTACAGTAGGGAATACGAGCAAAACATAACGTGAATTGCATATCAATATAATACACAAAATATGTGATATATTCATATATAAATTGAGCAGAGGTGTAGTACATATAACGTATTCATAAATATATATGAAAACGCAGTAACTATGTAAAGTAACTAACTACATTTGCTGCTAAGTTATTTCAACAATAAAATACTGCTTATGCTAAATGATGATCCAATAAACACAGGCAATTTTTTCTAATGAGAGATTTTAATAATTCAAGTAAATTTTGTTGCAAATACTACCTTGCAGGTACGTTTACAGTGAACATACAGGGACTATTTCTTCCATCACCGTCAAACCGGGGAAGACAAACCGAGCACACTTGTATCTTAACATATTCTAATCATGTTTAAAAGGCACGTGTTTTGTCCAATGGGAGTGTTTGAATGCTAATTACTTGCAGCCAAGAAGTAAATAGAGGGCGTGGCCACGAGCCTCTTTTTTTTTTTTCTTTCTTTTTTTTTTTCTCAGTTCGTGTGTTGTGTGTGTGTTTTCTCACCAGCTGAAAATGGCGGCTCGGAGCGTCGGATCCTTCTAACTTTATCGCACAATAATAAACACAACAATATACACAGCTGTTGTCACACATCATGGGGAGAAACTTTACCGAGAGACCTCAGACGCTCTAGTCGGGACATATCACTTTCACCACTCCGGCTCAAGGAGCCAAGACGCAGAGGTAACGATAAAGAAGCGTCCAACTGCGGTTCAGAGGCGAACGTCAGCTAGCTTAGCTCGCGAGCGTCAACGTTAGCCGACGACTTAAGAAAGGGTTTGCCTTCTAAGCTAGTTCACGGTAGCCGACAACTACTGTCTTTAAATAGACACGCTGGGCCGGGGAATTCATTGTTAAAGTCGTCGTGTCTGTCGGCACTTGTCTTCACACGACGACGCAAATTCGGCGTAAATGTTTTGTGTCGCGTCGCGAACCTCAGGCAAAAATGTTTGCTAACGTTAGCGAGGCTTTCTTGCTAACGTTAGGCTCTACTCGGAGAGAGGTGTGTTTGTGTCCGACAGAATGTACAAAACACACACACACCGGGACGTTTTAACTCCAGGTGACTGTTTAATGTGTGTAATTTAACGTCGCTGCCGATACTTTGTTTGTCTTCTAGAGATTATGGCGGACCCTCATACGCGGTACAGCAAACGCCTGGTGAGTAACGTCAACTGAACACAACTGCTTCCCGGAACCGTTGTGTTGTGTTTCACCGTTGCAATGTTTTGTGATGTGTTTTGGTGTGTCTCATCCAAGATGTGTGTGTGTGTGTGAGAGCTGTTTAGCCCTTTTCCAGCCCTTTTAGTCCACTAAATTAAAATCATCGTATAGTTGGTTGGAATGGCCCACTTTTTGTTGGGGCACATTGTGCCACGGCAGTGATGCTTTCTGTTGTGTGCCACGATAATACCAGTAATGAACCTGTCGATGGAGACTGGGTTCAAGAGACGGTCAAGTTCACTGTCCAACCTGAGTATTTGTGCTGTGACCTTGATTCACCTCCTAACAATCGTATCCCCTGGTTAAGTCATTTACTCAGTGCTTTCATACTTCTCAGTGTGTACTCGCATATTTATTTCTAATACTAGTGGTTGTTGCGATCCAAATATACATTTCTTAATAGATATGTAATAAAGCCTTTGTTGATTTACTTTGGGAAAGCGTGTCTAGAATTATTTGTCGAAAACACCAAAGCTTAATAAAAGCACCCAATAATGTGTTGCTTAATTTAATTTATTCCCTTTGTCATTTTTATTACTCTATTTTAAACAACCATATGGGTTTCTTTCATAGTTTTACATTGATTTGAGTTGTGAAGTAATAGCTCCTGTGCAGTGCTCAGTTATGAAAGTGAGGAGTATCAGACTTTAGATAATGCTACATTTATTGTATGGGGGTGGGGAGATCTGAGAACGGGGGTGTTGTGCTTTATCCATCTGTCTAGCCAAGCAGTGCTGCATAGGGTGAATGGTAGGACGGGGGAAAAGGGAGGGGGGGGGCAGTTTATGGAAGATTAACCCCTGCTATTGTAATGCTGTTTGGTTCTCACATGGACTTTGGTATTTGGTATATGGCTGACTGATCTGCTTGGATTGATTTATTGTGATAGGTGAAATAGTACATTTTACAACTAATATTAGTCCCATTTTAGCACCGACATATTAGGGAAAACTCCCATGGGTGTCCCCTCATATCTTAGCAATTTAATTCCAGTGAGAACATTTGAAAAATGCATGAAGCAGTTTCTTGGTATTTTTCCTCCTCAGTTAGTTTTGAATGTGCTTGCTTTTGGTTGTGTAAAAAAATACCATGTGTAGTTTGCTGAAAACATATTGATGTGATACTAGTTCTGCTGCTTCGTGGTTTCATTTGACGTTTGCATCAGTATTGCTGTCTGGTAGCTTTGTCATGGCACTAAAATATCTTTTGTACAACGAGACATTGCATATTTATCACTGCCAGTTGTTCCAACTCTCTCATCATGTCCTCTTTCTGTTGCTCACTACAAAACATATTGTTATACTTGATGTAGATGTTAAAAGAAATCATCTTCTATACTCAGCGTACAGGGACGCGACGCCGCTACCAGGATGATGGAATCTCAGACGATGAAATTGAAGGGAAACGGATGTTCGACCTGGACGAGAAGTTGCAGTGTGTCAGGTTTAAGTCTGACTTGATCAAAAACATGGAGGGTAAAGGTGAGAGGTTTCAACTCCAGGAGAGTTTTTGGAATATAACTTTTAATTAAACCTTGCCTGAACATATCTGATGACATGAAAAGGCAACTAAGGCTAACGGTTTGTTCTACACACTGTATGGTTTTATACTGCAATTTTTTTTAGACTGATTGGATCACAGTGTCTGTACAAGTTCATAGTGTCTAATATAAGTGTTGTCATAACGTTGTTATCTCCCCAATGCAAGTATGTGTTGTTTGACTGTTACTGTGTGTGTGTCTCCTTTCTAGATTTCACATTTGAGTACATCCAGAGAGAAGGACTCAGGGACCCCATTATCTTTGACAACGCTGACGGCCTTGGCATACAGTCAGTCGCATTCTTTAATTAAAAAAAAAAAGAAGTAAACATATACACAATTGTTTTGATTCTCGTATGGAGAGTTATAACTTAGTTCCAAATCAAATGCTAATAAACCAGTTTTTGTCTGGAGATTAAAAATAAATGTAAACATTTACATTGGACTTGTCTCTCTCTTGCAGAATGCCAGACCCTGACTTCAGTGTGAGTGATGTCAAGTTGTTTGTTGGTAAGTTCCTGTTTTATGCCCTTTCCGTGTAAATGACACAAAATGCTAGTCTTATAGAACGATATTACCGTATTACAAATAACTTGGTGAATATTCCGGTTGATCAGTAACAAGAAAAAACTTAAAGGAATTGATAAACTAGGCCTTTCAACTGTTAAGTGTCCCGTTCAGTATGTATCTCAGTATTTCTTTCATAAAAAAGGTGTTTGTTCATGTAAAAACATTATATTAAAAAAAAAAAAATCAATCAATCTTGACCTCTTAAAACCAGTATCCGTTGGGCTATAGTTGCTCGGCATTTTAATTACAATGAATGGGTATTACACACAATGCGAATGAATATTGAGTATATTCCAGGACAATTTAATTACAATGGGCACCCCCTTTTAATTATCTTACAGGTAGTCGACGCATTGTAGACGTAATGGACGTGAACACCCAGAAGGGAATTGAGATGTCGATGGCTCAGTGGCGACGCTACTATGAAACGCCACCATCTGAAAGAGAAAAACTTTACAACGTCATCAGCCTGGAGTTCAGCCACACCAGGCTGGAGAATCTGGTCAAACGTCCGGCTTCGGTGAGAATAAACACAATATTATTTGTCAGCCTTTTACAACGAGTCAGATATTCACATTGGTAATGCTATTTTATAACTCTTATTCACACACATGTAAGTCACAAACAATTGAGAAAAATCACACTTTAGGTAGTTAAGGAAGACAGGTTAGTTATCCAAATAATTTAATGACTACTTTGATGGCTATTGGGTTCTGACTTGGCCCTAAACTGGGTTTGGAGCATACTTTTTAAATACATATATTGTCTTCTCCTAATTGTCCAGGTGGACCTCATTGACTGGGTGGACAACATGTGGCCCCGCCATCTCAAGGAGAGACAGAGAGACTCCACTAATGCCATCATAGACATGCATTATCCCAAAGTACAGAAGTGAGTAAACCAGAGCTCTTTGCTATGCTATAGAGAAGATATTAAGATTATAAAAAATAAAAAATCTTCATTGTTTTTTATGTCCTTCCTTTACTTCTCAAAAGGTACTGTCTCATGAGTGTGCAGGGCTGCTTCACAGATTTCCACATTGACTTTGGAGGCACTTCAGTGTGGTACCACATCCTGCGAGGTGGAAAGGTCAGTATGCATGTCCCGCCACACACAAATTCTAGATTTTGAAGTTTTGTCTACCTGCAGTGACTCAATGTACACTTTTTGTTGTAATGAGAGACAGACATTATTTCCCCTCAAGCTATGAGAATACAATGTGGACTAACACTGCATCTTGGTTTTCAACTTTCTTAACGTCCCGCTAATAGACATTAGTGCCATGGATGCAAGTATTTGTTGACCTCAGACCATCAACATGACCTTTCACCCGTGATCCCTGCAGGTGTTCTGGCTGATTCCACCCACACCGCCGAACCTGGAGATGTATGAGAACTGGGTTTTATCAGGAAAACAAGGGGACATCTTCTTGGGGGACAAGTGTTATGACTGTCAGAGGATCGAGCTCAAGCAAGGCAACACCTTCATAATCCCATCAGGTATGTTCCTGTAATAAGGCTGTGACACACAGCCCTATTTTAAAAACTAAAAAACTAAAACAACACACTTGATCACTACATATCTTCAACATCCTGTGTTTTGTATGTTGTAGGGTGGATTCATGCCGTGTACACACCAGAGGACACGTTGGTGTTTGGGGGAAATTTCCTCCACAGCTTCAACATCCCCATGCAGCTCAACATCTACAGCATTGAGGATCGTACAAGGGTGAGCATGTTGTTATTTTTACTGTCCTCCTGACACGCATTGTTGATTGCTTCAGATTGTGTTATTACGCAGAGTCTTATTCTGTGGAAAACCTCCTAATAGAAAAACATAATCATTTCTCAATAAAATGATTTTAATGTTTTATTTTTAACAGCCATAAAGACAGTGATGCACTGCTTTTTATGTCTTATTTCTCTGACATACTAATTTGGAGTATCGCCCAATAGAGTAACAATCTGATACAATACCAGTGCTCCCTTTTTTTCAATTGAAAATCTGTATAGCTCATTAAGTAGAACTCATTAGTACGTAAGTAACTGTGATTTAAGGTTTTAAAATAATTAAGTGGGAATTAGTTCAATTGATAGTGAAAACACTACATTTTAGAATGACACTTGCATTGAAACGTTTTTATTGTGGATTGATCATATCATTGTTCCAATCCACCAAATAAGGCCTGTGTGGTAGTTGCTACTGAGTATAGGATTGGTGAGTTGGTATGTAAGGCTGCACAATTCAATCTAAGTAGTCATATAATAGGGTTTATGGTATCTCTTATCACAGGCATGTCTCCCACTTCTTTGGTCCTTTGGGAGACGACGCAAACATTTTTTGTGAATTTTGCTAAAACACAAGTTGGTTGCTCAGACATCAGCTGTGGGCTAGTGGAAGCAAACAGCTGTTTCCGGACTCCAGCCACATCTTACTTTCCCCAATTCCTAAGTAGAAGTGCAAACCACAACAAAGTTCAGTTACTTAAGAGCAGTTTGAAGAAGCATAAGTTATGTTTTCATGTATAAATTCACAAAAAAAGTAAACATTTTATTTTCTCTCTGGTATTTGACAAAACTTAGACACAAAAAATATTAAGCAATTTTCTCTTTTTCCTATTTCTGTCCTCTAGGTGCCAGCAAAGTTCCGCTACCCATTCTACTTTGAGATGTGCTGGTACGTCCTGGAGAGATACCTCTACTGTCAGACCAACATCTCCCACCTCACTCCTGAGTTCCAGAAATACTCCCTTGGCATAGGTACGGATGAATAAACACAATAAAACATTGCTGTCCTCAATTGTATTTGTCTCTTCTTTCCACAGACCTATAACTTAATCCATCACTCTTTTCAGGACTGACACAGCCTGACATTGAAACCAATGATCAAACCAAGAATGGCACAGCTAATGGAGTTGAAAGTACTCAAATCATGGAGATCGTAATCAAAGAGGAAAAAGTTGAAGAAGAGACAGCTGAAGTTGCTCAACCTCAGCACATGCTGACTCCCTTTGAGCTGGAGGGACTGTGGAACCTCTTAGGGAAGCTAGAGGAGCTGTCGGACCAGAAAAAGTGTGTACCTGAAGGCATCCTGAATGCTGCAGCCTTGCTCGAAGACATGAGGGTGGGTTCCTTGTGCATTTCATCTCAATGAACTACTGCTTTTGGGTTTCTGTGCCATGGTATGTGTGTTATTTTTGTCTTGCTACTTCTTTTCTCTTCTCCACTTCTAGACTCTCCTGAAAGAGCATTCCAATGATAACCCTAAGTTGTCCTACACTGGAAAGCCCATTGTCAAGTGGCCCGAAAGGGTGAGTAGAGAACACATTTTTACAAGCGTCCAGCAAGCTTGGATATATACTTAACAACATCCATATCAGGCATGCAAACTTGTCACATTTCGCCAACATTTTTTAAATTGTATTAGTGCTTCAGTTAGTTTTAATCTATAATTATTTAATAAATACACTGTCGGTGTAATTGAGAGAAAATGTTTATTCTTTTTACTTATTAAATATATTGTTTATTTTTCACATTACATTATTAATATACATTCATTATAAATTATTAAGCACTTGATTCAGGCTCATCAAACAAGTCCTCATACCGTACACCGCTCTAACCAAGCTTTTCTTTAATTTTCCTGCTGATGTCCCTTTTACAGCCGTCATGGTACCAGCCTCCCACTCCCCCTCCTCCTGTCATTCACCGTCCTCGCTTGGGCCCGACCCTCCACAAGCCTTTGGGTCAGAGGCCCACCAAACGCTCCTCCATCTCTGCCCTGAGGCGCAGGCGGGTGAGGTGTAAGCACTGTGGCGCCTGCTGCCGGAAGGAGTGTGGCACCTGCCAGTACTGCCACGACATGAGGAAGTTTGGTGGCCCCGGACGAATGAAGAAGGGCTGCATCATGAGACGGTGTCTAGCAGTGAGTCTCATACCCTTCTTTGTATGTGTGGAATAATGCTGCCCATCTGTCCTTGTAAGCACAGTGTACACTAGGAGAGCCGGTGGCTCGTAATGTCAAGTGAGATTCTTTTACAGCTCCAAAACTCTTCATTCTGAAATGGAGATTGTCAGATCTCAAGAATACCAGTGTAACAATTGTATTGTATTGTTTTGCTTCGCCGCGTGCGTGTGATTCACAATAATGTGTATAACCATTGCATTGAAATTTCCATATTTTTATTTCGGCCTCCAGCCTGCCTTGCCAAACACAGCGCGATGTGCCATATGTGGAGAAGGGGAATTGGATGAATCAAATCCGAGCACTTACTCACTCATGGAGTGCACTGTCTGCTCGCAGATTGTCCATCATCAATGCATTAAGGTAATTAACTTCAGATATCGGGAAAGCAAAAAGGTGAATACATTAACTCAGTATTGCATGGTTTGTTTTGTTGCCTTCAAAATTGTATGTGCAGGTCTTGATTTGATAATTGTTTGCTGTTTCAGGAACCCGGTGAAGGGAAGATCAATAAAGATTTGCCCAGCTGCTGGGAATGTCCCAAATGTTACCAAGGCAAAGACTTGGAGGTACATATCTACACTCTATCTCTATCTTTCTATCTCTCTCTCAAATTAAAATGACACATTCTCTTCTTCAACCCAATCAACCATCTCCTCCCGACCTTCCCACACCAGTCTTCCAGCGATGAGGAAAGTGAGGAGTCGGAGGGCTCAACCTCCTTGCCAACCTCCTTGCCAGTGTCCAAACTTGCTTACCGGGAGGGAATTGGTGTAGGTGAAGGGGTGAGACAAGGGAAACCTAGCAGATCCTCATCACGATCCACAGCACCACCACCGTCTCAGAAACTTCTACTGCAGCATCAACAGAATCGCAAAAGAGCAAATGCACTGGAGCTCAGACTCAAGAAGAGGGTAAAGTGAATTTAGATATACATTTGTTGAATGTTTTCATGATCAAGACAGTTTTTTTTTATTCAAAGCATATAGGTAATTCAGCATGTCTGCATTTCCAAATAAATATTTAGATTTCTTTGATTAGCGGTAGTCTAGTTGTTACGTTTTTTTTTTTTAGTTCTAGAAGTCTGAAAGCGTTTGATGCCCTGAAAATTCAGTTTTTGCGAGAGTAGGAAATATTCAGCGAGCCATAATTCTTTCTGTTTTGACATTTCTTTTGATCGATTTTAGTCACTTACAATCTTATAGAATCTAAAAAGACCTTTTCAAAGTGTTTCCATGATAAAACTTGGAGTCACCCTGAAATGTGCTCTGTGTGTGTGTGTGTTTAAAAAATACATAAATAAATCTCATTCCCTCACCCCTTTTCTGTTTATTTCAGATAAAACTAGAGCGCAGCAAAATCCTAACGGTAAGCATATAGTTCTGTAATGTTCTGTGTTGCATTTAAATACTATAATGCATATGTGGTATTCCAGGAGGTAGTTTCCTCCAAACAACTTGGTTTGCCAAAGATGCCTTTTAACCACGAGCCATCCTTTTTGTCCTTTCCAACAGAAACAGTCGTCTCTCGAGCGTTCTCCCCGGCTGCTGCGCTCCAAGGTGCTGTCCCGGCTGCGCTCTCCAACCAGCAGACTTTCTCAGGGCAGAGGCCGGGGCTCCACCTGGGCGAGTGGCTCCTCTTACCACAGCTCTTCAGGAGGGACTGATTCATTCCAGCAACAGTCTTCCCTTGGTCTGGTACTTGAGCCCACAGGAGAGCCCTGCAGAGGGAGGGGGAGAGGGGTGAGGCTGCGGGGAGGAGGAGCCGGAAGAGGGATAAGAGGTGGTAGAAGCCATGAACAGTTGGAGAAGGAGGAGAGCGAGGACAGCAGCAGCAGCAGCAGCAGCAGCAGCAGCAGCAGCAGCAGCAGCACCACCACCACTACTACCAACAACAACAACAACAACAACAACAACAGCACCAGCAGCAGCACCAGCAGCGATGACGACAAGGAAGAGGAGAGAGGGCAGAACATTGGGAGGGGATTGGATAAAGAGAACCAGCCGCAGTCAAGGCGAGGAGGACGGGCAACCAAAGAGGGAGAAGAGGAAGTGAGCGAGGTGGCCAACCAAAACGGTGCAGAGGAGGACGAGGAGGAGGAGGAGATGGAGCAGGACAGTGAAACGAGGGGAAAAGAGGGCTCGTTTCTTAAAGTGACACTCCAAAAGCCAACCAAAGCCAAATACGACCCATCAGCCATTGTCCCCAAGTTGGAAGCCATCGCCCCTCAAACTGCAGCTTCCACAATACACAACCAGACCAGAATCCTCGCCAGACCCCCCATTAAAAACCGTGCCCCCTGTCCCGATCAACACTCCAGTAGGCACACACCTCCTTACACTCGTAGTAGACACACAGACACTCGCACCTCCCACCCAGAGAGGCTCAGCAGACCTGCTAAATTGAGCAATGGCGCCTCCTCTTCAACATCTGAGCTTCCCCATCTCCGCATCCCTCTGTCCGCCCTGCAGGAAGGGGGGAGCGAGGCAGACAGGGAGAACAGTGGCAGCGGACCAGGCTGTGAGAGGGAGGTGTGGGTATCTGTCTTCCGTTACTTAAGTCGAGCTGATCTCTGCGTCTGCATGGCTGTCTGCAAGAACTGGTACAAATGGTAAGATCTTTTTGCGGATGTTTTTATTAGGAATGGGTTTCATTAGCCGGTTCCATTTCGCATCTCGGGAGGGGGGATTTAATTAAAAACTTGATCAAACTCATCCCTAATTTGTATATGTTATTACGAACTCCATAGTGATATTGGTTGGGTCAGTAGATCATATCGCTCTGCAAATAGATAACTATGAATGTATGTGTGCTTGTTCATAGGTGTTTAGACAAGCGGCTTTGGGCTCGGATTGACCTGAGCATCAAACGCACCATTACTCCTCAGGCCCTAACGGGCATCACAAAGAGACAGCCGATCACACTGGATCTGTCATGGACCAACATCTCTAAAAAACAGCTCAACTGGCTTGTTGGCCGCCTGCCAGGTGCACACACACACACACACACACACGCACACACACACACTGCTTCACTCAATTTGGTCAATATAATGCAATTCAATATGAAACAAAAGAATCACCTAAATAAATAACAAGATTATACAATAACAAAGTAGGGATTTATTTAGTTTCATATCAATTTTTTCTAATGTTTATTTTTGAGTTTTATAAATTAATTCTCAATATGTCATGTATCCACCAATCAGTGGTGTGCTCTACCTACATACATTAAACACTTAATTGAAATCTCTTTTTTGATTTTGCAGGGCTGAAGGATCTGATGGTGGCAGGTTGTTCCTGGTTAACCATTTCAGCTCTCTGCTCCTCTGGTTGCCCTCTCCTCCGTTCCCTGGACCTGCGGTATGCAGATGGCGTCAAAGACTCTCAGATCAGGGATCTAGTCACCCCTCCAGGTGAGAAAAGAGCAGCCTCAGGATCTTATGTTTCCCTCCTTTTTATAACTCCTGACTTTCTTGTCATTATACTCCTTTTTTGATAATTTCCTCATCAAACTCTTGCAAAAACTTATTTTTCTTGTCTTCCTTACAAATAACTCCTCTGTTCCAGGTTGTGACAATCGCAGTCAGTTTCGGACCATGCAGTGTTTGCGACTAGCAGGCCTGGACATCAGCGACGCCACTCTGCGCCTGGTGATTCGCCACATGCCCCATTTAACAAAACTGGACCTCTCCCACTGTAACAGCCTCACCGACAATTCCATCAACCTGTTGACTGCAGTGGGCTCGTCCACACGAAACACGCTCACAGAACTCAACCTGGGAGGTGAGAGATTGATGGCGATTGCACATTTTTGGGAAGAATTAACATGCACAGTTTAATTTTACTAGTATTGTTGTGTGTTTTTGTTTATTTCCTAGGTTGCAGTAAACTGACAGACACTAGTCTTAAGTATCTCCGCCGCCTCTCTTGCATCTCCCTGCTTGACCTGCGAGGCTGTAACGGTGTCTCCCGCAAAGCCTGTGAGGCCTTCTTCTCCGAGCTGTCAGTCAACACACTCTACTGCCTGTCGGATGAAAAACTGATCCAGAGGATTTCCTAAGCATCTGCCTATTCTCACTGCTGAGGGGATTTGAGGTGCAAAGGCAAACAGTGAATCTGTGTCACACAAAGGACACAGGCAGCAAGGGAAGTTCACATGCACCCGTGTCACGTTAAAGCAGGGCTGGGGTCTGAACTGGGAGTGCTTACTCACTTAACTGGTGTTGGTGAAAGGGGTTGTCACAGCTGAAACAATATTTCTTTTTTTAACATTATGTAAAAATGTTCATGTACCGTAAAATGGGACTCATTTTTCCTTTTCAGTTCTTTGAGGATTTAATGTGGAGTGGAAAAAGCAAGGTGTCTTTCTTTTTTTTTTTGCCTGGAGTTGAAGAACATGGCCAATCAATTCTCTGTATTAGACTGCACTTCCTTTGGATAACCAAGTGCTCAACTCTTTGAAGGGACATTGATCTTGACTCCTCACAAACTCCTGCCTTGAGTTAGACTTTTGAGTTTCATCTTTGGGGTGTAAATGCATTGTTTTGTTTGGCTGATTCCCATAAAGTCTTATTTATCTTGTGATTTATCATTTTAACTCCTTTTAATATCGGCTACTGGTGGATGCTCTAAATAGATGGTTATATTTTGTCAGATTCAAGAGAGCACACGTCTAGAAGTTTGACGTCTGCTTTATGCACAACAACTATGCGCTAAGATTTATTTTTTGAAGACAACTAAAAGGCAACAGATTTTGGACATCATTGCTTATAAAGTGAGGGAATGGAATGGCCTGTTGTATGTTCAGCTCTATAAGGCATTTGGATGCAACCGTAGTTAAGTGGTATACCTGATAAGTGTACATGGACATTGAGTAGATGTGGTTGTAGAAAACGGTAGAAAAACAATGTGAGAAGGCAATCGACAAAGCAACAACACCTCACCCCAACAAAGGGCAGGTTGCATGAAGTGATCGGGGTAAGCCACGGGTCAGGTGTCAGATAAATGGTGCGTTTTCAAACAAAAAGAACGTTAGACTTCAGGTGCTATTATTTCCAAACTCTTTATTACTTTGTTTTTGTACAGAGACAACATTTAGAGCCAAAATGTTAATATTCTAGATGAAATTGCTCCCCACCCCACTTTGATACACTTTCTTCTTTTCATGGATGGAAAAAATGTGAGTATCTACTTTTCACTGAATTACATGACCCTGTCCAATTCAATGTAGAGATGTACAATTTAGTTTGGCGGTTGGGGTTGCTCATTTCTTTGTTCCCTTAAAGTGTTGTAGTTCTGTATCAAAGGTCTCCTTCCCGACTGCCCTCCTGGCCATATACCTTCAAATGAATATAAGTATATAAATATATACTTTTGTGTACATTTGTTTTCCTTTTTTCGATTATCAAAACGGGAGTCCTGTAGCATTGTAATTATTTTCAAAAGCATTTTTCACTTTATGTTATTTGTGTTATTTTTCAATAAAAAAAGATAAAGAAAGGTTAACTGTCGTGTTGTCACTGAAAGTGGGAGAGATGCATACAGTAGGCTACATGCCAATTGCACTGTAGGATCAGATCAAATATCAGCTCCACCAAGCTCTTCTCCGTAAACAGGAAAGAAAGGACGCCTAAATAAATATATCGATACATAATGGCACAGCAGCTGTACATGCACTCATCATAGCGAAGCTGCGGTTTTGCACAGGGACACGACCCCGGCTTTGACAGATGTGGTCCGGTGTGATGATCATTAGCCGGCCAGCTGCCGCCTCCAACATCTCGATGCGCTCAGATCGAGTGACCTGGATGTGAAACAGGAATAAAGGCCGATTCGCTTTATTTATACCGCAACAACCTGCGATACAAACGGGGGCGGCTGCAGCCACAGCGGGGGAGCTAGCTAACTTTATCAGCTGGCCATTTCACTCATATTTTATTTATTTATATTACTTAAGAACGTAATCCATCGTGTGAGAAAATGAACGGACTTTGAGGGTGCATTTCTGGCCAGCTAAAATAGTAGTTTTTGACTTCGTGAATGATGGAAAACAGGAGCCAAGAGGAGCAGGAAACAATGTTGTTGTTAGCCAGTTAGCTAACGTTAGCTCAGCTAGCTGTTAGTTAACTGCATCAAATTAGTGGGCTGAGTTAGCTCGAGCTAACTCAGCCCACTAATTTCAATAGGAATATACATCATTCTACTTTGTTTGCTGTCCAACGTGAGCTTATTGGGTACATTTGCTTAGCGACAGGGGTTTTCCAAGGAAACGCATTCAACGTTTACCCATTTTTCTGCAGTTAACTAGAGAAGCTAGCTCGCCAGCGGTTGTCTCAGTCCACTCTGGTGTCACTGCAATCGTTTGGCTGTAGAAGTCATCCTGCAAACATAGCTTTACTACCGGGAAACCGTCAAGCGGACGACAGTCATGGCCCAAGAAGCGTTTCCACTGCATGTTCTGGTGTGGAACAATCAGTACCTGGAGCTCGAGCTCGAGCTGCAGAACAACGAGGTGAGTAAACGAGGTTCATATTATTATTTATTTAGTGCACTAGCGGTTGAATGTTTCACAGATCGCATATGTCAGATCGCACTGCATTGCGCCGATGCTCGCCTTGTACGTTTTGCTTCTGCAGCAGGATGTGGAGCGCCTCGATCCGAGAGGGCGCACCCCGCTGGAGCTGGCTGTGTGTCTGGGCCACCTGGAGTCGACCCGGGTGCTGCTCCGGCACTCTGCGGACACGACACACAACAACGCGCAGGGCTGGACCAGTAAGTCCTCTGCTGTGCTCCCCGTTTTAATGCCCTCGAGGCGGCGCATGGAATAAGAAGCACTGGCTGGCATTTCATTGTGGATGTGTGTTTCAGTCTTGCAGGAGGCGGTGAGCACCGGGGACCCTGAGCTGGTTCAGCTGGTGCTTCAGTACAGAGACTTCAAACGAGCCACTGAGAGATTGGCGGGCATCCCAGAGCTGCTTAGCAAACTCAGACAGGTACGGTTGCTTCACAGCAAATATATATATATATATATATATATATATATATATATATATATATATATATATATATATATATATATATATATATATATATATATATATATATATATTGTTCCCAACAACGTTCAAGCTTGACTGCACCTAGGTGACTGAAATGTAAGATGACATGTGCAAAATTCGTTTTGTTGGACTCCAGGCACAGGACTTCTATGTGGAGATGAAGTGGGAGTTCACCAGTTGGGGTGAGTGTTTCTTTAATCTGTTTTCACAGAGGTCAGTTTCAGCACCACCATGGTTGGACAGCTCCCCCGGCAGCAGCTGTCCCTCAGTCAGTTTGAAGCATTGGCCTAACCTCAAGACAGGGCACTGTAACCCTCTACAAATGACCAAATGCCTTTATAAAAGGGTTATCTGTAATGTATTTAACAGCTCAATAATGTAATGTGGTCTCTTTTAATCTGCAGAAGATGATTATATGATTAAATCTATTTAGTATCTGAATACTTTAATATCATTATCCTTTGTTATAGTACTTGTAGATGGATCTTGGTCTCATCTTTGAATCAACAGCATCTTTATTCCGCCTTGGGATTTTAGTTAAAGATCGGTCAAGACCACAACTAAGAGGATAGCACGAAACTGCTTGTGCATTGTCTGAATTATATGGAGTCTAACTCATTAATTACTCGTAGAGAACAACATTCCCACACTTAATGTCACCTCTGCAATGCCTTTTGACTATTCTTCATTTGTCATGGTACACTTATACATACACACATATACTAGATGTTAGTCAGAATAAACACAGCACAACTTAGAATTTGTGAAGGTCATTTTTCTGTTGAATGACTTCATCTATGAATAAAATATGCATTAGTTGTAGCACTATGTAACACCAGATTGTTTTGAGAAAACATTGCAACCTACAATGTAAATCTGCTTTTCTTAACTTCGCTCACTATCCCGTTTGATTTCCCCATTCTTTTTGCCTCCTGTTTCTAAAATGCTACTCCTTTTCGTTGGTCCTCGTCTCAGTGCCCTTGGTGTCAAAGGTGTGTCCAAGTGACGTCTACAGGGTGTGGAAGAGTGGCTCGTGCCTCCGTGTGGACACCACCCTCCTGGGCTTCGAACACATGACCTGGCTGAAAGGACGACGCAGCTATATCTTCAGAGGTGGAGGTGTGTGTGCTCCTTTAACTGCATTACATACCTACAAATAAGTGAACAGCTGAGGTTGATGGATGGATGAATGGATGGATGGAAGGAGGATTTTGTTATGAAAACTTGACTTGGCCCACCCTGGAATACTAGAATCAACTCCGCTGAATGTGTTTAGATGAAGGTGCTGTGGTGATGGAGGTGGACCATGAGAAGCAGGTGGTGTACACAGAGCCACTGGTGTTGTCTCCCCGGGACGCGCCCTCCCTCCTAGCAGCCATGCAGCCATCACAAGAGAACACAGCCCAAAGACTTACATCGCCCATCGTCTCTACGCACCTCAACACACGCAACATTGCCTTTGAACGGTAATAAGCGTATGCGCCGTACAGATCCACAAACTAGAAGCATTTCCTCAAGATCCCGCTTGATTTGTTAATGTCGTGCGGATATCTGCAGTTGCATTTATTATGCATGCATTTCATTTCCACAATTAACAATAAACAAATACTGATATCCTGAGCCCTTACTATATCTCTTTCCTTGTTTAGGAACAAGTCGGGAATCTGGGGCTGGCGTTCTGAGAAGAGTGAAGTGGTCAGCGGGTACGAAGCGAAGGTAAGTGATCAGTGAGCCAACCTAGTATACGATTGCTGAAACGCATAATTCAGGCCATTTGGAAGTGAGGTTAGTACAGTTTTGGGGCCACACATGTATGCAGAGTAACACATACTCTTTAATTTGATCATACCAACAATAGGTAAATAAGAAAGAGCGTACAGATTTAGTTTTTTGTGAAGATTTTCTCTTTGAGATTAAAAAATAGTTTAACGAGGAAAATGGTGTGAAAAGATGCCGAGAAATTACAGTCACAATATGCATTTTGCTATGTCAAAGATGGACCAGGAGAGACTCTTAAACTATACACAACACAAACACATTGGTTGACAGGAGCTTTACTTGAACAAGTGTAAAAAAAAAGAGAGAAAAAGAAAGAAATAAGAAGTTTGTTCAAGAGTATTTGTTCTTTTTGTGCGTCTTTGCGTCCAGGTTTACAGTGCCGCCAATGTGGAGCTGGTGACTCGGTCAAGGACAGAGCATCTATCAGACCAGGATAAATCGAGAAGCAAAGGTGATTACACACACAAACGACACCCACACAGTAAGTCCTTGTGCTCTTACACGTGTAGAAATGGGGAAGGAACATCATGTCAAAATTAGTGTTATTGGGCCAGAGAATAACCGCAGAGAAATCATAGCCTACATTTAAAAGATTAAGTTTTGAAAAACTATCAATTGGGGACTAGGTGGCACAAAGTTATGTTCTTGTACATGTGTTACAATGCTACTTTTGCTCCAGGTGTATCCCTTGCCTTCTTTCTGTAGCAAAAAATAGAGAAGATTGATGATCTCCCTACATTATTCTCACTCAGGCTCAAAGACTCCTCTGCAGTCCTTCCTGGGGATTGCTGAACAACATACAGCTCCTAATGGGGTAAGAGTCTCCACATTACCTGTGCATCACATCCACATGTACACCACCCGCAGCTTTCTTTGAACACCGTCACTTAGAACTCTCTCTGGGTTTCTGTCAGAGTAATGTGTCCCAGTGTGCCAGTCCTCACAACCCGACGGCCATCACAGCTGACGAGTACTTCAACCCAGAGTTCAACCTGAACAGCCGAGACATCGGACGTCCCGTTGAGCTTTCCAGCAAAGTCCAGAGGTTTGATGAATCCGTGGAAACATTAAAGTTCATCACCAAAAGCAGAGCTTTCATTGTGGACCAGTTTGCTCAAAAACTCTCTGCCCGTCTCTGTCTCCTCTCCAGGTTTAAAGCGACACTGTGGTTGAGTGAGAGTCACCCTCTGTCCCTGGCCGAGCAGGTGACGCCCATCATCGACCTTATGGCCATCTCCAACGCCCACTTTGCCAAGCTGCGTGACTTCATCACTCTGCGCCTGCCGCCAGGCTTCCCTGTCAAGATAGGTGGGTATGAGAGGTCACACAGTGTGTGCCACTTCCAGTGTGGAGCTAGATGGGTGTCTTGATTTTATTAAACCTTGGTACAAGCCGACATGTCGATTATCTACCACTGTTCTGGACTTTAGCTGTAGCTCAAAGAACTAAAATAATAAAAACTAAAAGCTTTATTAATTTCTATGCGTGATTCAGGCTTTTTTTTGTTTGCCATCACCCACCTCGTCATTCGTGATTCTTACTGTGTGTTTTCATTCCCACTGCCCACTGGTTTTACTGGAATAATCAGCCATTTAAATCTCTCTAACTCTCACTCCCCCAGAGATTCCCTTGTTTCACGTGTTGAATGCCAGAGTGACTTTCAGTAACCTGTGTGGCTGCGACGAGCCGGTCAGCTCTGTGACAGTTCACACACCAGAGGGCTCCGAAGAAGCTGGTACTTATGCTGAAATTAATTCACACCTAATATATTTCAACATATAATTAAAAATATGAACTTCTTCTGAAAGTAAAATCTTGTTTACAGGAGAGCAAGAGTTATCTATCAAATTATCAGTCCTAAAGCAGGATAATGTAATTATTTTATAGTACGTCGTAAAATTAATTTTATGACTGAAATTGCACCTGTAAATGTAAGGTGTTCCCAGCACAAATCACAGACTTGAGTCATAATAAAAAAATTTAAAACCCCATCTATTTCTTACATGTACAGTCCAGTAATATTGTAACTCATCTTCACCTAGGTCAAGCTCCACCTCCCTTCCACTGTGAGGTGGACCCCTCGGTGTTTGAGCCCCCTGCAGACTACACCACCCTCGGTCCAGGCCGTAGCGAGCCAATGAGGGACGAGGATGACAACCTACTGCAGTTCGCTATCCAGCAGAGCCTGCTGGACGCCGGCACTGAGAGTGAGCAGGTCAGCGTCAAAGAACTCCTAATTAATTACAGAGTTACGCATCAGATGTCAGAATTGATTATTTGCTTGTTATATCTTAAGCCAGTGGTGTAACACCTGTGTGGTTCTTAGGTGACCATCTGGGAGGCCCTGACCAACAGCCGCCCGGTGCCCCCGTCTCCGTTGTTTGAGGAAGACTCTCAGCTTGAGAGGTGAGCTGAACTTCAGACTCATGTTTCCTTTACAGGCCTATATATATATATATATATATATATATATATATATATATATATATATATACGGGGAGACATATATATATATATATATGTCTCCCCGTCTATATATATATATATAATTTTTCTTCTCAACATTTCTGATACCCAATATCTGTTTTTTACATGCTCTTTCTTGGATTTGATTCCCCTTAGATTTTGTACTTTATGAACTAAGATGATCAAAAATAAGGATGACAAATCAATTACATTTAGCATCACCAAGGCAGCATTATAAACTCAATTCAGTTCACCCCAGACATAAGTTGTTTTGGGTTTGTTCTAAATTAGGACATTTGTAGTTGTTACTGTAGTACCATCATGCAGTTTAACTCATGTCTATTCATAATTCCTTCTTATTCAGGGAAACCTCTGGCTTGTGAAGTAATTAAACGTCTTTTTAAATAGAGTTCAGTGATTAGCTTTTTTTTTCCACCTTCTCTTGGGAGCAGCAACTCCCAGACATCCTGTAATTGAGCCCAGCAGCGACACTTCCCTGTTAAGATATTTCTCTTTATTTAATAACACTTCAGTCTCAATCTTAATTTGTTTCTTTTCTCAGGGCACTCCAGGAGTCTCTGACCATCTCGCTGGGTAGCGCAGAGGGAGAAGACACTGCCGTCCTCAACCAGCCCGCTGCTGTCTCCCCGTCTGACTCCACCCCCACCGCCAACTCCCCGCTCTCCTACAGCACAGTGACCAATCCGCGGTTGTCGGGACACTTCGGTGTGGCGTCAAGCTTCGACGAGCAGCTGCGTATCGCCATGGAGATGTCGTGCCGGGAGCATGAGGAGATAGACAGGTGAGGCGGGGGAACACAAAGAGATGGTTGGAACAATCTGGCCCGCTTTATCTTACCTGAGACAAAATATACCCTGCACACCTTTACCCGGGACAGCTCGCCAGTCTAGCCCGGAGCTAATACAGATGTTGACAGACGGTCATTCACAAACTGACCTGCATGTCTTTGACTGTGGAAGGGAGCCAAAGCACCCACAGGAAGGACGCCCATACACCTGCATCACCTGTTGCCTTTCTTTAAAAATGGAAAATTAGAATAAATACTTTTTGTCTCCCTCTAATTTCAAGAGAGGGTGCCCACACAGTCGGCTTATTCACCTCAGACTGTTTTTGGCACAGTGGATGTTAGAATATTTTCATTTCTGCTGTTACATGTTGTTATTTGTGCACTTTAATACCAAGATGGTACAATACATACATGGTTCAGACGAGGTCATGGGAGTAGTCCTTGGATTAGTGATGTTTGATGCAACGCAGCCTTGGCTGACTAATTATTGGCTGTTTGACGAAATAATCTAATGACTACTTCACCTCAATCTTTAAGGATAGTTTTGTTTTGCAATCTGTGACCAAGGTTGAATACAGGAATATTGAGAATACGGTATTTACAGGGAACTCTCCCTCAAATATACTCCGTTTATGTACCTGCCGTAACCCAGGATATTTAGCACGTTTTTACTTGTGTCTGTTTAGTTGAGCTTATATATTATGCACTGAATAAGGGCTATTGCTTTTCCAAATGAATGCTGCCATGCAACTATCTAAGCTCAAGACTAAATCTGACATTATTACAGTAATATAATATATCAACTGTTAGCTGCAGTGCTATTATAATGTTCTCTTTATTAGGCATTAAGGAACCTGCAAACTAAAAATATTTCAAATTTAGTGTACTTTTTTTTTTTTTTTACAAAAACAAAACATCACATATTAAACACATATTAAAGAATAAAATCAGACAATTAGAATAAACATAATCTAAAATTAAACGTAACAGTTATAGTGGGGAATATTTCTAGGTAAAGAGAATTTACTATAAAGATATAGATATAGAATAATTTAAAGTTATAGGGCCGTCATTGTTCTGACTAAAGAGCTTTATTTCCTATTTTCATCACAGGAAGCAGAAGGAAGAAGAGGATGAGCTGGAGAGGATCCTGCAGCTGTCACTCACTGAAAAGTAATGTCACAACAACAACAACAACATCAACAATGGAGGTGTGTCTTCATTGGGGAACAATCTTCTTAATTTATTCAGTTTTTAGTTTTTGAAATCCTGAGATGTTAAGTTATTACAGATATTTTATTTGTCTTTCTCACACAAAGGCTGCTACAACAGATTGTAAAGGACCAGAACATAAGAGGTGGGAGGGATGAATAAGAAGAGAAACTCACAACAGTGACAACAAAATAGAGGGAGTCTTTGTTTTTCTTTTTTTATTGACTATTTTTCAGTCTTGCTGTCTTTGAGTGACAAATGATCCTTAAATTTGCTAATCCTATAACCTGTTCCATGATAATTATAAAAAAATAAGAAATTACAATCTTAGTGGAATAACTTCTGAAAAATATTGTTATAACATTTGAAACATTTATGTTGGCTTTCTGTGTGAAAAATAAAGAATAATGATCATCCTGGATCATATATATATTTTTTTTATTCAGTGCTTTTGAAGAAAGACGCAGACATAAGAGTATTTGTAGTTTTGAATTTTACAGGTGCATTATTCTTTCATATCAAAAAAGGAAAAACATCTATAATTGTCTGACAGGATCTTCATTTTTACACTTTCAAGCCACAACAATAGAACAAAAAAAAGAAAACATGATAACCATCCAAACTATGAAAAATATCTCACGTAATTGATATTTGGTTTGTGTCATTAATAGTGAATATGAAAATAATCGTTAGCCCAAATCTGGGTCATACAGTTTTATGTATTGAGCTGTTATCTCTCGTCATTTATACAAAATCTACTTTACTACATAATTTCTCTGTCACATTGATTTGTAAATCCTTCATCAAGAAAACAATATACTTTAATATGCTGTTTTTAAGCTATAGACTACTGTTGCGATGTAAAGATGGTGTATATTTAAATTGAAGGGGTCTCATACATTCATTATTTATTTGCTGACCATCAGCAAAACAAATGAAATTTCGATCATCCTCAGCTGTACTTTGTGTTCAGTGCTAATTAGCTAATGTTGGCATGGCAAATCAAGAGATGAACAGATGATGGAACAATCCAGATTATTATTATTATTATTATTATTATTATTATTATTATTATTATCCTCCGCCAGGAGGAAGTCCACGGTTAATCTCTCATTCTGCTGCAGCAGCAAACTGCATAACATGTTGGGTGCCCAGGCATGGCTGCTTGCTCGAGGACTTCTCGTGGTTGCGGTGCCTCGCACGTTCTCAAAACACATTTTATTGCCCGTTTTATTCTGCCGTTGACTGCCTGCTGACTCGTCACTCAACACTCTTAACCTACTTCTGGCCATTAGGGGATGTTGGTGATGACACAGCTGAGTGCATCTTCGACCCCCATCTGACCCCGATACGAGTTTAATTTAGTTTTTGGCAAGATTATATTAAGTCTCTTGTATGACGGCTTTCAGCCGATTGCAATACATCACTGGTTTTGTGACGCGTTGCAGCTCATTGGTGTCCAGACGGGGGGTTGTGGGTTGTGTTCGTTCAATCCCACAGTACAGCAGTGGTTGTGGTGGTTTGATCTGCACCTGATTGCACCGTCGTAGTTTGAGACCCTTGCTTTAAGTGATTGAGAACTTTAGAATTTAGTTTGAATTTAAATGTCACTCTCTGTGGTCCACTGTGCTGTGCCTGAGTGTGATTTTTCTGTGGTTTCATTCATCTTTGTGGTGACTTCAACCGTGCCAGTTTCAGTGTACAAGTTTCCCTTCCGTAACTTTAAAACTTCATGAAGCTTTCCATCCAACTTAACTGGGAGAAAAACATACACATTTACCTATTCAGACTCGCTTTACTTGTATGCACACTTTTATAGCTGTTACAGTGATAATGATAAACTAATATTCTCTCATTCTTACCTAGCTTTAGGTTGTGAACATCAGGACACTGATCCTCAGGAACCACATATTCACTCTCCTCTTGTTTGGGCGGCAGAAGCTCTTCTTTGGTCTGTGAACGCAGCATGGGTGCCACTTGTGCCCTGGGTACTGTTTTAGATGTAGGGGAGGTCATGCTGACATACTTTGGAGTCGGTGTCATGTCTATTACACACACACACAGATATACATTGTTAGGTGTTGTGCGCTTGCCCCTGGGACTGTAACAGCAGCGTTCTTCTCACCGATGCAAGTGTCGTAGGGCTCGGATGCCACGTAGGGATGAAGACGGTTCTCTGTCTTTTCAAGGAAATATTTAAGTACGTCATTCAAGGAGGAGACCGTCACCTAAAGGGAGGAAGACGCATGAAGACAAGCAAAGAGAAAGAAGATGACTATGGTTGTATCGAGCTGAGGGGCTTACTGCTGTGTCCAGTTCAATGACAAACCCAGAGTTGGTGGAGGTCACTCTGTAGTTCTTCATGACTGGCCCACTGAAACACAAACAAGAGGAGGTTTATTTGCTTACTGCTTATGAAACATTATTTATATATTATTATTATTATCATTTGTATGTTTTATTTTTTATATGAAATGTAAACCAATTTGAATGAGCAAAAAACAACATCCACCTTTACATGTGTTCATCTGCCAGCTGTAGCATCTCGTGAATTACATTACACTGGCATGCAAATTATCCATATGCTAGTGAGGGAATGTGTTAATATGACACTGGTAAACTATACAGTAACACTTGTTATATTTGGGTTACATTTTTTTAAATATTTTTTTAATTGAAACTTATCTCACAAAACAACGTACAAATTTAAATAATAGTTAATTCTTTGCTCGTGAAATCTGCTCTTCTTGTACATGCATTTGTCGAAGGAATGAACCTGATCCTCGCATTGTGGTACATTTCAGACAGACCTGGGCATCAGTTGTCTGAGGGTTAGGGCGTAATTGTTGGCCAGAGTGGAAGGGCGAAGGATAATGCTGCCGCACTCGGGGTTTGCCTCCAACAGTTGCTCAGCCTCCTTCCGACTCACGCTTAAGAAACACCTGCAGGAACCAAAGAAATACATTAAGCATTTCCTTATTGCCAGTGCAGGTAATAAAGCTGCAGATTGCAGAGTGCAAGGGACGAGAACATGTTTATCAATTTAGGTTAACGAGAAGAGATTAACCCTCCGTTAAATCAAAAATAAATCCCCTTCCACGTTTCATTTCCTGTAGTGTTAAGCATCTGTAGACTGTCCCTGTATTTGTTTCTGGACACAAACACTTAACTTACGCAGGAAGCTCGGGGGCACATTGGTCAAGCTCGTCTTTGGCCGTTATAAGGGGGGCTGACAGGAGGAAGTGGGGTCGGGGTGGGAGGGGTGGACGTTCCCTGGGGAATGTGTTTCTTCTCCTCTCCTGATCCAGAGCCTCCTGCAGCAACAACATCTGGCCAGGCAGCAGCTGTAGATTACTGGGAATCTCTTTCTGCGGGCAAGCAAAGCTCGTCAACTTGTTTTACTCATTGTAATTACTAATCGTCGAGTTAAGAGTTGTAACAAGTTAGAAAACACATCCTGGAAGGTGGTTGTACATTCTTGACTCCCTCTATGAAATCAAATATAGCAACTCTGTTTCAACACAATCCACTTTGAGTTCAGGTGCAGCATTTATTAAATCAAATACAAAACAGAAAACACCTGCATCCACTCACTCCCAAATATTTACTGATGCAGTTTCTCTGTCACATATGTAATAGATTGCTTGAATCTTTTCACTTTGCAGATATTGATGTTTCCTTGTTGGGAGTGTGCCCCAAGAAGCATCCTGAGCCCAAATATTGCCTAATAATTAACCAGAAAATACTTGTTTTCTGTTTGTTGAGCTTGGTGTTGTGTATGAAATCGGTACAGTAGTACACACAGAAAATACTTATTTTCAAAAGAGGGCAAAAAGAAGTTATAAAAGTTGTGCAGTTGCATCACCGAGTTGTGTGTAGTTAAATACTTGTCCACAGAGCACATTTCAAACTTGGAGATTTAGGTTTTGTTTTTGCTTCTTTTTTTTTGTGAGCACTCAATAATATTCGGTATCAATAGCAACTGAGCTGACAGTTAGACAAGAGACTCCCAACCCAGTCGGACATCTTTAAGTGTGTGTGGAGTGTTTGCTTACTTTGACCACGGTTAGGATGTAACCCCTCCACTCTTCTCCTGTGTCAGAGTTGTCCATCTGTATCGTCACACAAGCAGCAGACGTGGGTGTGCCACAGTCAAAATAATATATATGTACATTCCAGTCAGTTTCTTTTTAGTGGTATGGACCCTCGACTGACTCAATCTTGAAAAAGAGAGATAAGTCTCACCTTCAGCTGCACCGCCTCTGTGTGCAGGGTGAGAGTGAAGATAGTTGGTGCCTTCTTTTGATACGGACACTTTAGCTCCATGGACTTCAGCTGCTCCAGGTCCACCTTCTCTGAGTACTGACAAAGTTAACGAACAAGAATGATCACTTTCTAGAAAACATACTCGATCAATAAAACGTGTATTCATTTATCTAAAATAGGAGAAAAACAAATATGTTTCTGCCCCATTTCTTTCACCTACGTTCTTATAGCCCTTAAACAGTGTTGTTCATAAGGCTTAACACTGTGATTTATGATGTATTTATTTGTTATTTTGGCAATCCCAATGCTGCTGTTAGTATCAGAATCAGAAACGGTTAATTGCCAGGTATATTTGCATATACTTGGTGCATAAACACAATGAAATTAAAGGCATTATTAAAGATAATAATTACTATGGAATATGAAAAAAAAAATGTAAGTATATATACGTTGAAAAGTGTCTGTATTGTTACTTGTACAGCTTAATATAGAAGAGCAAAGTAAACCGTTTGCTTACCGTATCTTGTGTGTCATCTTTGTACAGAAAGAGTGTGGTGCCACGGAGCTCTCCGTAGTACTTTTTGAAATCCTAAAAATCACAAATTGCCATTTTGGATGTCTGTTTTTGACACAACATTCCCAAATTAAACTGAATTCAAGGCAGGCATAAAACCTCATATTGAAATTGCTAAGACCACCTTTTATTACCCGTGTAGTCCTCTTATTTCTTTAATACACACGTGTCTGCATGACTTTTTCCATCTTCGTCCTCACCTTCTCTTTGGTAAGTTTCTTCAGCAGGTGTCCAGAGTAGTAGAGAGGCAGGTCTGTGATGGTGGTCCTCCTCTTGTGAACAACTCTGGCTGGCAAAGACATCGTCCTGCCAAATCAAAGTGCTTCGACTGGCTTGGCTTGTTTCAGCTTTGGCTCACTTTTCTTCTGTTTTCATTAGCGTTGAGTAAACCGTGGAGTTGGGTCCTGAGAAGGTTTTGTTCCTTGTTGATTCCTTGTGAAGCTCTCAAAGCAGTGTTGGATTCACAATGACTCTTATATCCAAGATGATTATTGATCTATAAACCTCCACTGATAAGCTCCTCCAGCCCTTTTCTTTCAGTGCTGTTTTGACTGAGCACGAGGAAACACTGCAGTGATTTATGATGAAGGAAGTAGTTGGAATAGGAATTCCAAAAAAAATTCCCTTTTGGACTTTCAACCTAGGCGTTACTAAGAAACACAGTTTACACCAGTCTGAGGCAATGACGCATTTCTGCGAGCGCATGCACACAGATTACGAGTTTCAATGTGCAAACCAGATTAATTATTTCCATTTTGCACATGCTGTGAGGGAGCTTAATATTGCCGTGGTGACAATGCATTCTGGGAGATTTCTTCCGTGAGAATTTGTCAATATTCATTGACAGTTTAAACTTTTTATTAGCTTCAGTTTATATCATTAAATGAAAATAAAGATACTCACTCACACACTGAACCAACTAGGGGTTAGACTTCAGTTGCTGGATACATGTAGAAGAAATTCATGATGATAACAAAGAAATGTTCTCTAAAAGTAAAAGAATATATTCATATATTTATTTATATATATTAAAAAAATTATTTCACATGTGAAATCATACAGTATCTTTGACTTTCACCTGTTGTAAATAAGCAGTAAAACGCCAACCAAGAGAAACGTGCCATAAACATACACATGAATGGTGGTTGCGAAAAACACAGCATGACATGTATAATGTAGCAGCAATATAACGCAGGTCAGAAGAAACGATGCACAGCAACACAGAGGGGATGTAGAAACAGAGATGAACCAGAGCAAGAGTTTGATCAACCAGAGGAACATCTGGAGGAGACGCAGGACCGACCAAACCGTCCAGAACAGCAGACATCCAAATAACCACAAAGCTTTGGACGGAAAAAAGACATCAGCATCCTAGAAGAAAGAGAAGGAGAGACTCTTTTTTTGTTGTCTTGTTGTAAATGAGTGTGTGAGTTCATGTGGGCTTACATAGTATTGTGCATCATTGTCTTCTTTGCCAACTGTTCCCACTTTAGAAAGAAAGGGACAAAACAAATCTGTGTCACTGGGATCGAGAGAAAACACAGATGTCACAGAGGCAGATACTGTAACTATTAATTCCTCAATGTTCAAGAAGGCCACTTTGAAGAAAAGGCATGTTGAGCTCTTCTATAAGTGGTTGTACATTAAGAAAATTTATCTGTGAACTTCTTTCATTCAGTGCATTCATTATCAACATGTTGTCACTTACTGACGAAAGTGAATGCCAGGAGAAAGAATATCACAGAGGTCATCCACAGCAATTTCTCTCTTCGCCTGTTCCGTCTCTGTGCTTCGACCTATATTGTATTTATACCAAAAGAAATGTTAATTTTATTTTTTGACTGTAAACTAAACAACAACCAAGTATAATGGAAACATAATGTTGTAAAACAGATAGCTTCTGTATGACGTCCTAATTATGACCAAAAAAAGAATATACATTAAATACTATTAGTATACATTTTGTGTGCAAGGGTGTAATGAAACATTAAGTGTTTATTTTGTCTTATGTTTGGGGACACATACAAAACTAACTACTTATTTTACAACCCAATATAACTTTTTAGAAACTAACCAAAACATTATAAATTAGACTTTCTGAGATATTATATTTTTAGTTTTTACTTTATAAAGTCTGTTTATCATCATTATTATTATCAATATTCGTAAAAAGGCCTGTTCCCTCAGTTGGGCTGTATAGTCTATTAGATGTAACCGCGTCAGCAATAGCTACTCATGGCTAAATAGATATAATAGCAGCAGCAGTAGAAGGCATTTTACCTCATCTTACCTGTGAGACTAAATCACCTACTGCTGCCTGCTCATACGTCCTGCAAATGCTCAGGATATGAGCCAGAGAACGATCACTCAGCGCCCCCACAGCTGCTGAAGGACGGACCATCATCGGAGCTCCTCGGGTCGCTGTGGACCATCCAGTAGTGACTGGAGGACTGTCTGAGCAAGCTACCCTGTGTGTGTGTGTGTGTGGGTGTGTCAGTGAAACCTGATGTTAACCAACTTAATCAACCTGTTAATCTGCAATTTTCTATTCTAAGCAAAGTGTTGATGGCAAGGTTTTGCATCTAACTTTCAGATGTTGTGAGTAGAAACATAATTTAAACGTGTCCTCTTCATTAGCACCTTTGTGGAGGAATGACTCGTCAGCACGATAAACATTTACTCAGTAAAAAGCAATGGTGCTGAAAGCCGGTCCGTCTGCATTCCTCACCCTTTGTATTGTGGCCTTCATTGTCCATATTGTCAGCCGACAAGGAATAATTATTTTGGTTTATATACAATATTGTTTTCTTTTACTCAATGCTTTTGCAGTTAGTTTTGACTGTAATTCACTCTGTACTGAAGAATCCTCGTAGTCACAACTTGATGAGCTTATGGTTATTATGTTTTTATCGTTTCTCCTGTGTGTGTCTGTGGCACTGTATGTCAACCTTAGTTACAGTATCTGAAAGCACTCTCCCTGACCCGGCTAATTAAAAACTTCAGCTCTTGCCTGTCTATATGCATATACACAGAGTCATTTCGTAGGACATTACCAGGCCTGGCTCACATTATGTCACAGCCTGAGATTTTTGGTCAGGTCCCTCTTGGTTTTATTGTCTCGACCAAAAATACCCCTCTGGGTTGCCTGTGCACTTGTGTCACTGTTCTCCTAGCAACTGTGGCTTGCCTCATAATGCCCGCTGGAGAACTGGCTGCACAAGTAATGCCTAAAAATAGCTCATTACTGGGAGACTGTCAGAGGGTGAACATTCAATTCAGTTTGATTGTTTGTAAGAACTAGTTTCTTATCAAGCTGCAGCTTAAATGTGTCAGCTCTGTGCAAACTTGTTGATATTGTTGCTTATAACCAAGCAACTCACTGTCAACTACTGCCCCCTGCTGATAAAAGCTTCAACTAGATTTGTTGCTGTAACGATGACTCTGTTCAATTTAGGATGTTGTACAGACTGTAAAAAGATTATTTGGGGCTTCAGAGATTTGACTTGACTTTTGTGTGGTGCCTGAAGTTTTCACACTGAAAGTATGTGGAATCATGTTTAGCTTATTCCTTTAAATTGCAAACTTTTGCACACATATTTTGGCAAACTGCAGAGGTTTGAACATCTGTAACAAAACCCTCCCATAGAAATATGTAGATGTATACAAAACATGTGGCACCGTATGTCTGCTCTCTGCATGCCTCCGATAGACTGATTCCCATTGCTGGCCACAGATAGATTCTTTCTCTGTGGTGTTCTTTGACCCCACGGGTCCCTCTGGCATCTCCCATCTCCTTTAATCCCGTCATGCTGGAGGGGAGGCCAGGGAGACGAACACGAAGGAGAGAAAACAGTCTTTGTTCTTCATCACGGGGCCCCTAATGATGCTCCCCCTCAACCACTGGCCGAGGAGAAAATGGCCACATGGGTGGCAGGGATGGGGGTTAATATGTTGGACTGATGAAACTCTGTTAAGGCTGAAATAACAGCATGCATGCGTATTATTCTTTGACTCCAAATTATGTAAATAAAACACAACAGCTGAAGTATTCAATTCAATTCAGTTTATTTTATATAGCCCAATATCACAATTACAATTTTGCCTCAGAGTGCTTTACAATCTGTACACATACGACATCCCTGTCCCAGGACCTCACATCGGATCAGGAAAAACTCCCCAAAAATAATGTTTCACAGGGAAAAAAGGGAAGAAACCTTCAGGAGAGCAACAGAGGAGGATCCCTCTCATGACAATAGATGTCATGTGTACAGAATGAACAGCATTTACAAAGTTACATAAACACATTACATGAATATGACAATGTATGAATGGAACTCCAATCCATGAAACAGAAGGAGGTAGAGAGGAGGGGGGGGCGGGGCGCATCAGCAGGGCCAACGCGAGACCGGCTCACCAGGCATCAGACACCTCCAGGTCCAATGGACCCTATGAGACGTGAAGTCACAAAGACTCCGGGGAGGAAGCAGAGTTAATAAGGTGCAATGGAGAGATGTAAATTCATCCATAAGGAGAGAGAGAAGAGGAGATAGGTGCTCAGTGTATCCTAAAACATCCCCCAGCAGCCTATAAGCCTATAACAGCATATCAAGGGGCTCGACCAGGGCAAACCTGATTCAGCCCTAACTATAAGCACTATCAAAGAGGAAAGTCTTAAGTCTATTCTTGAATGAGGTGACTGTGTCTGCCTCCCGGACTGAAAGTGGAAGCTGGTTCCATAAAAGAGGAGCTTGATAACTGAAGGCTCTTGCTCCCATCCTACTTTTTAAGACTCTGGGAACCACAAGTAGCCCCGCATTTAGTGAGCGCAGCTCCCTAGTGGGGCAATATGGTACTACAAGCTCATTAAGATATGATGATGCATCACCAATCAAGGCTTTGTAGGTGAGGAGAAGAATTTTAAATGTGATTCTTGATTTTACAGGGAGCCAGTGCAGAGCAGCTAATACAGGAGTAATGGGATCTCTTTTCTTAGTTTTTGTGAGTACACGAGCTGCAGCATTCTGGATCAACTGGACGGATTTAAGAGACTTATTAGAGCAGCCTGATAATAAGGAGTTGCAGTAATCTAGTCTGGATGTAACAAACGCGTGAACCAGCTTTTCTGCATCTTTTTGGGACAAGATGTGCCTGATTTTTGAAATGTTACGTAGTTGAAAAAATGCAATCCTTGAGATTTGCTTAATGTGGGAGTTAAAGGACAAGTCTCGGTCAAAGATAACGCCGAGATTCTTTACAGTGGTGTTGGATGCCAGGGCAATGCCATCTAGAGAATCCACATCACCAGATAATTGATCTCTGAGGTGTTCAGGGCCTAGTAAAATAACTTCAGTTTTGTCAGACAACAGGTCATCCATGTTTTTATGTCTTTAAGACATTCTTGAATTTTAGCGAGCTGGTTGGTCTCCTCTGGTTTGATCGATAAATATAATTAGTATGAGTATCATCTCCATAGCAATGAAAGTTTATAGAGTGTTTCCTGATAATGTTGCCCAAAGGAAGCATATATAAAGGTAAAGAAAATTGGTCCAAGCACAGAACCTTGTGGAACTCCGTGATTAACGTTGGTGGTCATTGAGGCTTCATCGTTTACAAAAACAAATTGAGATCGATCTGATAAATAGGATTTAAACCAGCTTAGTGCGGTACCTGAAATGCCAATCGACTGATCCAGTCTCTGTAATAGGATGTCATGGTCAATGGTGTCGAACGCAGCACTAAGGTCTAATAATACCAGTACGGAGATGAGTCCTTTATCTGATGCAATTAGGAGGTAATTTGTAATTTTCACCTGTGCTGTGGTGTTTTCTAAATCCTGACTGAAACTCCTCAAATAAACTATTCTGATGTAGAAAGTCGCACAACTGATTTGCAACTACTTTCTCAAGGATCTTAGAGAGGAAGGGAAGGTTAGAGATCAGTCTGTAGTTAGCCAACACCTCTGGATTATGGGCTTTTTCAGGAGAGGTTTAATTACAGCTACTTTGAAGGAATGTGGTACATGCCCTGTTAGCAAAGACACATTAACAATATCCAGCAGAGAGGTGCCAATTAAAGGCAACACGTCTTTAAGCAGCCTCGTTGGGATGAGGTCTAAGAGACAGGTAGACGGTTTAGAAGTAGAAACCGTTGAGGACAATTGGTCTAGGTTAATGGGAGAAAAGCTATCCAAATATACACCAAGTATATCATCTCAGTTTTATTTCAACATTTGTAATTGTGATTTGTGTTTCTAAATTGATGTTGCATGTTTTAATAATCAGGAGGTGTTTTGCAGCCCCGTTCAGCTACGCACGACCTAAACAAGAGAACACATGAGAGAAACACATGAAGGTTCAACTCATATCATACATAAGTGATCACGTTTTGATGCAGACTGACCTAAAAAGTCTGGATTATGATGAGCTGGCAGACCAGGGTAAAAGGTCAAGCTGGAAATAAAAGTCAGGCAGGGGTTGGACAATCCCCAGGCTTCATTACAGGAACATGGCTGGTCGTAATAGACGCAGCAGGAGAGATCCCCTCCTGGAAAACAAAACAGCTTCTGCCCAGGATCACTTTCATTTATCTCCCTACATCCATCCCTCTCCTGCAATCATGACTTGTTCTAATTAGTAGATTGACTAAATGCATGCACACGCGTGTTCCTAGCTGTAAGCATGCATATTAATCTACGCAATCTCCTATTATAATGGCTGCAGTGATGGAGGAGTGGAGGTGGAAGTCCCGTAATGAGAGGCTGAGGTGAGGGGGAGGAAGGAAGAAGCAGAGCGCCCGCTGGCTGAGAGGACAGAAGCCTGGGGCAATGAGGTGGATCTCCTGCTGCGGAGGTTGTCTCAGCCAGAGTGATGTGAACACAGGACCACTGGCTTTACTCATCGGTCTGCTGTGTGGTCTGTTGTGTCTGCTCTGCAAATACATCCGTCTACGCAACATGTGAAATCTAGTGTGCAGATGAACATTTAGTCAGGAATAAAGGTTGCAGGGTGGAGAATGGTCTTTTTTTCTTTTTATTAAAAGAATAGGGAGCTGCTGACAGCAGGAAAAATGCAGGCTGACCAAATTGTGGACAATGGGAAATATAGATTAAAACTAAGTGTTAAATCTCTGTGCAAAACAAAACCATTTTGATTTTATTTGTCAGGTTTCCAATTTTGAAACAAATAGAAGTGGTAAAGTTGCAGTTAGACTCTTATCCATCTTGTATCTACTAAAACAATAAAAACAAATATGCACATATACATTCACTTTCAAACACACAACAATACATTGATAATAATAATAATATTTTACCTTTCTCGTGTTTGTTGTATTTCCTGATTCCCAGAATTCCACTGATGGAATAGATGGACTCAGAGGAATAGGTGGTTCCCATGGCAACAGATGATGCCAATGACACTGCAGGGTCAGAGGTCAGTGTCAGGAAACATTAGAAACCCAGACGGGTCAAGAAAGAGTGGAAGGGACAGAAAAACATACCAACTTCACAAGACTCAGACTGTATTTTGTTTCTGATGATCCTGTAAGGACAGAGGGATCTCAGCTCATTTCAAGGATCTGTGTTGTCAAGCACACTAACTCACACATGCGTGAGCTCATCTGTACCTGTTGATGGAGCTGATGCTGGGCACGACATCATGGTTGCACACTCGCTCTAGCAGCAGCCTGTCTCGGATTTCCCAGGCGAACATGGTGGGATTAGTGTGTTTCAGATGCTGAATCATCTGCACAACGCTGGGATTGGCCACTTTGGGTTTAGAGCCTCCGATCACCCCGGTCTGATGCTTCCTGTGTCATTGTACCTGAATTCACAATATAGATGTATGTCAGCAGGTTAATAGGTTATCTATCAAAAATGTATTCATTTCTGAATAATGCTCACATGGATGACCACAATAGCATATTGTGGATTGTCCAACAAAAGGCTCCAAATATTATGCATTTAGACATGAAAGACATTTATATACATTTCCAAATGACTTATTAACTTTAAAAATAAGTTGTAGTGCACATTGTAACACTTGCAACTACGTTTTGGAAAGTTTTACAAAGATTATTAATTATTACATGCAATAATGTTGTTTAAAAAAATCTGCTTAATCAACTGTCTATAAACCAATGAGTAAAATATTAATAAATAGACAAAATAAACCTAAATACAAGGTCATTTTGATGACACAGCCGTGACTGACGCGTATGTGGTGGGAGATCTCACAGGGACGCGCACACACCGTTGCGCGAGCTCCACGATGCTGCCTCATCACGTTCGGTAACGGGCGCCCGTTAATGAAGGCACCGCCGAGCTGGTTCACCCCGCCGTACCCTGAGGACCGGAGCGGATCAACATGATTCCGTGATGGGGTCGGCTGTAACTCTGGTTCCTACGCAGGCTGAGGCTGCACCTCATGACTTTAATTTAAACAGGGTTACTTACTCTGCGTAACCTGTCCAAAGCGTGCGTCCATCACAGACCGACAAAGCTTAATACTTAACTTCTCGTTGTTTGGTTTAAAGTCGAGCCTATCCGGTTTCGACGAAACATTTACTAATTCAAACAGAAAAAAAGAGGCTTTAAGAGAACACTATTCAGAGTTTGTCCCCATGGTTTGTGGTGCGGAGTGACTAGCAGTGTGTCCTCAGCACCTGAGCGGTGGTGCTGCACGAGCCTTTAATTGGGCGCACATGCACGGGTGCACGCGCTGCATTATCTTTAAGGCGCTGATCAGAGCTGTAGCCAGGATTTTGAAAATACAGAAGTCATACGCAGCCCACGAGTCTAAACAATTATAACCTAATTATATTTTTCATTCAGTGAATAGTTCAGCCAACATGTTTCTAACACGATGCTCTATTCAGTTACCCTACACGGGGCCATAGACGAAACCTTGGGCTAAAAATGCTGGAATCATGAACGTTTTTAATCGGTAAAATAATAATAATAACACCTAAGTTAAAGCCCCCCAAATACATAAAGTGCGGAGGAAATGACCCCAGCAATACCAATGCTGTGACAACTAATGTGTCTGAACTTATTACATTCAGGGGGTCAATCTTTTGAGGTACACCTTCTTACATTGATTTATTTCTATTCCTCAAGGATACATTTCAGAATTAAACACTGTAGACTACCTTTTACTCAATTACATTCCTCTATAGACTGTATATATACATACATAGACATACAGTCTATGGAGGAATATATATATATATATGTCTACAAATGAATTTGCAGCCTGATTGGAAGTCGTTGCGATGGAGCAACAACAAAACACAAAACCCTCAACAAATAAAGATTGCTTTATATGGACTAAGAATAAGCTACATATGTTGACAAAATCAATCAAATTATTTACTAAATCAGCTCCAGGGATTGTTGTCTAACTTCATGTTTTCCAAACGCTGGGGACAGTTTTGGTTGTCCAACATTTTAACTCCCGGAAACGCCGGAAAAGTTCTTCAAGCCTTCGCTTTAAACATATAAACAAAAGTGGAAGTCACAGCGCTTTTAGTTGTATGGAGGGATTATTGGTATTGTGCATTCCCAACAGATTTATAATGAACAGAAAACGGTAAGCACTCGTAAAGTGCAATTATAAACTTAATTTCACTTGGTTGTGTCCGCTTATTTAACTATATTAGCTTCGTTAGTTAACGTTAGCATAGCACCGTCGGTTGGCCCTATGTTAGCCCACGTGCCAGTATATTTTAACTGGCTACATATACACCTCATAATTACATGTTTAAAGAAGAAAAGACACAACCAGACGATTTTATTGGACGTTGCGAACAACTTAAACGTTGTAGTAACTTGAATTAGCCACCACTGGTTGATAGCAATGCAGTGAGCCGCCCCTGGGTGGTGCTGTTCCGCTGCTATTTTGAGGTTGTACTATGGATTAGTACAATTAGTTGTATTAGTTGTACTATGGCCATTGTAAATGAAGATGGTGAGCAAGGTATCAAGAGCCACATCTTCTTTGTGGAGGACATCAATAGTTCAGAAGGAGAAGATGAGATCACGTTTAGTCACCAGAAACTTCACAGCAGTTGTAAACGGGCGGCACGGCTCAACAGGGAAAGCTCTCCTCCGCTCCTCCTGGCATTCAACATCCCCTCTGGCCGGGCGCTGCACCTCAGCAGCCCGAGTCCTACTTCCAGTTTAGACTTAAAAGAGGAGGAGTGTGACCAGCCCATTGAGGAGTGGATGCTCCTTGGAGGAGAGGAGCAGGTGGGAGACTCAAGCATCCAGCTCAACCTGAGCTACAGGGACTGCTGGGAGGATGACTCTGGAGATGAAGGTTAGTCTGTACTCTATTCTGGGTTAACATTCTGTTGCTATTTAATATCTTGTTTCAAAGCTTGGCTAAGAGTGCTAGAAATAAGTTGTTATCGTAGTATTTATTCTGAAATGTTTACCTGAAGGAAAAATAATTAGACCTGAATGAAGTACCAGCAATTGTGTCCCAAGATTTTCCACCTACATAAACTGAATGATTTCTGTGTGATAATAAGAAAAATAACTATACAAGACTCAAACATAAAGCAATCAATGATCCACAGTTGCCTATGTATGAGTTGTATGATAACATCACTTTTGACCCGCAAGGATTAAGCTTTATTTAAATACTATTGTGGTTTTATATCACATTCACACTCACGGTGCTGGTTAGTTTGGTTGTTAGTATATGACAAGCTCTTATTTTGTAACCGAATAAGTGAATGTCTATTTACGGCTGATAGCCAGCAGTAACAACAAATCAATACAAATGATCAACAATATGGGAATGGTTGAAGATTAATATTTTCTTTACTAAACATCATTATTTTACTTGTGATTAGTCTTTTTAATGGGGAGAACACAGCTTTAAATGTGGCCTAGTTTTCAAAACAATGAACATATTTTCACTAAATCTGCAATCTTTTCTTTTGTTTGAATTTAATTCAATAGGTATTCTGCCTGAGAACAACATAAAGATAACTTTAATTGTTAAATACATTTACCTCTACAAAACTTAATTTTCACCTTGTTTATTGTTTCCATTATAGATCAGACTGTGAAATCAGTGAAGGATACCTGGGCTGTATCTGAGAAAGACAAGGTAGCGTGTGATTCATTTTATATTAATTTTCAGAAATAGTAGAGCAGAGCTAATTTATTCAAGGAAATGTATATACTATATTTATTGTTAACATTATGTTTATGTTAAGGGAAACATTCTTATAATTAAAAAGCAGATATTGTTGAAGGAAATTTAAATGTATGAGTGCATAAAAAATACATGAAAAAAACATGTAATTGCAAAACATGAAATGTAAAACAAGGATATAAACAAGGAAGACAATTTTGTCTGGCTGTCGTCTTGATTCCTAGCATGTACGCAGTATTATGAACTTACAATACCGCCTTTTAAATAATGTCCATCATGTCTTTGTCCCTCACAATATTTAGCGTGGTGCTGATCGGTCTCTGCCCAGCCGCTATTTTATGACTGGTCGTTCTCGGATCTGTAACATTTGCCAAAAGACAGGACACCTTGCCAAAAGCTGCTACAGCCATAAGGTAAAGGAACACATGCATTTACCTATTTTCTTTGACTTTTCCATAATGTACTTTCACACTGTCATTAAGTAGGTATTAAGCCAATATCAAGGTCTTGTAGAATAAATAACCATTGCAGGAGTTTAATACAGTTAATTGTAAGATTAATAACCCAGATTCAGGTTAAAATACTTACACAGCTGGTGAGATTTCTGTCTGAAATTACTTTCACAGGGCTGAATCTGTTGAGTTCAGCTGATATCCCCCTGCCCTTTGCTGTATTTCCTGCAGCTACACATATATACTTTAAGCTATTCAATAATTGCAAAATTCTAAAATGCAAATGTTTGGTGTATGCTTTCTTTTGAAAAGCATCCTTCATATTTTCAGCAGTTTAAACATTGAATATATTCCTGTGCTGTTTTGAAGTTTATGCTGTCAAATTGAAAACAAATGGATGACAACACATTAATGGTAATATTAATGTTCTAAGATTTTTTTTTGTTTCTGTCAGCAGAAATGTCCCACTTGTGTTCTTTGTGGGATACAGGGCCACATCCTGAGAGACTGTCCGGGCCGCCCCTGCCCCAACTGTGGACTGCCATCACATGGCCTCAGGCCCTGTGAAAGGCCCCGGGTGTGGAACCAATACTGCCAGCGCTGTGGGATGTCAGGGCACCTCTCTGATGTGAGTTTATGTTGGGTTTCTGTATTGAAGGAAACGTCAAAAGGATGTGTATGTTGTGTGTTGACATATTCTGTAGCCTCAGGTATGTGTGGGCCTTTTTTCTGAAGTGTTACTCTACCTTGACAGTTTCTCATCTGCACAATGCTCTTTACTGTAGTCCTGATCAAAAGAGTAATTGACTCCTTTGTTTTCCTCAGACCTGCCCTGATACGTGGAGACAATACCACTTCACAGTGAGTTGGCGTTTAGATTTTACCTCACTCTATTAGTGCACCTTCTTTACTAAAAGCAAGATGCAAGGCCTTTCTGACTTTATTAACACCACCGATTTAAAATGAATGAATATAAATAATCAGATGATAAGAAGAACCATCTTAATTTAGCTTTTTAATAGCCTCGTGAAAATTGAAGTTTAAATTCATGGTTGTGTATTGATAACACTTCAAATAAATTAAAAAAACGAATGTCATTTTTTTATTTTTACACTTACACTTTTAAAATCTTTGTTTGACCTTTTTTCCAGATACGGTTAGAGCTTCCAATCCCGCCATGGACAGTCCACGTCCTCAAAAAAAAGAAATGCCCCGCTCATTGTTGCAACTGCTCTGAGAGGGGACATTATGGCTATGTAAGTAGCCAATGAAAGGAATCCTTTTTTTTAACTTTTACCGTCTCTCCTTTCCTTCTTGACTTGAACTTTGCCTTACCTAATATGTTATCCCTCTCTTTCTCTGTCGGTCTACACTGTCTCACTGCCTTCCTCTTCCCCTCTGTATACTTCTGTACAACATATTCTCCCTCTCTTTCTGTATCTTCTTTCGGATTGGACTTAACTGTAGCTGTAGTTCTCTTCTTGCTCACTCACTTTCAATTTGATCTACTCTCTCGGTATTAGGAATGCACTAAAAGGAGGATGATCAGTGGGACTTTTCCCTCACTGCCATACATTTGCCACTACGACACCATCGAGGACGTCCTCCAATGTCGTCCCAAGAAGCAGAAAAGAGCCAAAGGTGACTAAACGTATAAATTACTGTATAATAGTACCGGTATATACAGTAATAATATACATACAATTATGCAAACATTTAAAACACTTAAAATAGTGTTTTTTCTATGAACATTTTGCTTTATGTAGATGTTTAGCATTGATATAAATTATGTGGACAAAATAATAAATAACAGAATTCAGTTTAACAGCACCATGAATTGCAGCATCAAAACAGTAGAGTTGTGGGCTGTAAAACCAAGGCAATGTGCTGAAAGGCGCTCCGTGGAGCTGCAGAGAACTGCAGAGTTGGTTGTTAATTCACTCTGCCTTTGCCTTGTTGAGCAGCCCCTTTCCCTTTACATTGACCTTTTGTTTACATAAAAGTATTAATTAGTGCCGCTGTAAAGAACTACTGCTTTCAACTTATTGTTCAGCTATAAAGGCTCACTATTTATTGAGGACATTTTCTCCATCAATGCTGTGTATTCAGAGCTTTTGAGTGCTGGATTCCTGCCACTGTCAGACCAGCAGCACTTGCCTGAAGCAACAAGCGAGAGTGTTGAGGAGAATCAGCCAGTCCAGGGGAGGAGCAGGACAAAGCAGGAGACATGCAAGATGAAGACGTGGCCAGAAAGGCGCAAAGAGAAAAAAGAGGTGAAGAGGCTAAGGAAAAAAGCTCAAGCCAAACAAGTAGGACGACAACAATCCTGGAGGTACTTTGTTGAGGAAGTTTGCCCTGCAGACCTCCAAGTTCACAAGCAGTACACACCTCCTCCACATAAGAGGAAGGATGGGGCAGGTGGCAAAAGCAGGAAGAGCAGAGAGGCTGAAAGGTGGAAGAAGAGAGGAGGGCTAAAACGTGGGGATTTATATCCCCATAGTGAAAGCCTTCTTTCCTCCAAAAAAAAAGCACGCCGCAGAAAAAGATAATTTATGATGATTGATTTTCTTTTTCAAGGAGTATCAAATGTAACTGGTTGATTAAATATTTTTATTTTTTGGGATTGATTTATTTATTGTCAAATCAAAAAACTGTAGAATATCATATACAGTGTAGCTTATATGCATGTGCTTTTGTACTTTAACCTTGTTCTGCAAGCTTGTTTTATGCAGGTACAGTTTTCAACATACAGTATTTTGGCAGCATATGTTTTTACATACAATGCCTGTGTTGTTTTGAAAGTGTGGTTTATTATCCTAATTATCCAAAATTAGGGCAGTTTATAGTCATTAAAATAATTGAAATAGGGTAAAACGGAACCGTGATTGGGCTTTGTATGTTTATATTGTAAAGAACAACAATAAACATGGATTCCGGATATCCTCGTGTATAATTTATATTCGAAGATGGAGGATTATTGTGTGACTGATACGTATAAGCATATTATCATGGGGGTTTAGGTGTATATAGTATATTTGAGAAAGCTTAAAGCAACCGCATAGTTTCTCTACCTGAAAAACTGTATAACGCAAGTGGCTTGATGCTTTTGAAGCGTTGTCTTATAGTATTTCTGGTATGAAGCTGCTGAATTATTAATGAACTGAGCAGCTGCCTGCGGTTTGCCAGGCTAAAGTAGTCAACTCCAATAATGAGCGGCTACCTAAAATCGACTTTGACCGTTGCTGATTAAACAAATCTCCCTTTGATGGATGTTGTGCGAATTGTATTACCTCCTTTCTTGTGGATTTGTGCTGTTTACCAACAAGCACGTCGCGGGTCAGGCTTGTGACGAGCTACGTGTTTCTCTGTAATCGATTGGTAGTGACTTGGCAGAGATGTGAAACTCCCATTGATTGATCTCCACACACTCCCCGCTGACCAGAGAAAACACTCGATAGCGAATGCGAGAGGGGATTTAAATGTGACAAATATCGCCCTCGTTACTTGACGGGAAAGGTATTATCTTCTTTCTCGTGTGGTCCAAGGTAATCTGCTCCTCACGTTGTTTAACGACCAGTCTAACGTCGACGTTAGCGAGCTTGTAATGTCGGCACTGTTGGACTTGTTTTCCCTTCCAGACCCCGCTTCCTGCTAGCTTTGGGCTAGCTGGAAAATCGCAATTATGCAAATGACCGAGCAGGTATAGTTCGCCAACGCGAAGGGGTGTAACTTTACTACATATAATAGGTTACCAGTCCTAATTTTGTTGGAGTTTATTCACAAATAAATGCTGATAAGTTAGTTTCTCAGCCAGCTATGAAGGCTGCTGGTTTCCTTTAGTTTGCTAACCTACGACATCAAGCCATCTTGCTTGTGTTGAGGGATTTAAGTATTTAACTTCACAAGCTCTTGGTGGCAGAGAGCGAGCGATATTAACTTCAGTTGCACGTTAATATGTGCGTAGGTAATGGGTTCATCCCGACTGGACTAATGACTTAAACACATTATTTTCCTGTGGAAAGCCTGCCAGTGTTCCTCTGTGAAAAGACAATAGAGCCCGAGACTTGCTCAAAAAACTTCGAGAAAATTGTGTTTTGATTAATCTTTCGTTAAACCGCAAGCTGACATCAGGACATAATTTGTTTTTTTAAATTAAATACGTATGTAGGTCCATAAGCGGTAAGATTAAATAACCGTGAAGTTGACCCGCACGGATCGCTCGGGGGCAGCTGATGGTGCTTGTGCGACATATGAGGGCTGCGCTTCCCTGAACGCGGTGTTTTCAGGTGCCTCGTCTCATTATATTATTAAAACAACAGCTTTAAATGCCTCAGAAAACACTCGCAGCAGCCGGTCGTCATCAGAGGTAACTCGGTGGACGGAGAGACGCGTAGAAGCGGTCGAACAGGGAGGCTCCTGCCCGTTTCTCTCTCCAGCCCACCTTCATCACGTCCATCCCCCACCGCCCTCCACGGCCATGGACCCCCCGAGGACCCGGTCGCGGTCTCGGTCCGGCTTCTATCATTTCGGCATGAGCGGCAACGTTGGAAGCAACGGCAGCGCCAACGCGGTTGGCAACGGGGGCTTGATGACCGCCAGCGGAGGAGGGGTGAGCTACGCACAGCAGAGCAACCCCGGCTGGGCGCCGCACCACGGTGGTCGCAGCTACCCGGAGAGTCAGCAACAGCAGCAGCAGCAGCAGCACACCCAGGGGAGCTACCTGTCCGCAGGGGCGCAGCGCCACCCAACCCACGGAGCTCACAGACACCCCGGGGCCGGTAAGCAAGCGTCAGTAAACAGGGCCTGCAGCCCGGATCGATGCATCACTACACACGCAGGATACACCCCCTGGGGGATGCAGGCAGACCACTAGCAGCTTAACAGGCTTTGAGACATTTTCACTGAAAGGCTTGGTGCCTTCACTGCCAGCTGTTGCTTGAAAAGTCGGCTATATGTCATTTCGGGGGTTATAGTGGCGGATCTGCTGAAGACCTTTTGAGTAGCATTTACTCATGTGAGGAGGAGGGTAAACCACCTGAACTTTGTCTTGTATGTTGCACTTGAACTATTTCAGCACATTTGATGAAGTTGATGTACTCTCAAGTTCTTAGAATGTTTGAGTTGTATCCACATGGTTGAAAACACTTATTGGAGGTAGTTTTGAATAAAAGTCAGCTAAATCAATGTAATGTATGTCATTGCCTGGTTCAGTGAAAGATCTACTTCCCCACCAGTAGGAATTTAACACTACAGAATTGTCCTATAGTCCTGGCATAATGATGCTGAAGGCCTGCAGGTCATATAATGTCCTGTTAAGATAGGAGAAAAAATAATACATTTATTATTATTTTAATGCATTATTAAACCTTCATTAGAATTACAGTGGCATGTTGATATATATTCTATAAAAAGTAGAAAACCAATCTGGTTGGTCAGTGGATGGCTGTTTTCACATATCAGATCAGTGACGGATTCATCTGCCCAGTGGTGTAGACCGCTTACATACTCTACTTTTGCCGCCACACAACCTTCAGCATGTATGAGAGGAGTCCAATTTAAACAAACAAAAGAAAACAGTTTGGAGCCTTGAAACAAGCCTTGAAATAGTTTCAAATAAAATCTCTTTCTTGATAGTGATTTTATATTTTTGTTCTCACAGTTGTGATGCAGGCTGGGATAGTACACCCTTCTATTTCTCAACTATCCCTTTCAGCCATAAGCCGTAATACTATTCATCTTACATTTAAGCCTGTACAAAGCTGTATATTGTACCAAAATAATCCAACAGCTCTCTTATCTAAAGTTGCAGGGTACATTAAAGATTGATAAGGTGTTATAGTTTCAAAGAACTGTCCAAACACAAAGAAACAATAGAGTTGTGTTGGCTTGTTGTTGGTTTATTCACTTTGTGAAGTTTAATTTATTGACATTGCCCGGTATCAACTGTTATTCAACAGGCATTTCACAACCACAACAGTAATAGCTCCTTATCCAACTCAAACGCACTAGAAGAAAAAGAAAAACTCCCTAAAACCTTTTGAGAAAATAGAGGAAGAAACGCATATAAAATACAAAGTAAGACTGCCCCACAGCCTCCGTTCATTGTATTCAACATTGATAACTATGTTAGTGTTCAGCATGTTTCCATCGCTGACCTTTGGAAAAGTGATTGATTGGAGAAAGCTTCTGTAATACCAGATTGGAATCCCTCAAAGGCAAAACAGTGCTGTTAATGAATGAAAGCAGGCTTTTAATGGGTCTCTGTCATAATGGCAGCGCACAAAAACACATTCTCTCTCTTTGTGTGTCTCTCTCTCTCTCTCTGTGTCTCTCTCTCTGTGTGTCTCTATCCCTCTCTGTCCTCTCTCTCTCTGTCTCTGTGTGTGTGTGTGTCTCTCTCTCTGTGTATGCCTCTCTCTCTCTATCTCTCTCTCTGTGTGTGTCAGATTTTCTGTTGGTTAATGCTCGTTTTGTTTTTGTATGAGCCGTTGTTATACGCCTCCAGGCATCACTTTTATGTATAATATTTATCTGGGGTTTTTAAAAATGTGTCCCTCTGTCTTATCTCTGTTTTTCACCTCTCTTTCTCCTCTTTCTCTCCCCCAGTCTCAAGCTTTTACCCCCCAGTGTAGCTTCAACAGCGAGTGTTGCATCCCACAACTTGCCAGTATCACAATTTAATAGCAACCAGTTTTTTACAGATCTGTATTAATACTATTATCATCACCTGGTATTTCTGATGATTATGTGGGTTGTAGAGAGCGTCTCTCTATTTTTGGCATGTTGCTTATCAATAATGGTCTTTGTCAAAGAACAGGAGCAAATTGCTACTTGACAGCTGATACTCTTAAGTTCACTATCTGGCCTGCCTGACTTGATGGTCTGTTGTAAAATAAATGGTGTCAGTCTGCCCCAGCAGCCATGCTCGGAGGAAACAAGGTTGTGTCTACACCCCAACAGAACCCGTCTATTCTGGCTCCCCAGCCCCTCTCCTATGGCCTTCGGGGTGAATCGGCATTAACAGACCTAGTTCTCCTAAAAACCGAGCTGTGTATTGGGTCTTTAAGGTATTGGCCGAAATAACCCAGTACTAAGTAGTATCAAAACTTCCTCCAGTCAAATAATTCTGCCCAGATCTAGAAAAAGATGCACAATTTCAATTGTTTTGCTCACAGGCAATCACCTTAAGCATTCTTCAATTTAATGCGAGGTGTGATTGTTTTTTCCAAACGATACCGAGCCCTACCCAGGACCCTCTGAGGTATGAAGAAAAAGCATGGCAGATGCATAAATATGTAAGCCAGCGTGTTGGCCCTACTGTTGGCTAGTTCTTCAACTGAGTGGCCCTCTGTGCTCCGCTGCCACTAGCATAATAATAAAGCTATATTCAGTCTTTGAGCTTCACTATCGGCAGCCTTCATATGGCTCTGGAGTGGTGTCGCAAAGACAAGAAAAGGGTGGGGGGTTGCTTTCAGATCTGTTGTCTGTGGGGAGACAGAAGGGGCTGTTTGTATGAGGGAGGCATAGAGGAAGAAATAGAAAAAAAGATGAGGGGAGGAGTTTTTTTTCCCCGCTCTTTGTGGTGATTAAAGGTTTTTGGGGGACTGCTTAGAGGAAACTCTTGTCAGCTGAGTTCAAGGACATCTTTCTTAAGCTGCTGAAATGACTGAGTGCACATGCTGCATCCAGATTGCACATGTGGACTGTTGTATAAACAGCCGATTCTGTTGGGATGGACATCGCAGTGTTTCTCCAGGATTAGTTGACCCGATATGGCACACTTCACGGATAGTTGAAGATGCATTTGAAATCAAACCTGCCTGCTGATTAGCAGCAGCAACTATATTCCATGCATGTGGGAGCTTCTTTTTTATGTGAACACTTTCCTGAGAATTGAGAGATAATTATCTTGTTAAACCAGAGAAACAAGATATAGTTTTTTCTCAAAATTCCAGATATGATAATCACTGTAAGTCATAAGCAGAAACATGGAGAAGCAGCAAAGCAGCAAATCCCATTTGAGAAGCTAAAACTGCCAGGTAATGAATGGTTGGGCATCTTTGCTTTATAAATATAATAAATGTTCTATCTTTCGACTAATCAATTTGATAGCCTTTTGATAGTACACTATGGTAACTTGAGGTGAAGGTGAGCCGTCCTGTACATATGCGGAGGCAACAGGACAATCTGAGTCTGCATGGTGGGTCGGAGGGAGGGATTTGTCTGTGAGAAGCAGCGAGGATGAGCCCAGTGTGATATCTTCCAGAGATGGCCTCATCCTTTTGTCTGCTCGTTTTAAGCAGGGAATTCAAAAGGCTGTTAGGCAGACAGACCCTCGATAAGGAATGTAACTCTGTTTGTGTAGCAAGATGTTGCATTTTGTAGTATTACATCTGCAGATCTGTTTAAGCAACAAACCATTCAGGCTTCATGACGATCCATGGAAAATCAAATCAAAGGCAACCAGCTGCCTTTGTGTTGTATTTTTTGTTTGCTTCACAAGCATATGTCCGTGTGTCTTGTGATGTTGATGTTTTTCTCAGCCCTGCCTTATCTGATTCTGTATTTTTTTCCTCTGTGGCCTGCAGGAGGAGTGATACATTTTCATCCAGATAATGTGTGCAGCGAGGATCGGGACAAAGTAAGTATGAAACATGAGCTCTGCCTGTTGCCTCTGCTTTGAATAGGATTTGTATGTTTTTGTTTCTTATTCATTCTCCCCTTTTCTCTGTCCTTGTTTTTGTTTCTCCCTAACCAATCATCCCAATGGTCGCCCCCCCCTCCTTTACCTCTGTGTGCAGATGGAAGACAGCCCAAGTCCGAAAAGGCAGCGTCTTTCCCAGCAGGCCATGTTGGATCTAAACACCGCCCCTCCTTCAACTCCTTCCTCTCCCATTCGCCCGTGGGAGTTGCCTCCCAGTCGCAGACCACACCCCCACTACATGCCAGAGAGATGCCACACGCCTGTTCGCAACCGACGCAGGTGTGTGTGTGTGTGTGTGTGTGTGACACAAATACATATTGCCATTATATTAATCATGTAATTGTTAAGCCCGTAAAATGTAAAAAGATTATGTAAAATGTACATGTTGAAATTGCTTATTCTATCTAACAAACAGGCAAAAGACTTAAACATTTTCAATCACAGTTAAATAAAACTAACTAAAACCAGGATTCAAGAAACTGTCACCCAACATTTTTTTTTTCCTTTTCTAAATCTTTTTACGCCATATAAGAATGAATCGGATCTGTTGGGATTTCATTATGTTTTTGTTAATTACTGTTACTGCCAGTAATGCACTGGTGAAATAATTCTGTTCTGACAATCACGTCATTTTTCTCTATCATTGTAATTCCAATTTACAATGATATTTGTATTAAAAAAATAAGGACTCATTTTTTTCTATCTTTTAAAAAAAAAAAAAAAAAAAAAAAACTTCCAAATCGCCAACCGCACCGTTGACGGTCAGATTGCATTGTGGGTAATGTAGGCACCAGGTTTAGAAAAGGGAAAATAATATGTGGAATAACAAAAGCTGATTGCTGTCATTTATAATCATTTTTGTTTTAAACTTGAGTCAAACAATGTCATCAGAGTGCAGTGCTTAAAGGTTTTATGAGATTTGGAGCATTTCTATGGACGCTCAATGGTTAAACAGTTAGGACGCTATCAACTGCCGTACTAGAGCGGTGCAGAGTGGCGGCTGTGAGCTAGCCAGTGGGGCACGCTCGCATGCATTACAAGTATGAGCATATGTAAATAAAGCCAGGAGAAGCTTAGACGCCAACACACACAGGAAGAGTGACTTAATTCTCTGCTCTGGTTTTGCATTTTATTTAACCTTTTTATACAGGTAATTTCATTGACACAAGAGGTCTAATTCTCAAGAGAAGAGGTAGCCATTACTCTACTATATCTTTACAGAGGAAATAGCTGTTTTCTGCTATATTAATGCCCTGAATATCAAATGTAGGACCTTTTTTAGTTGGTGGAGTAAGTTAAGTTACTTGCAGAAGGGGACAGCACTAGTACTGTATTTATGCAAACAACAACAACACAGTTCCTTTGGCCTTTTTCTTATGTTTTTCCCTCTTTTCTTTCCAACTCAGCCCTCCAATGAGACGCCAGCGTGGCCGGAGAGACCGTCTGACCCGCCACCACCACCACCACGCCCACAACAACCACCACCATTACAACAATAACAACAACAACAACAACAACAACCATCACCACCACCACCACCATCATCACCACCCCCCCCCCAACGCCCATCATCATCATCACCACCACCATCTGCACTCCCACCACGGCCCATCGCCAGGCCACCAGGATGAGAACTACCGTCACCCCGCTCCCCCTCAGGGCTACCCACCTTTCAGCCAGCAACCTCCCCGTGGGCTGGGGCCCGGGCTTGAAGAGCGCCCAGGTCACCATCCCCTAAATCCCTCACCGAGGCCCCTCCACCATTCACCAAACCTGTCTCCTAGGCTGCTGCACCCTGTGGCCCATCCACAGCACCCACACCAACATGCCCACCCATCCCAGCAGAGCAGCATGGTGCTGGACCTCCATGAGCAGGTGACTTCTTGAAATCATGTTGATGGGGTGAATTTATGAGTGTATTACTGGGGTCTGTTTGATCTGGAAGCAGTAACTACATTTTCTGTAACCATGTAGGTGAAAGATTTAGTTGGTAATGTGGGCGTTTCTATGTCTGGCTTGTGTGCCTAATGAGAGGCACAAAGAGTATGATCTTTTCAGAAAGATACAAGCAGGAACTATTTGTACCTTTTTTAAAACGTCATATCCAATATTTAACTAATTGTTTGACAATCACTAATTGGTGGTGTTGCAGTGTGCACTTTTAGGCCGTCTCTAGAAATACAGTGAAACACAAGGCTAGTAATTAAATTTAAAGGGAACAGTTTGCATTACTAGATGCACTGTTAAGTTGGTCACATGATTTATTTCCAGGTGAAAGAGTAAGTTGAGATGTTTGACTTCAATCATTTAAAAATAATGTATATAATAATTTAAGTTCACATCAGAATTCACAAAATGCCAGTAACGAAAGGCTTCTCGTCAAAAATATTACTGTAACTGCAAGACATCCTCTCACAAGTATCAGTATACCATCACAATTCCAAATAGGTCTGATTTGCTACCTGCATAATGTGGACACAATCTAGTAACTCCAGCTGTTCGGTTTTAAATCCCAGTCTGTGTTGGTAGAGTGGACCTTTTACCAGTTGATCTCTGTATCTAGGGTTCAGCTCCACTATCGTATCCTGTGTCTCCTCCGGGAGCGCCACCAGGCCTGCCGCCTCGCTCCACTCCTCAGCAGATCCCAGCATGCTCAGTAGTTTTCAGTGGACAGCACTATCCTGTGTGCAGTGTTCCTCCTGTGAGTCTGTTTCTTTATATTACAGTTGCACATGTTCTGCTACTGATGAGTTTATTATTTCATGTTTAAGATGAGGTTTGCAACGCCCCTCATTAAAGGAAATATTGCTGCCATTTTTCTTTGTTTCTTCCAGGTCCTTCAGACTTGTTCTGTGCAGCACTTACCCATGCCCTACCCGTTCCCATCATTGCTGTCCAGTGACCCAGCCTTCCTGCTTCCCCCTCCTCACCTTTCCCACCCCCCAGCACACCTTTCCCACCACCCAACTCACCTGCCACAGCCTGGACAGTTTGGACCCTATCCGACGCAGCAGGCCCGATCGGTGAGTAGAAATTAATTTTGTTATGTTTTTTTTCAGACCTCTGATTTGGTATCAGAGGCAGCTTTTGTGAATATTGGAAACTATGGTATATAATTGAGGAGCTTGTGTTTTTGTCAGCTTCTTTGAGCAAAGAGTTAAATATTTTGCCTGCTGTATAAAAAGAAAATGCAGCAGCAACGGTGTTTTTATAATTAAAGCAAAATGGATGATGCATGTTTTATACATTTTGTTGAAGCAATTTGTGCTGCTCTCCTTGAGTGTTAGCAAGCACCTGGAAATAGTGCAGTGTTTAGTATATCATATTTTTCTATAATAAGTCCTAACCCCCAACTCATTTACAGGATTTGTTGAGGGTTGATGCTCCTCTTCCCCTTTCCTAGTTTATCTGTTATTTAATGTTTGAATAGTTTTTAATTGCTCGTGTTGCTGTGATAACATGAAACGCTCTCAGATGGTAACGGTGTGTATTTTCTTCGCGACGCTACCAGCCGTTACAGAGGATAGAGAATGATGTGGAGCTTCTTGGAGAACACCTGTCTTTGGGTGCTGGGCTCCAGTATCCTCATGCCACCCACCCTGCCCTCACACCACACTCCACCCAGCTTCACTTTCTCTCCCATGATCCCCTGCCACAAGAATTCTTCGGAGTGGTGAGCAATAAGAATAATACAAAGACGTTTGTTTTCCTTTGCAGAAAATACATGTGAATGATTTCTCATGTATGTGTCGTCAATTGCTCCATAGTCCTATCCAAACTTTATTCCTCGGCGTCTCCCGGGGCGACGGTACCGATCACAACAGCCACTGCCACCTTCGCCTTACCACCCCAGCCTCCTGCCTTACTTCCTGTAAGTAGATCAGTACATTAACATCCTTTCTTTTCATAGTTTTATTTTCACTTTTATACAGGTTACACACTCAATGAATGGTACATAACACATATATAAAACCAACAGCGGCTAACCATTCAAACAATCAGGCTAACGGACGAGGAAACAACACAAGCGGAGATTATCATGCTCTATATTATAACTACAATGGCAAAGAAGTGTTAATAATCAAGTGGACTTAACCCTTTAGTGAACACGTCTAAGCAAATCTGCAAAACATTTTATTATGATTTCTGCACCGTTCTCTCCAATAAAATCTAAAACCGGTCTCCAAAGACACATGTCTCCTTGGAAAAGTTGGAGAACATTATAAAGCCAACTTAAAACATCGTCTGGACTCTAGCCAGGACTGTAAGAGTGTTAACTGTGCACCGCACCATAGAATTCTAAGGATTCTCTTACATCTGTTTAATACAGGTGAGGCATTGAATATTCAATTTAGTTGCTTAACTTGCTTCTTTGAATTTAATTGTATGTGTACAGATTGTAAAGCCCTCTGAGGCAAATTTGTGATATTGGGCTATACAAAATAAACTGAATTTAATTATCGCCTTCTCTAGTTCAATGCTGCCAGTCCAGCCCACAGGACCTGCGATCAGTCTAGAGCTGGATGTTGACGATGGAGAAGTGGAGAATTATGAGGTTAGTCTTAATCTGCCATTTTTTTTGCCTTATGTGCATGTTTGCTGGATGCAGACTTATTCTTCAGTCGTGGCTGATGTTGTGTTTTTTCCGCCACAGGCCCTCCTGAACCTCGCTGAACGTCTGGGAGAGGCCAAACTCCGAGGACTGACTAAGGGAGACATCGAACAGCTTCCTTCCTATCGGTTCAATCCAAATAACCATCAGTCTGAACAAACGCTGTGAGTGCTGCCCTTTAACACCAGGTCTTCCCTGGTTGATTGTTTTTTTCCCTTTATGTTTTTTGTGGTCTAACTCTAACCAATCAACCTAAATCTGCCTTAATGCCCAGGTGTCATGTGAAAAGTGTCCATTCTCGTTGTGTTGCAGGTGTGTGGTGTGTATGAGTGATTTTGAGTCCCGCCAACTGCTGCGAGTCTTGCCCTGCAGCCACGAGTTCCATGGGAAATGTGTCGACAAGTGGCTCAGGGTAAGTACCACCCCGTGTAGCCTGCTCACTCCCATTGAGTACATATATAAATATCTGCGTTCATCTGAGACCAATCACACGGTTTTGTGTCTCTGTGTGTCAGTATCACCTAAAAGCTCACCGGTAACTTCTGTCCAAGTACACATTCATTATGTGACACAGGCAGCTCTTAATTATTGAAGTGTGGTGAGAATCTTACTCTGCAAAACAAGTTTTGCTTAAAGGAAACCAATATCAGGCTTGTGTCTATGTTCCTAAACTCGGCACAGAAGAGTCAAACCACACTAAAACCCGGGACTGGAACATCTGAAGAAGACGCTGAACACACTTCAACACTTGAGTTCCAAACAAAAAAAGTCTCTTAAATACTAAGTTCTGGCTTTAGTCATAACACAGACTTATGTTTTAGAGGCATGATGGCATTAGCCCAATTACAAATTGATACAAAAGAAATAATAAAAATGGGGAAGTGCAGTGGTAAGTTTAGCTACTGTCCAAATGTGCAGTCATAGGAATGGGCATGTTGTGTAATCAATAACAAGACCGAAGTTAAAATCTAAGTGGATCATTTTTGTTTCCTCTCTGTCCTCAGGCCAACAGGACGTGTCCCATTTGTCGGGCCGACGCCTCAGAGGTCCAGAGAGACTCAGAGTGACCACAGGAGGGAGCCAGATTCTCCCAATTGTCTGTCAAACACGTTCAGCACTACCTGCTCCTGATATATTGATACACATGTATGTGCTTACACACACGCATACACCACTTCCTTGTGTTTTTGTGCAGCACATTCTGCTACTTTGTTATCCTTTCAATCTTTATCCCTTCTCCCTTATTTTTGATCTGATCAGATTCCCTCTTCAGCAGTTATTTTACTGTCTGTTCACATTAATGCAAGCTGTCACATCTTTTTAGTGAATTTCACCCTGCCTGACCACTATTCTGCTGTGGTGTGGATCTGTGTGTGGGTGTGTGTACACGTGCATGCACCTCAACTGTGCAAGCGTTGTTTGGTCAGCCCTGTAATGCTGGTGTGTGTGTGTGTGAGAGAGATTTTTAGATGTCCTGGAGCATGCCTGAGTTTCTGTTGTGTATCAGACAAGGGTAACGACGAGAGTGTTTTTGCTCTCATGAGTGACTGACTTTACTTCCTGTTTGTACGTTTTATGCACTGTCCGTCTGTATGCATACTCTGTGTGTATGTACGTTATAGACTTAAATCCTTTTTTTCTAGTTTGACAGTAAGGGTCCATGCTGCCACTATATTTCTCGGTTGCCTGTTTGATCCATTTGTTTTAGTAGATTATTATTATTATTATTATTATTATTACTCAACCATTATAAGTGATTGTTTTCCTGCCTGGCAGTTACCTCATCATTCCGGTTTTGCTCATCTTTCATTACAAACGCTTCACAGTACTACTTTGAAATTAAGCACATTATATTTTTTTCTTCTCCTTTTCTTTTCTTAGTAAAAATAATTTTGTCTGAATTTTGCGATGGCACATGTGTTACATATATACATATATCTATATATACTGTATAAATCTATGAATATCTGTATACCAAATAAAATGCTTGATATGAACTTTTTAAACTTAGCATTTTGTATATATATTTTTTTTTTTTAAAGCTGCATAGGAGCAAGAGAAATAAGTTGGGTATAGTCGTGCTAAATTTCTGTGTTAGAGTTGAAGTGGTGGTAATATTAAAAATGACACTGTCTGCAGATCGCTGCCTTGGGTGACTCCATCTTTTCAGATTTTGGTCTGGAGGTGCAGTGACTTCAAGCTGCCACTGGGCGGCGTTACTGTTCTTCTAGAATCTAGACTACCATCACTCCGCATCTGCCCAGGTTGTTTTGGTTCCCCTGATGCATACTGTTTGTTTAGCAGGTTGACAGTATATAATTAGTACAATTTAACTGCAGATCGTTTGCTTGATAAACAGAATATCCACATAAGAGACTTTTTTGAAGCAATGTCAACATAGCAAGACAGTAAACACTCCCAACGGGAACCCCAAGAGCGGGAAGTTACATTACATTACATTTAGCGTGACACTTTTATCCAAAGCGACTTACATTCATACACCGTAGACACGGGGAGCAATTCAGGGTTAAGTGTCTTGCTCAAGGACAGAGCCCGGGATTGAACAGCCGATCATCTGATTGAAAGACTTGCTAACCACTGACCCACTGTTACACCTGTTACTCTACTGCCATATATATATATATATATATATATATATATATATATATATATATATATATATATATACACATATATATATATATATATATATATACACATATATATATACATACATACATACATACAGTGGTATGAAAAAGTTTGGGCACCCCTGATCATTTTCAAGATTTTCCTTTATGTATCATTGGTTGTTCGGAACAGCAATTTCAATTAAATATATCATATAGCAGACAAACAGTGATATTTAAGAAGTGAAATTAAGTTTAGAGGATTTACAGAAAGTGTGCAATAATTACTTAAACAAAAGTAGGCCGGTGCATAAATTTGGGCACCCTTTTATTGATTTGAATACCTTTAGCACTAATTATTGGAACACCAAATTTGTTTGGTAAGCTCATTGACCCTTGACCTACATACACAGGTGAAGCCAATCATGAGAAAGGGTATTTAAGGTGGCAAGTTGTTCTCCTCTTTGCATCTTCTCTGAAGACTGGCAACATGGGAACCTCAAAACAACTGTCAAATGACCTGAAAATAAAGATTGTTCAACATCATGGTTTAGGGGAAGGATACAAAAAGCTAGCTCAGAGATTTCAGCTGTCAGTTTCCACTGTGAGGAATATAGTGAGGAAATGGAAGACCACAGGCACAGTTCTAGTTAAGGCCCGTAGTGGCAGGCCAAGAACAATCTCAGATAAGCAGAGGCGAAGGATGGTGAGAACAGTCAAACTCAACCCACAGACCAGCTCCAAAGACCTACAACATGATCTTGCTGCAGATGGTGTCACTGTGCATCGTTTAACTATTCAGCGCACTTTGCACAAGGAGATGCTGTATGGGAGAGGAATGCGGCAGAAGCCTTTTCTGCGCCCATGCCACAAAAAGAGTCGCTTGAGGTATGCTAAAGCACATTTGGACAAGCCAGCTTCATTTTGGAATAAGGTGCTGTGGACTGATAACATTTTAGTTATTTGGACATAACAAGGGGCGGTATGCATGGCGGAAGAAGAACACAGCATTCCAAGACAAACACTTGCTACCCACAGTTAAATGTGGTGGTGGTTCCATCATGCTGTGGGGCTGTGTGGCCAGTGCAGGTACTAGCAATCTTGTTAAAGTTGAAGGTCGCATGGATTCCAGTCAGTATGAGCAGATTCTTGCGAACAACGTTCAAGAATCAGTGACAAAGTTGAAGTTGTGCTGGGGCTGGATACTTTAACAAGACAACGACCCTAAACACCGCTCAAATTCTACCAAAGCATTCATGCAGAGGAACAAGTACAACGTTCTGGAATGGCCATCTCAGTCCCCAGACCTGAATATCATTGAAAATCTGTGGTCTGTTTTAAAGCGGGCTGTCCATATTCGGAAACCATCAAACCGGACTGAACTGGAGATGTTTTTTGTAAAGAAGAATGGTCAAAAATAACTTCAACCAGAATCCAGACCCTCATTGGAAGCTATAGGAAGCGTTTAGAGGCTGTTATTTCTGCAAAAGGAGGATCTACTAAATATTCATTTAATTTTTCTGTTGGGGTGCCCAAATTTATGCAGGAAAATCTTGAAAATGATCAGGGGTGCCCAAACTTGTTCATACCACTGTATATGTCATAGTCCAAATGGCATATTACTAGTCATGATAAATAAAAATAACTAATTCCTAGACAATGTAGTGGAACTATACAATAACGACCGTAGTGGACAGCTTATGAACTTAGAAGGTATAATCGGTGAACATTAAAGCTGCAATTCCACTCGTAGGTGCACGGACACGCTCCCCTCCTCCTCTTCCTCCCCTCGCAGCGCTCCTGTCTCCCCATTGTCGACATACACGTCTGTTTCCTTGACTGCAGTCTGCTGCCTTTTGTTACTGTACATACTAATACAGCATCTACAGTTGAAGTCCAAAAGCCAGACGTCAACTCTTGGCTTTGCTGGATAAATGGCCACATTTCTGCAAGCTACTTGCATGGAGCTGCTTTAGGTGCAGACAACACAAATGTCATTGTTTTTTTTCCACTGGAGACCATTTCCACAGCTTCATTTCCACAGCTAGTTAACGAATAATGTGAGGGAGAGGCCACAAGCACCTCGGAACAGTTTTCGTATTCTTTACATTGAGTTGGTCCTACTGACAGTGAAATAATGTTATGAAATAATTTATCGAGACACCTGTCCAGAGATAGTGGGTTGTGGTTCTAGAAGTGAGAGCTTATGTTCAATCTTGATTCACTCTGTGTGTTTGAGGGAGACCACGGGAACGAAACCAAGATGATCGCAAAAGCTTGAACATGCTGAACCTATAGTTACTTTATTCACTTCAGTTTATTTTAATTTGTTCCTATAGTTACTTTATTCTCTTCAGTTTATTTTAATTTGTTCTCATCCTGTATGTTTTTTAATTCTCATAGTCTTCTTTTTTTACAGCAATAAATAACAAAAATATGCTCTACACATGAAACTGCATTTTTGGTGAGTGGGTTGATTTGAAAGATGGATCAGTGGCAATGGGCCAAGTAAGGAAAAAACATTTGAAACCGCAAACTCACTTAAAACACATGTTGATGGTGTCTGCGCAGGTTACAGAGATAAAGGACCAACAACCTTACACTTTGTAAAAAGCAGGTACAATAATACACCAATAGAAACTCTAAGAAAACCGGACCAGACGCTCAGTACCAATGTTGGCCACATTCAGTGTCCAACATGGATTTTCAGACGGATGTAAAACAAGAACTGCACTCTGATACTATTTTATCACCTTCATCTGCGTTGTTGTGGTTGTAAACTGAAAGACGGTAGTCAAACCACATAAGGTGATGCAGGTTCATGCTATCTAACTATAAATAAAGTCAGATTTTCTTTTACTTTTGAGTTCATGTTTAATTCAACGAGAAACCTCTTGGCGGAGGCCTGATGACTCACTGTCCTCCATCCTTGTCTTTCACTCTGTCCATTATATTTGCTTCAGCCATCTTTTCTGTTAGGCACCTCAGTTCCCCATCTTCCCCTCTATCATCTCTCTTTTTTGCTCTTTTCCCTTTTTTCTTCTACGACGGTCCATTCCTTCAGACTTTGCTCCCCTTCTTTCTCCTGCCCTCCTCCTCTGCCTCACCACTCTGTTCTTCCTTCTGTCTTTTTACTTATGCATCTTATGACCTCTCCCTCTTTGCCTCTGCTGTGATCACCACCCACTCCTTTAACCCACTTCCGCTACACAGTCGTGAAGTGGAAGTGATGGGGAAGTTCTGCCTAAAACGGTCGGCCCGGTTACTCAAATTGGAACAAATTGTATTTGTCTCGTCTTGCTTTATCTTTCACCCTCCCCCATCTTGAATTTCATAACCAGGGTTATACGGGGCCCAGTTATTTTTTTGTATGGCAGATGAGCCCCCTTGATGTCGTAAAATTGCTTTTGTTCCAACTTTAACCAAAACTCGCATTAAAATGGACTGCAAAATGTAGAAATAAAGCTGCACCGGCTTGTCATTTCACATTTACATTCCGACTGCAGGGTCAAATCTGCATGATAGTGCCCCTTAATCTTTGCACAGACCTAACCAAGTATTTTCTCAGTATTGTTGTAGTTGCTCAAGAGGAGTTACAGCAGTAACACATGTTTGCTTGAATGTCTTCCTCTTTGGCCGGTGAGCTGCTCTCTCCGGTCACTCATGTGTGACTGGCTGTCCCGTCCTCAGGCTGTGCCCGGACTCGTGACTTGTTTTAGGCAGCTTTGTCCTCCAGAGTGACTGTGGAGAAGAGGAACTGTAATTCCTTCAGTTGCAGGTCAAAGAGGGGAGGAAGAAAACAACTTGCAAGAAGATAAAAAATAATCTCCGGATTTTATATTTTGTTGCATATACTGTAAACTATATATATTTTAGAAGTGTGGATGAGGATGATTTTTTCTTTCCACATAAATAGCTCACTGTTCAAGGTGTTGTTTAGTTGTATTGCAACAAACCTCGTTGGTATCGACCATTTCAGAGTTGTAAATGTTCCAAATGTATTCAGTTCCCACTTCCTTTAGTTCCAGAGTCAATGAGCTACATATGTAGCTGTGTTTGCTAGTTTATGGCCCATTATGTCTGTTTACAATACATGTTTGCATGTGAGTGTGCATTTGGGACTCAATTATATTTCAAGCAAGAGAGTTTGATGTGAAGGAGATGTGACTCATTGACATCAGAGCCATGACATCCCCTGTGACCTCAGAGCGAGCCTGAAGGACTTTCTGCTCAGGTATGTGTTTGTTCTTGCAAACATGAAGCAAAACACAAATTTAAAAAGCCAAATACAGATTATTTGTTTATAATGCAACACATGTAATGTGTGTAAAGGGCATCTAGCTGAAGATATTGGATGTTTAAGTGTTGAGGACATGTTGGTCTGTTCCCTCTGGCAAAACAGATTCTTGAGTTGTTGGTTAAGATAAGGTTGGTGCGTGTGTGTGTGTGTGCGTGTGAGTGTGGGTGCAACTTTACCAGCAGCAATTAACAGATCCAGGATCAAAGTGTACAATCTTCAATTGATCTTTTCTTCTTTTGGGGCAAAGCTGGTTTGTTGATAAAAATAAATGTTAAGCTCGGTTTTACAAAACCCTGATTAGGCACCTTTCTGCCATTTATTAATTTTAAATAAATGTTTCTTTTTCTTTTCTTTTCATTCTGTCCTACCTCTGTCGCTTGAACAAAGAGAAGAAAGGCTTTCACACCTCTGCGGTTTCCACTGCGCTCCTCCATGGCATCCCACACTTTTAATGTGCAAGTGTGTCTGTGTGTGTGTTGTGCAGACTGTCCCAAGCTGACAGGGTACATAGATTCTCCATCCTGCTTGTGTATAAAAAGAAAGCGAGGGCACCAAGCTCTGCCTACTTCACTTATATTCACACACACGCACACACGCGTATACAGACTTGCACGCACTGTCTTTTTTTCTCCCATTTTGTCTCTAGTGTATCTTTCACTCTCCACAGAGGACGGGGCAGCGGTTAAATGTGGACGCATCAGCAGGGCAGGCTGTTTCCTGACCATCTCTCTGAGTGAAGTGTGTGTGTGTGTAATATTTATTTCATAGGGATTTCCCTCTCTCAGCATGCTTGATGCTGTCAGCTGCCACCATTGCTGTCGATCGAGAGACAGAGAGAAATGGGGAAGGTTCGAGACCATGGATGTATCGACGAGACAGAAAGAGGGAGACAGACAGGACGTGTGTGTGTGTGTGTGTGGATAGGTTGAGCGTCAGGATGAGGACTAAGGCTTTCTACTTGACACATTTAGTCAGTGAGGACAGGCTAGCTTGGAGGCACCGTGCGGAGTGTGTGTGTGTGTCTGCTATCCAAGTAGGACCCTCAGGTCGTCTTAATCTGCTGTATGATTCCCTCTCCAGAGAACCGTGGTTAGCAAAGTTCATGAAGTCAACTAAAGTATGAATGCTTTCATTATTGTCAGTTGGCTTAAATGTTTTACAAAATATACTAACTAGATTTTCAGTCGAAAACAAAAACAATTGCAGAAAAAAGAATAATAATCATTTAAAATGTAATTAAGAGAAACCAACTGTATTAAACAATTACAATGTGGTTTATCTTAAAACTGTGTTCATTAACTTTTTCAAATATTATAATGGAATTTGAGATACATTTTTCCCTGAAAGGGGTTTATGAAAGTTAAGTTCTTTGGTTGCTGTTTTGACACATAATCTTATTCATACTATGATGCAAAGAGCTTTAGTCTTGCAGATACCCCTATCCGAGGTAGAACAAAACTGTGAATTTATCATTTTGATGATGATAGTCGTAAAATAAATTTACACAGAAAATAGTGATGCAATTGATCAATATATTAACTCAGCCCGTAGGTGAAAAAGTACAGAATAGTAATGTTGTACCTCTTGCTTGGATTTTGTTCAAAATTGCATTAATGTTGTTGATTACTGAAAGCATTCAAATATGTCAAATTCTCGAATATTCATGAAATGATAGGATATGGTCAGTAATAGACAGACACAGATAGTTCAGACATCCTTCATTGTGATTTAACATCCCCAGAATATCTCTGATGACCAGAACGTCAAAAAAGCTAAAGCTACATTTATAGCCCATTATCTTTTTTGTTGGTTCTCAGAAAAAAGACAAAGTGAGGAGCATCAAGGGGAGGAGAGGTGGACCTGAAAAACAACCGTCTGCACACGGCTGGAAACGGCAAACATCATATGGCTGATAATGTTTTTTATATTTAAATGAATGTGTGTCTGTGTTCGTCTCCATCCTCCAGCACATGCTGGGGAAGCAGTTTGAGAACCACAGGGAGGCTCATCAGAAGCAGCTCAGCCACAACCGAGACCAGATCTGAGACCAGCAGAGAATGCTACACAAACTCTGAATGAGGAACCACCAGTGAAGACAAACATTATCTTGATACTTTGATTACTGTTCCAGTAAGTATACTATGCAATAAAATAATAACACACTATGCCATAAAATGTCAAAGTATAGTATAACAAAAAAATTATAATAAACATGTTATGTATGTATGTCAAAATGAAATACTAAGACATGTTTAATGACATACTATATTATTCTTGTCTCATGTCGTCTGATACTATGGCATTTTTTTTTGGTGGATGGTGCTATGACATTTTAAGACTTCTGTAACATATTATATATATATATATATATATCACAGTTTTCATGACGCAAACAAGTAATGGACTGGTAAGTCATAGAAAATGACATACCAGTTTCTCATAAAAATGTCATAAGCAAGTTATAGTATGCGATAAAAAGAACATTTATAATATAGTGTGTTCTCAAATTGTTAGTATAATCGCATAGTAGTATTGTGTTAATACAGAAGTCATAGTATAGTGGGTCATTATAAATGTCATAGGAAGTATCTCATAAATAAGTAATACAAATGTAATTTTATAGTTTTTTAAAAAAGAATTATGATCAAATATGCCAGAAAAAACATTGAAAATGTCATATTTCTTTTTCATAAAACAATATTTTTTTCTAACAAATATGTCATCAATTGTATGGTATGGCATGCCATTAAAAAAACATGATATAGTTTCGTAAAAATATAATATTTTATGGTATGCCATGAAATAAAGATTAATTGCCATGGTAAAGTATGCCATCAAAAAGTTAAACGATGGTTAGTCATAAAAAAAAAAAAGATTTTTTAAAATATGATACTATGACTTTTTATTACTATTCTTTTTAAATACTATAGTTGGACTGTTTTATTAATTTTTTAGACAAACTACACTGAGTTTTTTTTCACTTTAACATACGACTTATGACTTTACGCCCAATTTGACGTACTATACTATTACTGTCAGGACTCAGCCAGCCGGACTCCCTCCTCAGCCCATTCACACAGTGACACCCGGTACCTCAGAGCGCGCTGCCAGGGAGCTACGGGCTTGGAGGCGGGGACAAGCCAGGGGCGCTCCAACTCACACCTGAAGCCACTCAGCTCGTCCCACGGCTGCAGCTCGTCAGCTCGTTGTATTCGGGGGGATAAAGAGCAGGACTGTCTGTGCTGATGTTGCGAGTTCGTGCCATGATGTCCGTGGACGTTCCTCCTTGTGTCGTCACTGAACTTTCCCTCGTGTCTTTGCTGACTTTTTTTGTGTGGAGTATTTTCTTGGATTTTTTGGGGTTTGATGTTCGATCACCCGTGGACTAAGGGGACACTTTGAGTTTTTTGTGTTTCTTTTCTAAGCGACTTGTTGTGCTCAATAAACTACGCCGTGTGTTCGGCTAGAACTAAACTTTGCTGTTGTCGTGCGCTTGGGGTCAGAGACAAACCATAACAGTACGAACTCGCCATGACGACCCCAGCCGACACAGAGAGTGGATTGTCCAGCTCTGTTCAGGTTGCCCTTAGTAGGCAGCTGCATCTGACCAACACCCACTCTCACCAGCTGGAGGCGGCCTCCGTTGCCGTGCAGAACCTCCAAGCCCAGGTCCAGCCGCTCCACGCTTCTGTGGAGATCCTGACTCGTCAGCAGGCGGCATCGGCAGACCAACAAGCCGAGATCCTGCTACAGCTGCGGGCGTTGACGATGGCCCTCACCACCCAGCCTGTGAACCCGCCCCCTGTGTATCCCTCTCCGGTTAACCCTGCGGTTTCCAACCCAGTACCACGGGAGCCTAGCCTCTCCAGCCCACGACCGTTCGAGGGCGATTTTGAGACTTGTGCCACCTTCATCATGCAGTGTGAGTTGGTTTTCGCTCACCAGCCTAGCAGGTTCACCTCTGACACCGCTCGAGTCGCGTATGTGATTAACCTGCTCGCCGGCCGGGCAGCCCAGTGGGCTACCGCTTCCTGGGCCATGGGTGCCAGCTTCTGTCTCTCCTATAGGGAGTTTGTGGCAGAGCTACGTAAGGTGTTCCATCATCCAGCCAGTGGTCAGGACCCCGGTGCCCGGTTGAGCAGTATCCAACAGGGTGGTGGCCGAGTGGCGGACTACTCGGTGGAGTTCAGGTTGGCCGCTGCGGAGAGCGGGTGGAACGATCCTGCGCTTCGGGTCACCTTCTGGAGGGGGCTCAGCGAGGCGGTGAGAGACCAGCTAGCCACACGGGAGGAGTCCTCTTCCCTCGATGACCTCATCAACCTCGCCATCCGCATCGATGGACGCCTCTGTGAGAGGAGGCGGGAGCGAGTCCTCCGGGGGTTCCTTCCCACCCCCCACAGACCCAGCATACAGGAGAGGACCCTCGCCGTAGCTCAACCTACTCCCCCTATTCCCGTCCTGCCCTCATCACAGACGACGACTGGCGAGGAACCCATGCAGCTGGGACGCATGCGCCTTAGCCCAACCGAACGGGAGGCCCGATTCAGGGCAGGCCTGTGTCTCTACTGTGGCCAGAAGGGACATCGCATCAGCGGCTGCCCCACCCGGCCAAAAGATTAGGCTCACCAGGACCTCGGGAGATCCTAGTGAGTCACCTTTCCTGTTCCCGTAGTCCTGCACCACCGAGCCGGCGGATTAGCGTCACCCTGGCCTGGGCGGATCAGCGGATTACAGTGGGGGCCCTCCTCGATTCTGGGGCGGATGAGTGTTTCCTGGACTCGGAGTTCGCTGCCCAGGCTAACATCCCGCTAGAAGCACTGGAGGAGCCCGTAGAGGCCTTTGCACTGGACAACCGCCATCTGGCCCGCATCACCCAGAGCACCCGTCCCATCTCCCTCACTGTGGCGGGAAACCATGTGGAGAACCGCAAGTTCTACCTGATCCAGTCCCCACTGGCCCCTGTGATCGTAGGGCACCCCTGGTTTGTACAGCATGAGCCACACATTGCCTGGTCCTCTGGGATGATACTGGAATGGAGTTCCTCCTGTCACGCCCAGTGTCTACAGGCAGCCCCCAGCCCGTTACCCCGACCAATCCCCAGTGCCCCTCCCCCGGACGTTTCCTCTATTCCTCCGGAGTACCACGATCTGGGAGAGGTTTTCAGCAAGACCCGGGCTCAGTCGCTCCCTCCACGTAGGCCGTACGACTGTGCAATTGACCTCAGCCCTGGGGCTTCCCTTCCCAGCAGTCGGCTGTACAGCCTGTCTATTCCGGAGAAGGCTTCGATGGACGAGTACATATCGGAGTCAGTGGCAGCAGGGCTCATTCGGCCGTCGTCCTCCCCGGTGGCAGCGGGCTTCTTCTTCGTGAAGAAGGATGGGGGGCCTCCGACCCTGTATTGACTATCGCCAACTGAACGACATAACGGTCAAGAACAAGTACCCCCTCCCCCTCATGAGTTCCACCCTTGAGCCCCTCACCCAGGCTACCATCTTCACCAAGCTGGATCTCCGGAGTGCCTACCACCTGGTTCGAATCAGGAAGGGGGACGAGTGGAAGACCGCCTTCAAGACACCCCGAGGTCACTACGAGTACCGGGTAATGCCTTACCAACGCCCCGGCGGTATTCCAGGCGCTCATGAACGACGTGCTCCGCGACATGCTGGATGAGTTTGTGGTCGTTTACCTCGACGACATCCTGGTCTTCTCCAGGACCCTCGAGGATCATGTCCAGCACGTCCGCCGGGTGCTCAAGCGTCTCCTCCTTAACCGGCTCTTCGTCAAGGCTGAGAAGTGCCGATTCCACTCAACCTCTGTCGACTACTTGGGCTTCGTTGTGGAGAAGGGTCAGACTCGGGCCGACCCCCGCAAGATCCAGGCTGTGGTGGACTGGCCGAACCCCACGTCGCGAAAGGAGTTGCAGAGCTTCCTCGGGTTTGCCAACTTCTACAGGAGGTTCATCCGGAACTACAGTGTCGTGGCGGAACCTCTCACCAGGCTGACCTCTCCCTCCCAGCCGTTCATCTGGTCCCCAGCTACCGATGCCGCGTTTCTGGCTCTCAAGAGGAGGTTTACCAGCGCCCCAGTTCTACTCCATCCCGACCCTAAGAGGCAGTTCATTGTGGAGGTGGATGCCTCGGACACCGGCTTGGGGGCGGTTCTTTCCCAACGAGCCGTGGCGGATCAGAAGGTTCATCCCTGTGCGTTCTTCTCTCGCCGGTTCCTTCCTGCTGAGGAGAACTACGACATCGGGAACCGGGAGTTGCTGGCAGTGGTAGCTGCTCTGGGGGAGTGGCGCCATTGGCTGGAGGGGGCTGAGCAGCCGTTCACCATCTGGACGGATCATAAGAACTTGACTTTCATCCGGGCGACCAAGCGTCTCAATGGTCGACAGGCTCGGTGGGCCGGCTTCCTCAGTCGGTTCGATTTTTCTCTGACCTATCGTCCCGGTTCCCGCAACATTAAGGCGGATGCCCTGTCCCGACTACACCAAGGGAGGAGCCTGACTGCTGAGGAGTCAGTTCCCATCATCCCCAAGGGCAAGGTGGTTGGCATGGTGACCTGGGGCATCGAGACAGTCGTGAGACAGGCGTTGCGCTCCCATCCTGCTCCGAGTGGCGTGCCCCCACGCCGTCTGTTCGTTCCGGAGTCGGTCAGGTCCCGAGTGCTTCAGTGGGGACATGATAGCCAGTTTGCCTGCCATCCTGGCGTCCACCGCACCTTCACCTTTCTGGCTCGCCGTTTCTGGTGGCCTACTATGAGGAACGATGTAAAGGACTTTGTACTGGCCTGCCCCGTTTGTGCCCGCAGCAAGGCCTCTCACCGGGCTCCCGCAGGGCTACTGCAGCCCCTTCCAGTTCCTAGCCGTCCCTGGTCCCACGTGGCATTGGACTTTGTGTCCGGACTTCCGCCCTCCCAGGGGAAGACGGTGATACTAACGGTAGTGGACCGTTTCAGTAAAGGGGTGCACCTGGTGGCCCTCCCTAAACTCCCTTCGGCGTTGGAGACGGCGGACCTCCTGACGAGCCACGTGTTCCGGCTTCATGGTCTCCCCCAGGACGTCGTCTCGGACAGAGGACCCCAGTTCATCTCCCAGGTATGGCGAACATTTTACAAGGGGTTGGGCGCCTCTGTCAGTCTTTCCTCTGGTTATCACCCACAGACAAACGGACAGACTGAGAGGATGAACCAGAGCGTGGAGTCTGCACTCCGTTGTGTGGCAGCCAGGAGACCATCCTCCTGGAGTCGGTTCCTCCCCTGGGTTGAGTACGCCATCAACTCCCTGGTCAGCTCTGCCACCGGCCTCTCCCCCTTCGAGGCGTCTCTTGGTTACCAGCCGCCGCTCTTTCCTGCTCAGCAGTCGGAAGTGGCAGTTCCCTCCGTGCAGACCCATCTGAACAGGTGTCGTCGTATCTGGGAGGTCACCAGAGCCGCCTTACTCCGAGCGGCTGAACGTGGCAGCCGAGGAGCCAACCGTCGCCGGAACCCAGCTCCCGCATACCAACTGGGGCAGAAGGTTTGGCTGTCCTCCAAGGATCTTCCCCTGCAGTCAACCGCTAAGAAGCTGGATCCCCGGTTCGTTGGACCCTTTGAGATCACAAGGGTGCTCAGTCCTGCAGCGGTGAGGCTGAGACTTCCAACCTCCATGAGGATCCATCCAGTGTTCCATGTGTCGCGAATTAAACCTGTCTCCCACAGTCCCCTGATGCCTCCTGCCCCAGTTCCACCTCCCCCTAAGATCGTAGATGGGCACCCTCAGTGGAATGTTCGCCGACTGATGGATGTTCGCCGACGAGGACGTGGGTACCAGTTTCTGGTGGACTGGGTGGGCTATGGTCCGGAGGAACGAAGCTGGGTGTCCCGCCAGCTCATTATGGACCCAGGACTGTTGACTGACTTTTATCAGGCCCATCCCGAAAAGCCTGGCAAGTCGCCATGTGGCTCCCGTAGAGGGGGGGGTATTGTCAGGACTCAGCCAGCCGGACTCCCTCCTCAGCCCATTCACACAGTGACACCCGGTACCTCAGAGCGCGCTGCCAGGGAGCTACGGGCTTGGAGGCGGGGACAAGCCAGGGGCGCTCCAACTCACACCTGAAGCCACTCAGCTCGTCCCACGGCTGCAGCTCGTCAGCTCGTTGTATTCGGGGGGATAAAGAGCAGGACTGTCTGTGCTGACGTTGCGAGTTCGTGCCATGATGTCCGTGGACGTTCCTCCTTGTGTCGTCACTGAACTTTCCCTCGTGTCTTTGCTGACTTTTTTTGTGTGGAGTATTTTCTTGGATTTTTTGGGGTTTGATGTTCGATCACCCGTGGACTAAGGGGACACTGAGTTTTTTGTGTTTCTTTTCTAAGCGACTTGTTGTGCTCAATAAACTACGCCGTGTGTTCGGCTAGAACTAAACCTTGCTGTTGTCGTGCGCTTGGGGTCAGAGACAAACCATAACAATTACTTCTTTATGGCATTTTCCGACATAATATATTGTTACTTTTTTATTATTATACTGAGCCTCTTGTGCTATTTATTGAAATACTATACTATCGACATACATTTGATGTCACTTTTATGACATACTATACTATCAATTTGTAATGCCTTATGTCACTAAAGCTAAACATTTGTATTCCGTTTGTATTTTTCGTTCAACTCAGTAAGATAAATGTTTGAATTGATTACAGAACATTAATTTAACTTTTCTTATTCTTTGGAATTTTTTTGTACAAGTTTCAGTAATTTTGTAAATTGTTGAATTTGATTTAATCTGTGATTTCAACAGTACTGTATTGCAATCCTGACAAGGAACTTTCTATGTATGAGGAATCATGATAATCACCTTCCTCTGCAAAACTGTGCTGGCTCAAAGTTACAAAAGTTTTTATTCAAGATTCTGATAGATATAAATGGTTATACAGTATATATATGTGCAAACCTAAAGCCAATGCTGCACTGAATGTGACTGATGCTCTAATAGTAGAATTATATTCTGATAGGGGGATGTTTTAGGATACACTGAGCACCTATCTCTTCTCTCTCTCCTTATGGATGAATTTACATCTCTCCATTGCACCTTATTAACTCTGCTTCCTCCCCGGAGTCTTTGTGACTTCACGTCTCATAGGGTCCATTGGACCTGGAGATGTCTGATGCCTCCCGCGTTGGCCCTGCTGATGCGCCCTGGCCCCCCTCCTCTCTACCTCCTTCTGTTTCATGGATTGTCCATGAAACATTGTATGTGTTTATGTAACTCTGTAATGCTGTTCATTCTGTACACATGACATCTATTGTGTCTGTCCATCCGGGGAGAGGGATCCTCCTCTGTTGCTCTCCTGAAGGTTTCTTCCATTTTTTTCCCTGTGAAAGGTTATTTTTGGGGAGTTTTTCCTGATCCGATGTGAGGTCCTGGGACAGGGATGTCGTATGTGTACAGATTGTAAAGCACTTTGAGGCAAATTTGTGATATTGGGCTATATATAAAAAACTGAATTGAATTGAATAGAAGAAACAATCGGCCATATTTTCCATCTATATATCTTTGATCCCTTCTCCATCAGCTTTCTCCATTGATGTGATATTATTGAAGACATCTAGCAGCACATCTGACGCCAGCTGCTTTTATGATTTGTCTGGGGGGTCAGGCCAGGTCAGGCCATAGAAATACAATTTATAGCTGTATTGGTGCCTGTTCCAAAGTGACATTTGGTAACAATGAAAATGGAAAAGTACTGGTTTCTGTATCCAAGAAGGGTTGGCCAACAGGTCAGAGAAGCAAATGGTCACATACGTCCTCTTCTGACAGGGATGTGCCATAACTTAATAGACACCTGAGAGCCCGACGGTTTTGATGCAATTTCTTTTTGGTATTGTCTGGTGCAGTAGAGACACAATGCACATCCACTATTTCAGGGTGAGATTTGGGTCATAGCAAGTATACCATTAGAACCAACTTATTAAATAGCCTTGTGAACAAATGCATTGATACAAAAAAAACTGACAAAAGGTCTAAAACAAAACAAACAAAAAAACTCTTTTATTAGGTGATTTGGGTTTTCTATTGACTTTGTTTTTTAAAATGGTGACAAACATCCAGTGCACACACATTATTTTCAGCTAACCATAATCAGACTTGTATCCATTATTATTCAGAAATGAAGCATCAAACTCTATAATATCCCAGACTGCTACCACTTGAAAACAGATCAGTGCCAAAAGATGAGAATTGACAAGAGGTTGAGGCAAACTTCAACCACTACGGCCCCTACAAGAGCCTTAGTAATGTACAATATATAAAAATATATACATACCTTTGTATCACATGACTCAGTGTGCACATGGCTTGAGAAACAAGCATATGTAGCATAAGCATAAGAAACAAGCATATAGTTTTTAATTCACAATCTCAGTAATTATTGGAAGAGGATAAGAGTGTGTGCTACAGTGGCACTAATGCTCCTGTGATACTTTATTAATTAATTAAACTGCTATCAAATGGTTCTCAATTTGAATCAAGTTTTGATTCCATTCCCTTTAACTGAGTCCGTAAATGCTCTCCAGTGTGTGTGTTGCCAATTTGTGCATGTAGGTGTTGGCTGTGTTGTCATTGTTCATGACTTCAGACTGTATGTTATGATTGACAGATGTCAAGCCATCATTTTATAGACTTCCCAGAGTACAACATGTGTTTATTTGTATCATGAGTAGAATCTACATTGTAAACAAACACTAACTTTACCCAGAGGCCATATTACACACACACAGACCAGAGAGAATATGCTGACTCCATTTTCTACGCCATGGTTAGAAAATATAGCTATAAAATAGGCTTTTCACTGTGGCTTTTGGAAATTGTTAATCTGAAAATTATAATTATGAATATTATTATTTCTTTATTATCTGACATTTTATAAACAAAACAATTCTCAATTGATTTATTTGATAGCACTCACCATTTTATCTTTGGGCGTACCATTTCTTTAATGTATTTAATGTATTTACATTTTTTTAATATTCTTGTGACCATCAAATTGATCTCAACAAGTGTATCTATTTAAAACAAAAATGTTTTTTCTCAAATCTATTTTTCATTTTTAGTTTTCCTTTCAAGATAAGGAGTGTTAGCATAGACATGCCCTGAATTTCTGCTTTCTGTCTCCTTTTGTGTACCCCCTCACTTGTGTGTGTGTGTGTGTGTGTGTGCAAATGTTTGTGTTTTTGTATTTGTCTGCTTGTTTGTTTGTGTTTGTTTGTGCATTTGTCTGTTTGTTTGTCTGTGTGTGCTTGTGGACATGTCATTTCAGGATGAGGTGTTGCCGTCTAGCCACGCAGCAGCCTGAGTTAGGTGTGCTGAGGTCAGCCACGGACTGAGTCATGGTGACATAACACTTTACAGAGTGTAAACCTTTCAGTTAGACACAGACACACGCACGCACGCACGCACGCACGCACGCACGCACGCACGCACGCACGCACGCACGCACGCACGCACGCACGCACGCACGCACGCACGCACGCACGCACACACACACACACACACACACACACATTTAAACAATGTTTTAGTAATTTACTAAACTTTTTTGGGCGCTTGTTTTGACGACACATTCTTAAGAGAGGCTTGTTAATGTAGGGTTTGGCCGACTCGCTGGGGTAGTTGAAGTGTCCTTTGCAAGCTAACCGCTAAACACTAGCTCGTCTGGAACAACTCTCCAAGCTCACGAGATAACAATCTAACTTCTTGCCAACTGTCAGATAGAAAGCTCATTAGCTCGATCGCTAATGGGACAGTAAGTTCTAACATATTTAAATGATTAACTTCTGCCTCATGGAGCAGTTTATACTCATACAGAAAAGACTAAATAAATGTGGATGTTGTTAACCTACCTCAGCATCCTCCATTTTGTACTGCGTTCTATTGCTGAACTGAATGAATTGGCAGGACTTAGTTAGACCTGCTAGTGAATCCATAGAAATGAATTGATTTCACTGCAAAATGTTGCCAAAACGCTGGTGTACTTTCTATTGGATCTTAAAGAGTAAAGGAGGAAGTGTAACGATCTGTTTGAGTATACAGCTCGGAAAAAACAAGAGGTTGGAGGTTTTAACTAGGCTTCAAGACTTGTTTTTCATTCTTCTTCTGTTCAATCAATTTGGATAGACGGACTAATCATCCATCCATCCATCCATTTTCAATACCGCTTATCCTCATTAGGGTCGCGGGGCGCTGGAGCCTATCCCAGCTGACATAGGGCGAAGGCAGGGGACACCCTAGACAGGCCGCCAGTCCATCGAGGGCACATGTAGGGACATACAACCATTCACTCTCACATTCACACCTATGGGCAATTTAGAGATCAATTAACCTGCAGCATGTCTTTGGACTGTGGGAGGAAGCCGGAGAGCCCGGAGAGAACCCACGCTGCCACGGGGAGAACATGCAAACTCCACACAGAAGGACCGCTCCGACCGGGAATCGAACCCGCGGCCCTCTTGCTGTGAGGCGACAGTGCTAGCCACTACGCCACCGTGCAGCCCCGGACTAATCATACCAAGTACAAATATATAAGCTATGAAAATGGTTTCTGTTGCTTGGTTGGCGGAGCATGTGATTTGTAGACTTTCCTTTTGGCATTTGTAAATTGTGATTTGAAAAATTAATAAATAGAAAAATAAAACATTATTTAAAAACAAAACATGTCTTGGTTTCTTGATTAATCGAGAGAATAATTGGATTTATTGATAGCTCACAAATATTTATACTTGCGATGAATTTATTTTACCAAAATGTTCTTAATTTTTTACGAGCATCTTTTTAGCATGAAAAGAGTGTTTTGGGCATTTGAAACCTGTCATCTTCTATTTAATTCAATTAGCAAATAGTGAATAACCAATCCACCAATGTATGATATATAGTCCACCTATGGACTACATGCTTTGGTTCACTGCTATTGAAACTGAGTCTTTCCAGGAGAAAAGCTACAGTATGGAACACTTTATTATTAACGAGTGTTCATGTTCATGTAAGTGCACCTAGAAATATGAAATGTAAAGCCACACCTGCCTTTCAAACCAACTCCGAGAATATAGACACACACACACACACACACACACACACACACACACACACACACACATACACACACACACACACAGTCAAAAATGTGTGCATCCAAACATCCGTTTTTATTTTTGGATTTGTTTGTCAAATAAAGTACACGGAGGGTCACTCAGTTTATTATTTAGTGTTATGCATTTTGGGGTGAAAACTAAACACTGGTGGAAGTGACCTGCTATTAAAAACATGGAAACTCAATTTGTTACAAGTCAATTACAGATGTTTATGATTTGACTATTTAGTGTAAATTATACATCTGTTTACCTTGCATGCATTTTCAGAGTTGAGATCCAATGGTGAATCGAATCAGTAATGCCTGATGGGAACTTTCAACTAAACATCCAGTCATCAAAAAGTGATTAACTTTACTGTCAGCCTGTAATGGATTTTTTTCTCCTAAAATCAATGAACAAATTGATAAAGTTTGCTATTCTGACATGTTTATATATATATATATATATATATATATATATATATATATATATATATATATATATAACACACTCTTGTATTAATATTGTGAAATAATTGCAATTATTCTTTAGTCAGAGAACTAATTGCTTTTTCCTCAAATCTCCTCCCCCTCATCTTCCTCACTCATCTCTGAGCAAGAAATGTGACTGTGTCATAGGAACATACTGGATTGTGTAACACTGTCATATTTTTTCAACAGTACATGTTTGTGGGGTCCATGTCTGTCAGGTTGCTGTTGCCTCTGGATTATATGCAGGGCTGAATCTTCTTGTAAGGATGACACAAGAGGCTTCCTGTGGAGGAGGGCCATAGAGACAGCACTGCCATGCATGTGCACCCTGCACACCCTTAAAAGACTGTTTTAAATTTGATTAGCCTGTACTAATATAAATAATTATCCGTTGTATGATTTCTAATATGAACAATTAACCCAGTATGACCAGTATGCCCAGTATGAAAGCGACAGCATTGCATATGCTCACTTCCAAGCCATCCTAAAGTTTTGGGTGCAAACCTTGGGGTCTCACAGAAAGCCACCTTCCTTTACAAAGTTACAGAAAACCAAATCAGCCATGACAGCAGGCACACTCAGAAGCAGCATGGAGGCTGTCAGAACATTTAACTGAGTTCAGCCTTGATAAGATTTCTGCCTTTTTCCCACCATTTCTTTCCTCCACCCACTGGGAGCTCAGCAGGGGTTTATATGCCTGTTTGGTTCAAAGGAGATGAGAGGAGAGCGACCTGGTATGAAGAGGATTCAAGAAGAAAGAGTGTAAGTAGGGAGAAGGTGCACAGGGAGGAGATCAGAGAGGGTGAAAAAGGGAGGAAGCACATACATGGAACAAAGGAACAACAGTGGAGCAAAAGTGCAAATAAAGGAGACAAACACTGAAGGCAAGCAACGATGAAGCAACAACAAGATTAGAAAGACATAAAGATATATGATGAATCACGACACATCTCAGAGGTCCCATCATACTGATTCTGCCCCAAAGGAGCAGGACAATGACCAGCTGTGACAGGCTACCAGTCTGGGATTTAGAAAGCTCAATCTCATACTGTCAGTCCAGGACGCAAATGTCCCCTAGTGATATGAATTTATGATAACATTAATGCAGCGATGAGATAGGCCACTTCACCAGGGCACAATGTCTCAACAGTGTTTGATGAAAGGGAGGCTGGTGTGTCGGCTCCTTGGAGAGGAGTAAACTAAACAAACGTAATCTACTGAAATGATATACAATATGATGATGCATCTGTTGGGAAATAGATGCAGATGTTGTGAGTTTGCTGTGTTTGTGTGTTTTACCCGGAGGGGAAGACACATAATGTAATGTGTGTTTGTGTGTAACATACTTTACACATACATATGGAGTGGTGTACAATATGTGGTTAATTTATTTATGCGAACAGACTGCTTTGGCTCTGGTTAATATAAGATTATTATAGCTGGAGGAAATGAATTGATGAATCATTATGCAAATTAAAAAACTAAACCAAAGGTATGCATTTTATCTTTTGAGGAACAAACGTGACCAGATGAAGAAGCTTTTATGAATCAGACTTTTTTTTTAAAGTTTGGATTGTGGGTTAAATGATTATCGCATGTGTATTATTCATTATTTTAATCATTGAATAATGTTTTTCGGTGAATATTGTACCCTTCAGGAGGCTATATGCTAGTATCTATTTGTAGAAGCCTTGAAACTTGGGCCTATAGATAGAGGGTATCATAAGCTGTGCAATTACCCCCGACGCAAATCTGTGATATTGGGCTGTATAAATAGCTTCACTCAAAGGCCTTCACACATTTTATAAGTTTTAAACTGGAAATCAAAATATCTTCCATATGACATGAATGTGACAGAATTAGAATGATAAAGTTGTACGTTTAGTAAGTAAATGCTAAACTAGTAGCATAATGTAAGTTAAGACTAATCAGGCTGAATACATTATGAATGTTTACGTTTAAGTGTTAAAGCTGAAATTTAAAGTCCTCATAAGTGCTTTAATAAATGCCTGTGAATGTGTGTGTATGTGTGTGTCTGTAACCGTGTTTGGGGGCTGCATGTAATATTGCCAATCTTCCAGCTATCAGTTATAGTATTTACAAAATATGGGTTCATAGAATTTATCTTTTGAGTGTGCGCGTGTGTGTGTGTGTGCGTGTGTGTGTATGCGTGCGCGTACATGCTTGCTAGATGGCTCAGAGCCGCAGCAGACCCCACAGCGAGCTCTAAGTAGCTCTGATTAAATCTGGCTTCCCTTTGCTCCTCTCCATTGCTTTTAGGATGCAGAGATAATGTTCATTAGGAGAGACGGGCGGGGACTTTGGGAGGCGGATGCTCATATGTGGCTGTAATGGGGAGTGATGAGGGATAATACAATTTGGTTGCATTTGGAGCTGTGACTAGAGGTTAATTTTATGGAGTGTGTGTGTGTGTGTGTGTGTGTGTGTGTGTGTGTTTGAATGAATGTATGAACCATAAAATACCTCTCTTGTATGGGGGAAGGCGTAAGGTCAAAGTTCAGGTGAGAGTAGTACTCTGTGTTCCTGCATCTTCTCTTGACTGACACATACTACTCAGCATTTGTTCAGACGTGTTTGCTTTGCTTCTTTTTCCAACTTTCAGGAACACGGTCCTGGAGAGGCTTAAAGGAATAGTTTAACATTTTGGGAAATGCCCTTATTTGCGTAAAGTTCTAAGAGAGTGGTTTCAATCTTCTCATCTTACTCTTGGTAAGACAGTGAAAGTATTACTCAACAGTCTCCTCACATTTTTCTCCACAAATTTACACAGACCTTACAACAACTTAAAAACTTACAGAAAAAATACCCTCTTCACAGTTTTTGATGGACAACCATATACCCACTTTTAATCTTTTCCTTCTTCTCATCCTCTCACTTCTCTGTGTTCACACAGTAAAACTATTAGCGAGAGTTGTTTTGTGAAGCACATTTAAGGACATTTCTTTCTACTGCTCTCTCTCCTGCTCACATCATCAAAGGGACCTCTGGGGCAGTTATACCGCATTGACGTTCGTCGACTGAGGGAGCCTGCAGCCTTTCCACTCACATACGCAGACAAACACACACACGCACAGACATGCACTCACGCACGCACGCAGACACCCCTCTTTTCCTCTACGATGTCTGAGGACCTCTGGGCCACCAGCCAAGACTGCTTCACCACATCATGAGAGCGCAACACAAAGTATTGCTTGTCATGGTTAGACCGACCTTCAGACCTGACATGAAGCTCAAGGGGAGATGAATGGAAAACTGTAATTGTCCTGGTACAGAAAGGCAGATTGGATTAACAGTTATTGTGTTTCTCTTATTATTTCCATTATCACGCCTATCTTTGTGTTGAATGAATTTAAACAACTGATTTGATGAATAACTGAGTGTGCCGTCAGATTTTGGGGGCCTCTTGATCTGAGCTGATCTGAAGGAATGAGGTCTAAAACCCGGAGAGGAGGAAGCATTTTTGCACTTCCGGCTCTCTTGTTTCAAAGTCAAATGCCTGAAATAAGATCTGTGGTTAACACAAGTTTAAGAGATTTGAACGTTTTGTTGTTCTATGGCATAACATCCTCCAGTAAATAAACACTTGTGAATATAGAAGCTCTCACGTGAGACTACTAAACTTCATAATGCAAAACACACTATTTTTTTCAATAATACAAAATCCAAATTCCCATTGGCTTTTGTAAGGGAACCAGTTTGAGGGTAACTTCTGTGTTGGCCTACATAAATACATCATACCTGCTTATTTGGTGGCCTGTAGCTGACTCTGACCTTTGATCTCCCTGTGGTAATGATGTGGGGGAACACAGTGGACAATTGCCCCATAGGAATTAATAAAACATCACATTCACTGGATTGTTTCTATTTTAAATGACTGGCTGCCAGCACCGAAACGTGTTCATGCTTCCAACAACTGAATCACAGTGTGTTCAATGCGGATAAATTACTTGCAAAGACCTGCTTCTGTACAAATTCAGTCTCTGGTTTTAATGATTTTATTTTATCATTAAGGAACAGAGTCGAGCATTTAAAGAGATAACGTTTTCATTTTGTAGTTTAAGCCACAAGTTCATAACAACAAAACCCCCGTTTGGGCTTCTTGGAGCTGTTGAGCTTAAAATTGTGTTTTAATTAACTTGAAGTGCATTTTCAATGAGGGGATTTCTCCTTTGATTGGAGAAGATAAGGTTGGTTTCAATGTCTGCTGGGTATTAAATGTCTTCCCTCCTTAGGGGGATTTCTGAGTCTTATCGCTTCCTGTTTGTTGTCATGTCGAACTGTGTCGATCAAGACGGCAGAGAGTGAAACTGACGCCCGACGGGGGAGTGCACTGGGCGGGCAGGGTGATGTGAGCACCGGGGCGCTTAAATCTTTTATCTGAAGAATGGCCGCTTCGGTGATAACAGGATTGGCATATCCCCACTAGCTCCTGACCCATATTTCCGAAGAAAACGTTATTTGCATCGCTCAAGAAGAATTAAGGGGGCTCTGTTCTCTACAGACGGTTTCCGCTGCGCGCAATCACAGCTCCAGGACCAGCGGTGGAGTCGGTGCGCTCTGGCAGAAAGCATCCAGCCACCCCCTCTGTGGGCTTAGACAGCAGTCAGTGCTCCTCTCCATGCCTCCAAGCCTCCGCTATCGGCTGTCACTCGCGAAATCCCTTGCAATGAAACCGCTATAATCCAGTCACGCCATCTCTTTTTTTTGTTTGTTTCACTCTTTACTTATTTCACATCGGGAGTAGAAAAGAAGAAAAACCACGCGAGAAACGCTCCGTCTGTAAGTGTTCGTGTGTTTGTCGCACTGGAGGGGAGGAAGCGATGGCAGCCCCGGTGAAAGCAGCGTTGGCTCTCCTGGTTCTCACCGTGGCAAGTGAGTAATCCTTTCAAATCCTCCCGGAACGGGACGGGACAGGGGGGCTTCTACTTTGCGTTTGGGGCTCACGGTGTCACACTCTCTGTGGGCTTGCTTGTGTATGGCACTTGATATAAATAACAGGTCCGGGAAGTGTTGGCAATGTTAGGAATTTAATTTAATACCACATGTGCTTTGTAGCTAAAGACCACCCCTCCGCCCCATGAGCTAAACAATAGCCTAATGCTCTCTGTGAGTTTTATTTTTAATTTGGGGAAATGTCACATTTGAACTTACAGCCAACACGTGAATCTGGAAAGCAGGCTAGTGGGGGAAATAATGGCATTTCCGTTCGCCAGACAGTTTAACACGTGATTTCAAAGCACGCCTCAATTAACTAACTCATCTTTGACATCATGACATTGCTTTATAATTGCATGGGTGGGATGGATGCTGGAAGGATGCATTGCTGCACACATGCCCTTTCCCTGGTTGAGCTCTTATTGCGGACACACATCTACTTGATAATATCACATAATGGAATATTCTGCGGCCCTCACTGCCTTCAATTTGATTCAATGTCCTCTGATTATAGCATCCATCCATCCATCCATTTTCAATACCGCTTATCCTCATTAGGGTCGCGGGGGCGCTGGAGCCTATCCCAGCTGACATAGGGCGAAGGCAGGGGACACCCTGGACAGGCCGCCAGTCCATCGAGGGCACATGTAGGGACATACAACCATTCACTCTCACATTCACACCTATGGGCAATTTAGCAATAGGGACCTAAATGGACCCTCTTTACAGAGTATCTTAACTTTAATTTAGTGCACCTCTCTCAGATTATGTGCAGTATAAATATTTTCTCTTTTGATTCTGTCACATGAAGCAGTTTCTGAGGAGCTGTCCATGGTGCTCAACGGGCCAGTCTATGATCTGCTGCAGCACTCAACAGGGCAAACCCCAGCAGCCATTGTGTCGACTCAAATTCATTAAGTGTGTTTAGATAGCATGCCCTTATGACTTTTCCACTCTCCTTCTCTTCAATTGCATCCTCAGAATGATAGAGCCTTGGCTGGGCATCTGAATCGTGGATGTAAAATGCTCTAAATGCACTAAAACTTCATTTTATTCTAAAGGAGTCTTAATTTAGGGAGCAAGTTATCAAATACAAGCCTTCCACAATTTGTGCATTTGTCACATTTAGTGAGTCTCCTTATTGTTCAAACCCTCTCCCGCTGCCCTTTCTTTGACCTCTTTATTCTCCTTTTTTGTCTAACATAGCTAACTTTGTCTCTTGTCTCATCACCTGTGCTCTGGGTACAAGCATTGATGACAGTGACTCTGCCACTTCACCCTTGCAGCTACAGTAAAACGACTAAATCCATGCAACCACTTAGTTAGGACAGATTTCAGTGTTGTTCTGTCTACTGTCACTCTCTGTGCCTTTCTCTGTCACTTCCTGCATACCACATTTCTTATATTTTTCCTCTCCTTCTCTTGTTCTGTAACTTATCTGACATATTTAGTTGCTTATCACACCGCTTCTGTCTCCTGTCATCTCTGTCTCTCTAAGTATCAACTATATGCTGTAGTAAATTTGCCAATGTGTGTTAGAGGAGCTACTCCTGATTCAATGTTTTGCTCATTAACAGCTTGCTAAATGCTCAGGAGTGCAGAAGGGGGAAAACACACACTATCTGTGCGTGACAACCCTGACTGCATCTTTGCAGCCCTCGGGTGAAGCTTTACATTTGGGTCGGCAGAAATATGCAGCTCTAAGTTTTGTCATTGTTTCTCATGACTTTATAGCTGCTTTCTCATAACTGCAGATGTCTAATGTGTCAAGAGGGCTCGGCATCAGTGAGTCAACACTTCATAGTAAAGTATTATTCATTGGACACTTGTTAGGATATTGCTCTTTGAATGAGAGAAGGGAGGCATATGAATATATATATATATATATAATTTAACGCTTAAAGCCAGAGATGCATCAGATGAATTTACAATACATTTAGGTTACATGTGAGAGTGAGTCTTAGGAAGCCGAGGACAGAAGAAAGACACTGTTCCTGCTGTCATTGTCTCTCTTCTGTTGCTGTCACTGCCGAGAGGAAAAGAAAAAGCAGAAGAGAAAGACACGAGGGAGACGACAAATAAAGAAATGAAAAGTTTGAGAGCAAACAACCAACTGAAATCCCATGAGATTCTTTCATCTATCGATTATCTTTAACCTTTTATCCTGTTCAGGGTCATGGGGGGAGGTGACATTGGGCGAAGGCAGGGTACACCCTGGAAAAGTCGCCAGACATTTGCAGGGCCCAGGAGATACAAAAAAAATAAACACAACAACTTTGAGCAATGCTAAATGTCTACTGGAACTTGACCATGTGGCCCCGGATGCTTTCATAACATGACTGATACGGGCAGTGCACTGAGCAAAACCAAAGACAGCTGAATCCTAAATTGCTTTGGCCTCAGAAAGGCCACCCCAGATGACAAGGCATTGCATAATTCATTACCCTAAAAAATAACAGACAGGATGCAGAATCTGGATGCTTTTCCCTCTGTACACTGAACCAATAACACAGCCTGTCAATCCATCCGCATCACCCAAACACAGCAGCGATGTAGCATTGTGTCTGAATGTTTTTTGTCACAATTTATAAATTCTATATATTGTGATATATAATTTATTGTGACTGTTAATTTGATCCGGTTTTGAAAGACTCAGAGAATAGTCTTTGATTGTGGTTGAGTATCTGCTTGTGAGATTATGTCATTTTTATTTTAGCAGTGATGAATAATTGAGGCATTGAGAGCGCAGCAAGGCTGAGAGGAGTGTGTGTATATCTGTGTGTGCATAGGTGTGTGATGGGACCTGCTGGTAGACTCCTTAATGCTCCGTCTCTACATTGACCCCATACACATCTCATTCTAGCCTCATCTACCGTTTTAGCATTTACTGTCAAACCCATACATTACTCTATACAGTGCATCTCTTCCTCAGTCCTTTCCACTAGTCAGATGACGTGTGCGCTGGGTTTCATCTTTATGCCACCCTCCTTATAAAACTACCCCTCCTATTTGTCTTTTGCAGAAATCAGTGAGCAGCCAGAGAAAAGGCCGAAGCCGCTACAGTAAAAAACACATTGCTGGCCATGGTGGTTTGGTTAAGGATTTGATAAATGTGGCATATGAACAACAGAACCACTCGTGTGCTGATAAGATGGGGCTTGGCAATGATTTAATGTTGCACGTTCATAAAGTGAGGGGACAATCAAAGGATAGTCAAAATTGATGCAGCAGAGGCTAAGATATCCTGAATTTTATTCCATATGGGTCAAAATCACAGACTCCTACATTTTACTTGCATCATGCCATCAATGTCACCAGCTTTACTTTTTTGGAGTTCATAAATGGAGAATACAAATGATGTTTAAGTCTGATTACTTCTCATGATGAGTAAAATGAACTTCATGCGTGCATTCAGAGTGCCTCTTGAAGCTTAATGGGAGTATGTTTCCCGTAATTTATTTTGTTTTATTTGATCATCACGGATAATGATTCAATAACATATTATAACAGATTCCTGACTGATCTACATTTTGTGACCAACTGTCTGTTTGTCACTGCTTGGGGTCACTGCTCTAGCTTTTTATTGAGGCTTTAATTGAATTAACCAAAGCACAATGACAAAACCAGATGAAACAATGAGCTGACTAATAGGATTTATAGACTGTGTTCTCAACTCCCAAGAGCCTCACACCAGTTGCTTTTGAATAACACAAGAAGCCTGTGTGCCATCATGCAGCAGTTTGCATCCTTATTGCTTTTCAACCAGGAGAGACCAGTTGGATAAAGAAAAGAGAATTGTTTATTATTAACAGGGGATATGTGGTGATGAAGTCTTGACAGCGCTTGGACTCTACAGGGAGATTGTAATTGAGGGCCGTCTGCCCTGTCAGCAACGAGATAAATCCCCCAGTGGAGTCCAGACCTGGTGGTGGTGATGATGATGAGGCTAATAGAATTAAGGGGTGATGAAGCTGATTGGTCTGCGAAGACTGGGCGGAGATGGGGAGGTTGAGCGGTGCGTAACAGCAACATGAATAAACTGAAGGTAGAGAGACAGTCCTATTTAAAAAGAGACAGCAGCAAGAGGATCGACTAATGATGTAATTGTCTCGTTGTGCTTATTGGATAGAGGAGACCAGCTGATTTAAACAGCTGATTTCCTGATTGACAGCCCCGAGAAATGACAGCAAGTAAATAATGAGTGAGCATGCGTGAGAAGTGATTGGCAGATGTGTGAGAAATAAATTACGGGGCTTAGGCATGCAAGAGTATGGTCTTCCGACTGAACTTACGCTATAGCTTCATATATTGGCTTTGATCCCATTCAACACATTTATGAATCACTGATTTTACAGAATCATCACCCTAGTATGGCATGATCCTATTTAATTTTATGAGATGGTTATACTAATCTGGGAACTGTTTCGTCCCTCGCTCCTTGCTGTTGTTTTTGTGTGTCGTATGCTTGTCTGTTATCCTCTCTTCTCCTCATGTGTCTCCATTTTTTCTCTCTGTCTTATCCTGACAGACACAACTCTGGGTGTCAGAGCTCTCTCAAGACATGCACCCTTGAGGTTTAGTGTCATGTCATAGTTGCTCAGATGTCGGACACTTCTCTTCAAATGGAGGCCTGCTGGAGGTTAATGTGAACTGACCAAGTGTAGAATATCTCTTCCTGCACCTGCCATTATAGCTCAGTGCCTCTAATTTTCAGTTGGATCTGACATTTCAGAAAACATTTTCCAAGATAAAAATGTTTTCTAAAACATGTCAGATCCAACTGAAAATTAACTGAGCTATAATGGCAGGTGCAGGAAAGAGATATATTATACACTTGGTCAGAGAGAATAACAGACACGCACACAACATATATGTGAAATGCTGAAAACCAGTGGAAGGAAAATGCCAAAATAAACGATATTCATAGTTGTCCAAAGCTTTGAGATGCCGGGACTCAAGTATATTGCTGATGTCGGATCAGAATTGTTTGCACAGCTCAATATGAATGTTGACTATAACAACAACATATTCTACTGAAAAGTGTGTGCTTAAGCTTAAGTTAAACATACAGCTGTCATATAGCTGTCATATAGACTATTCGAGGAAGTTAGATGATGGACACCATCGCTAAAGTTATACATCCCCCCAAATGGCAACGGTCTTAGAATAAGATCACTAATACTTTTTTATTCTGTGTTTTTGTTGATTCAAGGTGAATTTGCTTTTGCCTGACAACGGCAGACCACACCTTTCTCTCTGCTTTCTGTGGTCTGGACATACGTCACTTTAATTAGGCTACATAATAATAATAATAAATTACAACATCAACACACACTCTTCCTACAACTGACTGGACATCTTGAATGGTGGTTTCCAGTTGTGTTTATCCTGATCCAAATCAAGGGATCTAAGGGCAGAGTGTGTTGTATGCTGTACAGATTGTTTGATTTGGGATATTATATATATGTCTATGTATATATATATACATAGACATATATAGATAAAACTGACTTTACACAGACATACAGCGAGAATAACAGTGATGTTTTATTTTAAGAATCAAAGCCAGGTGTGGAAATAGGCAGATAGTCAAAGCGGCATATGCAGGCAGGCAAGTCCAAAAGAGGAGGCAAACATAGAAAATAAACCCAAAACAAAACAGGACCAAAGTACCAAAGAAAAAAGACTGCATGAAACTGTGGAATGAAGACAGCCGTGACATGTGTGCACCAGGGACCTAATGAGACAATTGGGAGCAGGTGTGTAAATGTTGGACAAGGAGAGAAATGACAGGGAGAAATATGAAGTGACTGTTGCCATGACAGATTATCACTTCATTGCTCGGCTGAATGTAAAGGTCTAGACAAAAACTACCACACTTATAGAGATTAGTTCATTTTCTGGTTATTCTGGTGTGTTGTACAGTTTAGTAAAATATCAAGATTAAGATGAATCTCATGTATCATACTTTTAAGTACTTTTTATAGATGCAGTCGTATTGTTCTTTGGGCTGTGTTATACACTGAATTGACCTGTTCTATGATGCACCTCGTTCTCTCTTTTATATCTTGTCACCCTCCAGTTTATATTGTCCTGTAAGCAGGAAAGCCATAGCCAACAAGGGACACATGAACACAAATAAACAGGAAAGAACAGGTACAAGACCAAACACAAGAGAAAAGGCTTTTAAATAAAAAGCGTCTGCGACAGCGAGTACCTTTTGGCTTGTACGGGAGACAACCAGGTTGATATTTCTATTTTCAATAGAGGGATAGTGACTATGCAAATATGGGGACATAAAAAGGTTTCCTTAATAAACAAGCCAAGAACAAGGAACTCAACTCAAGGGATTTTTTTTTCACACGTTTAAAATGTATGAAAATGTCTGGCAACATCCATGTTTCAAACCACCCACTATCACCGAAGCTCTGTGACCAATTCAGACGTTGGTCTTAGTTGTTTGAGTGAGTGAAATCAGCCCGGTGACTGTGTGTGCGTGTGTGTGTGTGTTTGTGTGTGTGTGTGTAACAATCAGTTATTGTGACTAGACACATGTAGAGGGTGATCTCAGTTGCTGACTCAGGTTTATCTTACAGATGTGCGTAGGTGTCTGTTTCTAAACCTTGAACTTGATGCAACCTTGAGTTCAACTTTCCATGCTGGGATAAATCATCTGAAAGAGGTGTGACGTAGTTAGATTGATTTGTCCTGAAAAAGTAAACATATTATGTTAAAACAAACTGTACAATTACATAGTCTTAGCATGGTTGACAAATATATAGTGTGGGATTTGTCATTATAATCTCTTTAAACTAAATAATAATAACCAAGAGACAGCAATGAATGTCTAACAGAAGCAAACACAAATCAACACATATTCCCAGAGCAGTAGTTTGTGAAACGATGTTTAAATCTTGTGCGATGAGGTCTTTCCAACTCGGTCCTGAGATGTAATGAGTGTGTAATGGGAGTAATGGGAGTAATGAGAGTAATGAGAGTAAAGAGTGTATGTGCGTGTGTGTCTCTGATCTGTTTGAGATCACAGACATGATGTAATGGTGTATTTAGTGACTAACTCAACAACTCATATAAACAACAATAACAAAAATACTTGATACATACACAGTAGATATTGCATATTGCATGTTAACAATGCATGCAATCTGCAGTAATATGACAATAATGAGTCCATTCAAACACACACGCACACGCACACGCACACACACACACACACACACACACACACACACACACATACGCACACCCCAACCTCACGCTGATGGCAATTATTATTATTATTCAATGAGATTACATAACAACCAGAGGATGGTGTAGCTTTATAATAAATAGGAATATCTCCCATGAGGCTTTGAGGAGGATATAATATAATATATCCTCCTCAAAACTAATAAACAAGTGACGAGAGGAAAGGAATATGGGATATTCATTTTCTTTTTTTTATGCTGACAAAATTAATCTTGTTTTGCTTTGGATAAAATGTCAATTTCAAAGTTTAACGTCAAATACAGCTGCTGATGCAGAAATTCCCAAAACCTCTGAATCATAATTCGAACCAGCAGGTTCAATAATTTCACGCTGTCTGTAATGGTGTGGACTTCATATCCTCCACCACATTAATGTGGAAATATGTCATCGGGCAGAGTGTTGGACTAAGGGTGGCCAAACAATGGAGAACCAGCAGTCTGCGTGTTGTCTGCAGATGGTTGACTCTCATGTTATGTGTCTGGCCCCCTCTGTGTAGGAACAATGGATGAGTATGTAATGCAGGTCCTGATCTGTTGTACGTAATTGCTTTCCGGCTACATTTTGTTCTGTGTATGTTTGTGTACAGCTGCCTTGTGTGCGGAGGTTGAGGAACGACTGGTAAGTCACCTGTTGTCACCAGAGCGCTACAACAAGCTGATCAGACCAGCTGTTAACAACAGCCAGCAAGTCACCATCTACATCCAGGTGTCTCTGGCCCAGCTGATCAACGTGGTGAGGAAACACACACTCTATCCAAATCCACATATGCTGTTATTACTGAGGCATATCCTCCTCATTCAAGAATTCACACTGTTCTATTTGGATGAGTTCCCTTCCTGTCTGTTTCAGAATGAGAGGGAGCAAATCATGACCACCAACTGCTGGCTCAGTCAGGTGTGTGTCCCCACTCGTACTCTGGTTCTCCTTTCTGTGTGTGTTTGTGTCCATCTGTTAAAAAAGTCTTGCCAAATAAGGGCTCACTCAACAAGTGTGTGAATGTGTCTGTATCTCCAACCAAACTGGTATGTTTATGGGCAGCAGTAGCTCAGTCCTTGGGGACTGGGCTTGGGCCAAGTATTAAGTGTGGGCTGGTGGCTATAGAGTTTAGTGAGATGAATTAATCTATTTTGTTAAGTGTGCATGTATGTGCACTTCTTCATCAGGTATGGAATGACTACAGATTAATGTGGGACCCTGAAGAGTACGAGGGAATCAAGAAAATTCGGCTCCCATCACAACACATCTGGCTGCCGGACATCGTTCTCTACAACAAGTATGTGAAACACAAAATGAGTGTGTGTCTTTGTATAAAACTAAATGATTAAAAGAGGAACAAACACAAACAATGAGCAACTTTGTTCAAAAGCCCAATTTTCCTAAAATGTTTTCTCATATCCTCTTATCAGAATCAGAACCATTTATTGGCAAGTATGTTGGACATACAAGGAATGTGTCTTGGCGGGTGGTGCATAACATTGGACATTATTACTTCTATCCTCTTATCTCTTGTTTACTATCCCACTTTTCACCTCTTTTAGGATAATGAATGCTACCAAAATGTGTTGTTAACACTGACTAAACCATCTCCTGACAGTCTCATAATGATGAGTGATTGTTTAAGGGCTGAGAGATTACAGGTTTTATGGAGAAACCGAGACCGGGACATATTGAAGTCATAAAATCTGCTGCTAAAACAACGGTGCATTTGGTCCCACCTTTGATAACCGATGCCCACATTAAAATATTTTACAGTTTACAGTTATGTAAACAAAACATGTATTATTGGCCTGCAGCAAGCAGACACATTTAAAATGTTTCAGCTGCCTTTCACAATATGGATTATGATATGTACACTGGATTGATGCAATCAAATTATAGCCTTTAAACTCAAAGTATACTTACAAATCAATGTACTATAACACTCTTACTACACATTCAAACTACTCTGAAAAAAGGACAACATCCCCGTACATTATTGTGTGTTTTTGCACATCTGAAAAATCATCTTGCAGCTGTATGAAATAGCTGCAAGGTAAAATCAATACACGAGAATGTTAATGCTGTAATGAGATAATTCAAGGAGAAATTAGCCTAACGGCTTTTATCCACTGAAAGTTGTTGGCTGGCAAACACAAAAAGGCTTTTGGGCCTCACCTCATCTGCCACCCATGCATGTCAACATCTGGGTGTTTCTAGTCCATCTTCTAGTTTCTTGTACATAACTTACGGATGATATTAACAGTTAACCTTTATTATGAAAGTTACTAAAATAGTCCTTGTGCTCAAATCACATTACTGTCACAAATTAAGTCTTAACTTCTCAGATTCATTTGAGCCTTTTGACAGACATATCCCTAGATTAGGAACCACTGGAGTAAACTAATTGTACATAAAGTATAGTAGTTCAAATAAGCTCCATCTAAATTCGCTACTAAAATAGTGACTGGCCGTTGGTCATTGGTCAAGCCATTTGTCTGTGAGATGAGTACCTTGATACTTTAAGTATATTTAGCAGCTAATACTTCTGTGCTCAGAAAAACTGGAAACTGACTAAACTCTGTCTGCTGATGAAGACCATGTGATATGATCAAAAGTTCCAAGACATTTACTAAATGAACCTGGTGGTTTGTTGGTTTTCTCAACAACTATATTCAAGGTCAAGAAGGAGATAGTGTCACAGGCTCATAGCTAGCTTTGTGTAGCTTTTGTGTTTTGGTCAGCAGTGTTACCCTACAGTGTATAAAGGAGCATTACACTTTTATATACACAGATTGCTGCTCAGTAAAGACCACATAAAGAGCATAATGGCTTAAGAGGCAAACCGATAGATGATCAGCACTACTTTACGGCTTTAGGTCGAGGTCTCTGGCCAAGTGTAGGGGACTAGGTAGGGGACTAGAGGTTGCAGTGAGCAGGTTGGGCCTCTGCATTTTTAATCAGTCTGCATATTCACAGCAAGGTCCAAAGCATTAGAGGCCGAGTGTGATGGTTAGATTCCTGAACTACTTTATAATTGATAGGCCACTTCTCTATTATGCATTACCTTCAGCCACGGAACAAAAGTCAGTCTCAGCAGATTTAAGGTGAGGGGGGGCAGTTGTTGCCACGTTGCTGGGATGTGTCCCAGGTTGCGCTCCTCCCTTGAGATGATCATCACACATCCTTTAACTTTCAACTATCATAACTGTTGCATGTGTCACCTCTGCAGAACATGACTTTCTCAACATGCCATTAGTCAGCAGTCAATTGTTTTACTCATGTAAACTCTTTGCCTCTTGATGATGTTGCTACAACACTGATTATGTTGTTATCCTGTTATCAGTTGCACTAATAAAATGAGCAAGCTCAAGATTGTAATGTATTCAACAAGTGGTAACATAGATTTCAACATGCAATGCATCGTAGAGTTTGAGTAAGGTTGAAAGTGTGGAGGAGCCTCTCACTCCTATATGTGTTTGTCAAGTTGTATGTAAGAAAAAGTGTTCCAAGGCCATGTGAAGATGGTGGAGATGTGTGTTTGATTGAGTGAGAGAAAGTCTTTGAATACAATTTGCCATTATTCTTCCAGTAATCACTTTCTCGTTGAGTGCTTTAAATTTATCTTTCTCCTTTTGTTGCTTACGTCCTGCCTTTGTCCTCCTCTCAGTGCTGATGGGACATATGAAGTCTCTTTCTATTCCAATGTCGTGGTCTCCAACAACGGCGAGGTGGCCTGGCTCCCACCAGCTATCTACAAGTCGGCCTGCAAAATTGAAGTCCGTGATTTCCCTTTTGACCAGCAGAACTGCACCCTCAAGTTTCGCTCCTGGACCTATGACCACACTGAAATTGATCTCATCCTCCTCACTGATTATGCCTCACGTGATGACTTCAAACCCAGCGGTGAGTGGGATATTGTTTCACTGCCTGGACGCAAGAATGAAGACCCAAATGACATCAGGTACCTGGATATCACCTATGACTTTATTATCAAGAGAAAACCTCTCTTCTACACCATCAACCTGATCATTCCCTGCATCCTGATAACCTCACTGGCTATTCTGGTGTTCTACCTCCCATCAGACTGTGGTGAGAAGATGACTCTCTGTATCTCTGTCCTCTTGGCCCTGACTGTGTTTTTACTCCTTATCTCAAAGATTGTGCCCCCCACATCTTTAGCAGTGCCTCTGATTGGAAAGTACTTGATGTTTTCAATGGTGCTGGTCACCTTCTCCATTGTTACCAGCGTTTGCGTGCTCAACGTGCACCATCGGTCCCCCAGTACGCACACCATGCCCCCTTGGGTCAAGCGTGTCTTCCTGTACCGGCTCCCCTCTTACCTCTTCATGCGGAGACCCGGTAGCTCAAATATCCGCGAGAAGTTCCGCAAAAAACACCAGCAGCGATCATACTCTGACCAAAAGCTGCGTGGAGCAGAAGGAGGAGTTCCTTCAGGAATGGCAGATTCCTCTTCATCCTTCTTTGTGAACGAGGAGTCGGCCAAACGCTACGGCTGGAAGTTTAGCGACTTGTCAGAGAACACAGAGTTCAGAAAGAGGATGACGCTCAAGTGCAACATTGACACAGAGGATGCGGTGGATGGAGTACGCTACATCGCAGAGAAGATGAAGAGCGAGGATGATGATGAAGGGGTAGGTGTATCTGCATGTACATGTGTGTCAAAAGTCTAGAATTGTGCAACCTGCTTGTTGTTGTTTTTTTAGTTTTTTTTTTTACTATTTATAGATTTTCACATGTGTGGTAGGATAGCCACAAAAGATAGGACGTCCTACACTAGCAGCGTGGCTACCTGTATACAAAATTGATAGCAATGGTAATCTGCTGGTGGTATCAACCACTTTTGTCCTCACTGAAATATCTCAGCAAATATAGATTGCCATGGAATTTTGGAAATACATTCATAGTAACCGGATGATAAATCCTAAAGACTTTGGTGATACCCTATCCCTCTGATGTCACCATAAAGCTGACATTTTTGGTTATGGGTGAAATGTCTAAATATCTATTAGTTTTGGTACTCATGGTGCCCAGAGGATTGATCCTCATGACTGTTGATCCTCTGACTTTCCATTTAGCTCAAAGGGCAGGTCAAAATGTTTAATAATGCAGTACAATGTGTACAAGTGTACATGATGGATTGGCTCAAAATTTGGTACAGGCATTCAGGTCTCCAGTATAATGTTTCTAATGACCTTGGTGACCCTCATATATTTATGACAAGCCTCAACAACCTTGGATGGATTAGGCTGTACCACCTATTCTATGTGATGGATAACTTTGTGTAATCTACATCATATGTTTTTGGAAAATATTGTCAATGGTTATCTTTCTGTGAATAGCTCAATTAGGGACTTTATTATTGTGTATTTCTGTAGGAGTTCTGCAAAAATATTTTACATCAGTGGTCAATATTTTGCGCAGCATGTAATTTGATGTAAAATGCATTACTCTGTTGAGCACGAGGAAAGCCAGCCACATCATTTGCAAAGTACCTGCCATCAGAGCCAATCCATCCAAAGCTCTATTTCAATGAGTTGTGAATGGTACCACTTTATATGTCAGAGCAATGTCAACACTGTTGTTTCAGCCAATAAATCCTTAGATATGTGATCTGAGAAATTATAACCATCATAGACAAAAGTTCATAAGTGAAAAGAAAAGACTAAATCAAATCAGTTTGCTTGAGTTCAAGACAAGCAACACAACAGTGGCAACATTTAAAATCAAACCTCTCTCTACAGATCATTGAAGACTGGAAGTACGTGGCCATGGTGATCGACCGTCTCTTCCTGTGGATCTTTGTGTTTGTGTGTGTGGTCGGGACGCTGGGCCTCTTCATGCAGCCTCTGTTCCAGAGTTACAACACTCCCATTATTGATTAGATGGACTGCAACCAAGAGCTGAAACGTCATCATGAACTTTGATTACCCCCAAGAAACAGAGCTCTGACTTGAACATATGTACTCACATGTCCGCCTCGCATCACACATTCATTGGGAAATTATAATGATGCCCTTTAGCCCTCTTCCTCCACCTGCTCCCTTCCTTACTTCAACCTGTTTACGTGTATTGCCATCCTCTGCTCCACTCATCTGTCACCAACTGGGATCTAATTATTTTAGTTAATTAATCGATAACTCTGGTTTATAACAACTTGGGTCACCTTTTCATAGTGTGGCCATCATTCAGTAGACAGGGATGGTGGAGGTCATACTATTGCTGTAGATCTGGGGACACTGAAGCTAAAAGGTTATCACTTGGTTACCACTAAAACCCCCGGGTTAGCCAAACTAATTTGGATGACAAAACTAAGGCAAACAGTACATTTATAACTTGAAATGTCTCTTGTAACATCAATCACAGTTTACAGATTGATTTTACGGTTTACCTAACATTCCCAGTTGTACACTTATTGATATGTTAATATCATAATCAAAAGAAGCAATGGCCAAAACTATGAAAACAAGACCCAATTTATAGTAAACCAGAATAATCTTTTATTTCAAAACATTAAACCACCATTCAGCCATTATGCTCTTTCTTGTAGATGCTCATAGATCCACAGTCTCCTATGATTGAAATGTAGCAGTATTTTAAAAAGAAAACCATTACCTGAAACATTGAAATAGTGTCGACCCCATAACTGTTCACAAAGGTTTACTTGGCAGCAACTCAGGACTTTTTCTGTTTAGAACAGACTTGGTTTCGCTCTTTTTTCTCTGAGTCTAAATCAAATTATAATGGTGCGAACATGACGTTATTGGGGGCCGCATGCATACAACAAGGGACAGTTCTTTGTTTTTAGTTTGATATTTTGTTGACTCAAAAAGAGAATGAGCCCAAAGAGTAACAAGGCCACAGAAACTCACAAGCAGACTTTGGAGCTCCGGGCCTCACTTCGACAACACATCCCCTGCAGATAAGAAGATGAGTCGCCATACTTAGAATAGGATAACCTCCCTGTGTCCTTTTGCCAACAGCACACATACATACTGTTTAATACAGAAAACTGTTGGACTGCTCAAATAATAATGGATGAGTGAGTACGGGGGTGACCAGCCTGTTTTTACCCTCACACACACACCTCCCTGTGTGAACTGATAATACTGATAACAATACTGATCAAATGTTGTTGTGATGTTTTAAAGCAGTCATGTTTAAAATGAAGACCGGACATTATGATGGAGCAAAAAAAAAAAAGAAAGAAAAACTCTTGTCTCATCAAAGCAGTGCTCCTCAGCATCCATCACCAAGGAAACCAGCAGCAATAATATTGTACAATATTTTATACACACAGACCTGGGCAAAAATGAGCCAAACAGCCTGGCTCTTCACTTGCTTCATCTTCCATATTGTATGCTTGATTATCGCAGTCTGCTCTCAGAGACATTACTTGAATCTGTGTCAATAAATTATTTCCAAGATATGGTTTAACTTGTCACCATCATAACACACAAGTCTGTCACTGCTACCAACGCTAGCCAAGTAACAGGTGTACTGTAGGCCTACTAATACAGTTGTATTGATTTATTTCATCTTTTGATTTTTTTTAATGGATGGAATGAAACATACATATTTTTTCTATCCCACTGGCCAGTCATGTTGTTGACTTGTGCCTGTCTAGACAATGATTGCTGAGAACCACAGGAAGGGACTCTGATTGGAGCTGATGTCTTGATAACTGGATCAATAAAGGGAAATGAAAGCAACAAGCAGACCTGGTGAATCACATAAACATGATCATTTTATTTAATTCAACATTATAAACATGTCTCAGTTTCTATATTGAGCTCTTCTTGAGGCATCTCTCACTATCTCTCCTCCAGCTGTTTCTCTCCTATTTGAGTACCATCTTGTTAAGGACTTAAAAAGCTCAAACATTCTCCAGGCTCTTTTCTCCCACCTCACACATTTTCAGCCACGCTGAGATGATTCAAAACCAAGCACAACTTCCACGCAGTTGGCATTTTGGACAGAGGTTTCTAAAGTGTACGTGCTCTTTGTGTATGTGTGTGAACTCTCTGGGGCCAGTGCTAAATGTTAGTCAGCAGACTAAGGCTTCATTAGACATTCTTGTATCCCCGGGGTTTGCAACTTCGCCTTCTGTTAGCTTAAGATGTCAGAGTGGCTGCAAGCTGCTAATTGGACCCTGCATGTGAATGAATACACACAATCACAAATCTGTAAAGTCTTATGTGTTATAAAACTTTCCCCTCTTTATCAGATAGTAGCTGCTTTCCTGACATGTGTGATGTTTATGTTGTGTAGACCTAAAAAGGAGCCAGAAGCATCAGATAAAGCTTGTTGGTTACATGCCACTGATAATCATCTCCAACAGTGGAAGCTTTAGGTCAAATTGTATTATTATGTCTCCGTGATTATTTTAAGGTCTGTTTTACAAGTGTGCATCAGATGCTTTTCTCGCAAAGAAACTACTGCATCATAATTTTCCAGCCAACATCAGATCACACACACACACACACACACACACACACATACACACACATGCACACACACACATAATTCCACAGACAAAGTGACTGGAGTTGGGTTCAGCAATTACAGCTCAGAGTTGTACCCCCATCCTCTCCTCGTATGATTCATAAATTTGATACTTGATATCTGCATCAATTTTCATTAAGAGGGTGGTCACACCAGGGGTGGGTTGGTTAGAGGGGCTGATGTGGTGTTTATGTGTCCCATTCTTTCTGATTTCTAAACCACAACTTTCTGTAACATTGTTTTCTATTTTACCAACAAGTCAATTATTAGATTCAAGTCAAATCTGCTCCCTGAAGTTTTACAATCCTAGTAATCAAGTAATTTACAACTTTAGAGACATTTTCTATGTGTTTGTTCTGCATATCTTTTTTTGGGATCCCAAAATGTTTATTTCCAGTAAAAAAAAAAAGAGTTTCCCCAAATATGCACATTTCACCTATTGCTTGTCAATGTGTGTTTCAAACTGAAACCAATACCTTGATTCCACATGGACATGATCCATATTTGTCCCGTACAATGGTACCTAAAAGTTCAGTACCCATAAGCACTCAAAACAAAATGAGGTTGAATTACTTTAAGAGGCTCCCATCAATCCACAAAAGGCTACTATTTCAAATAGTAAGAGTCTTTGAATTATCCCGCTGTAAACTTCTCATCTTAGAGGTACAGAATGGTCCTGAAATAATTTAAATGGCAGAAAAATGACTAATTTGTTGTTCAATGGTGACACAGTTGACTGAAGTATCAAGTTTATTGAATGTGGGTTAAAAGAATCTCCTGGATTTTAGCGGTATACCCAATTTACATATATATCTGTCTGAACACACACTGTAGACTCTACAGTGTAAGGTGAGTTACCAACATGACTCTTACATTGCATACATTATAATGTTTAGCAGTGAACCACCTCCTTGAAGATAACTGCACCACCAGGTTTCCCCAAAAATGTGTAGGAAAAGAAAGAGGAAAGGCAGCCAGAGAGAGAGAGTTGGTGTTTTGGTCTCCAGGTCTGATCATGAAGTGGGACAGAGTAGATGAAACTGGACGGGTGAGGGAGGAGGGATACAAGCTGTGTAAGAGAGAAAATTAGAGAAAAAGAGAGGAAGGGATGATAAAGGTCGGTCATAAACTAGAGACACAAGACCTATGCAATCTGGTTGGTCGACAGAGGACCCAACATTAAAGACTGCTTCATTGTAGTCAGAGATCAATAAGCAATTCTTCTTCCCTGCAAGACAAACCCACATGCATACAGACATTTATCATGTGCATACATGCAAACACACATAAAAGCACTCAAAGGCAGACAAGCAGTCAGTCATATGCAATTGAAACTTGTATTCATCGTATATCTTTTCTTTTTTTTTATTGGCCTCAAAGCTAAATGACACCAAATCATACACACAGGTCATTTGAGTAAAAGTCAGAAAAAGTACATCTGTAATCTGCAAAGCTGTCGAACAAATGTAGAGGAATAAATATTACAATATTTGAGTTTAAAATGTAGAGGAGTGGAGGTTTATAGTGTAAAATAGAAACACTCAAATAAGTACCTCACATTTGCGCGTAAGTACAGTACTTAAGTAAATGTTCTTAGTTACAGTCCACCACTGCAAGATGCAAATCTCTGTCTACAGTGACATGTTTCGATTATATTCGCTTCTCTCCGTCAACCGGCTGGTATCAGAGTCCTGAACCTTTACTGCAACATGGTGAATGTCAGCAGTTTGATCAGTTTCTTGTAGTCTGCCATCGCCCTCCATCTTAGCTATTATTATCCACAGGACATTTCTTTAGGATTTATACCTACCATTTCAGCTCTCAGGTCAATATTTATGAATATTTACTGCACTACAGCATGTGTAGCTGCAGTGCAGTTGAGTCAGGGGGCCATCGATCCTCCTCAGCCGCTGAGCTTAGGGGACAAATGCAGAGCATTGGTCCAAACACTTTACATGCTTTTAAACTGAGCCCAGGGGTCACTCTGTAAAGTTTCTGCAGGAGCAATAAATATGTCCTCCAGTCTGCTACCTGCTGACAGATCCAGGTGCCTGCTGCTGCTCTAGTGGTCAAAAGAGACAGTGCAGAGATTTCTCACAGTATTAGTCTGATTTCTGCAGGTGAAGTTGTTGTCTTAATAGTTTGGATTTTCATTTAACTTGTCTGTGGCATCAATCATTGTGGTATCACATCTCAGTGAACATGTTTATGGTATGGAAGAAAAGTAAGGTCATAACTATTTATTTTCTATAAGCAACAGAAATCCTATTTTGACCAATCCTGATTACTTGATGTTGAAGTTAAAATAACACTGAATTGATAGCACTTTGAAAACCATCAATTTGAATTAATGTGGCTTGAATTCCCTTCTGTGAAATTGTAAGTGGTGCAATATTAATAAATACTGTATAGAATAACTGTAGATACAAATGTGTTGGCCACATGCACAGCATCAGCATCTCCTTTTTGAGTCGAACATCTCTGAAGTTAATCAGACATTTTAAGGCCAGATAAAAACTTTGTAGAATATGAAGGCCATCAAAACACTTCTGCATCTTGTCTGTTATTATTAGAGTTATCATGCAAAACAGTTATATTGCCAGATATCTTGTAATATTCAAAAGTAATAAATAGAAAAAGATTAAACATTCCAGTTGGACATTTGCCTCAAGGCCACCAATGAGAATTTTAACAGCTATTAACGAAATATTGCTAACACAATTTAAACTGATTAAGAATAACTTGAGGCAATGAGGGGCAGATCATTTAAGATGGCAAAAAGAGGCTTAGACAATCGTTCATATTTCATCTTCGGACAAACATGAGTGGACCAGATAACGAGTAAGCTATGCGTGGCTCTGTTTGACCCCTTGGGCTGCAGTGAAAATTACACTGCTGGTTATTCAGAGAACAAGGCGAACGGAGAGAGTGAATACATGCAGAATAACAATATACATATATATGTAAAGTGGCTGCGCTCAATTGGTAGTGCGTGTATATGTGAGAGAACGGGAGGGTACGTGTGAAAAACAAGGCACAGAGAAATGGTAGTTTAATTAGCAGCAAGGGGCTTTAATCAGATAACTGGGATTCGAGCAGTGAATGGACTTTAATTAGTTGCTTGTGGCTGCAACAGGCCACAGCGTGACCGAGCGCACTGCATACAGTGGACACTAGATGACTGGAAAATAGGACATAAACTCTCTGTGGTGTTAATGTGTCTGCTGGAGTGAGAGGGAGGAGGAGGGAGCAGTGAGAGGAAGGGTGGAGGGGATGAGGAGGGAAGCTGGGTGAATGCCGAAGGGTTGAGCGAGGTCACCAAGTATAGCATGACTGGCAGAACAGGAGGAGCTGCTGGAGGAAAGGGGCGTGCACAGCTTTTAAAAAGGGGTTGTTGGGGGGGGGGGGGGGGGGGGGGGTCAATGGCGTGGTGGGATTAGACAGAGCAGAAGGAAAAAGGCTAAACTGTTTAGATGGGGTTAAAGGTTAGATATTTTTAAATTCCATTCTAGTCATATGTCTCTGATCAAAAATTGTATTCGATATTTAATACTTAACATTAATGTATTAATTGAAACTGAAATAGGTAAAAGTTTAATGTCAGTAAACAAGTTGTATCTCAAATCGCTGTGAACCTCTTCTGTATACAGACCATGATGTGCCCAAACACATCCATGCACATGTTTAGTCAATACAAGCACTCTTTTGCAAGAGTGGATATTTTGGTGGAAATTAAATCAGTCAACATTTTTCCAATATGTTCCTTATCAGCATTTTGTTATATATTTTAATTAACGTCTCATAAATTTCCTCATAATGTGAAAAGAAGAAAGAATCCTCTCAGAATTAAGCTTCCTTAAAAAAATATTGGCCGTTGCAAATTAGTTGTATGTAAATGTATTTCCAAGAAACAGTGTTGCACCAGTTGGTTGGCAACTTTGTTTGTTATTTGGTGCTGGGCGTTAAGTGTACAGTTTCTTTTTCTTTTTTTATCAGCACTCTTTCATTGAAACAGCTGTGGCTCATATGCTAAGGAGAGAAGTGAAAGTGAACCAGAACAGCACATTTTTGCAGCATAAAACTTAAACACAGAGCTGTAAGATGCTCACAGATCAGTAGAGATAAAGTTTGCTTTAAAACAGCACTACATTTTGATTGGTGCAGCTTTAAATGCACTAATGGGGGAAAAGAGGTAAACTGACGCCACGTTACGCTGATGTAACATTTACCACAGACACAACCTGTTTAATAATACAGGATACGGAGAAGCCTTGCTGCAACACTAGACTGCAGGTTGTTTAAAGGCAGACGTCTCATCAGCGTGAGTGACACCCAACAACGTGAGACTGTGACCAGTTGAGAGGAAGAGGATAAAGAAGAAAAATGCACTTGATTAAGAAAGGAAAGAGTTCTTCTCTCATGGCCACCAAAAATATAATATGAAGAAAAGTTGGGAAAATGAGACAAAATGATTTAGTGAGACAGACACATAAAGTGAAAGAGGAAGAGAGTGGAGAGATAATACACAAATAGATTCACTGGTTGATGTGGATGAGCCAGGACAGTCCTGTCTGACAAACACTGTTGCAACCACACTTGCCCTTTTCCTTTTCCTTTGCTGTCTCCATCAGGCCCTCAAGGTCCTTCTGCTTTGTCTGGGCTGTCCCACCAGATGCCTGCTGTTATTTAACAATGCGTCTGTCTGCGTGATCGCAAAGGGAGAGAGACAGGACCAAAGACAAGAAAGAGAGAGAGGAAAGTAGCATGGTGATGAAATAATAAAGGGTGGTACGGGGAAGAAGGGGAAGCATTGTTGTGATGTCACCTCAGCCAAAGTCACCAGCGGACACTGGCACTGTAAGGCAATAGTCTCCTCCTGTGAACCTGACTAATTCCTGCATTCCTGCATTGCTGCAGACACTCTGTGTTTTCATCTGACTTCCTTTCTCTGCTGGATCTAAGTAGTAAGTATTAAGTAATCACACACTGTACAGATGTGCACACTTTAATACATAATACCTTTTGTGAGAAGCCAGATAGAATTTGTCGAATTATGTGAATTTCTCACTGTTAATTCTTACAATATTGTTGTGATTTTATTAGTGTTTTATTATCTCACAACTCCGTTGATATGGTTATTCATACATGTACATTTTTACTGTATGTATAAGCAGTTCTATATACCACATGTGATTTGAATTACATGATTTGACAAAAAGCGTCACATTAATTCAGTTTATTCTACTCTCTTTCTTCAATGAAAGGCTCTCGATTGTCTTCCATGTGCTACATTACAGCTGCTGCTGGATGACGAAACCAGGATTATCATTTGTATTGAATGTAATTGTTACAACTCATATTTGAGACATTTGCTGAGGTATAAGAAGCAACTGCCTTGAAGCTTTGAAACAACTGAGATGTGGGTTTTGCAAAATGGGCTGCAACTGACTGGAAGAAGTCCCAAATATTATGTATACTCATACATACTTCAGAAACCATCAGTATTTCCTTCTTAGACAGAAAATCCAATATTTAAAATGCGTTTGTATGTTTCCTTAAAAACTATTTCATACCTCAGACTGAAAAATGTAAACAATATTAAAACAAATGTACACCGTGGTAATTTAGTCATGTAATTAAAAATATATTACATTTGCGACAAAGGTCACAGGTTGACCTTTTAGCTTTAAAGCTCAACGTCAGGGGAAAGTGCTTGCAAATGTAATAAACATTGAAAGCGAAGAAGGCTTGTCTCTCCCTGTGCCATTGGGAAGGGATCCACTGTTATTAAGGTTGGTGTTTCAACAGGAAAAGATGGAGAAAATACAGAAAAAATAATAATATTGGTGTCAGAAAAATAAAAAGATTAACACAGTGTGAAAGGAATAGTTAAAATAAATAATTCCCTGTCCCTCCTCAGTCCACACCGGTCACTGGAGACTTAGCTTTTCTCAACATGTCGCTGAATGAAAACAAGAAATCTGCAAATAGATTCAATGGCTGTCACCCCGAAGCACATCAGGCAGACAAATTGAATCCTTGGTTTTCTTCTCTTCTTGCTCCGGTGACGCTCCGCTCCATTTCAGGAGCATGTTATGCTCAGCCGTGTATCTCTCTCTCTGTATTAGCTGTTCACATGCCTCTAGTTTCACAAACTCCCTGCATCATTCACTCCTATAAAACCTATTTTTACACTCTGCTCCTTACTTTTCTCTTCCTTTTCTCTCTCTGTGGTTCTTTTTTGGGGTTGCTGCTGAGCCACATCTAATCGCTGCAGTTTCCATCCTCCCGAACCTCAACAACGACCTCGCCTGACTTCACTTCCCCAACGATAAAACTAATTGAGCTTAAAATTAGGGACTCGTCTTCTCCTGACCTGCCAGCTGCTAACATGCAAGGCATTTTGTACATTAACGATCAGAGGCAGTGTTGCAGTATAAGGTACCATTCTCACATTACATCTACTGTAAAGCCGATTGATGGGGTGGCAGTGTGCAGCAAGAAAACACAAAATAACATTGTGAAACATGAGTAAAATGGCTCTAATCTCATGAAATAAGAAAACTATCTTTGCCTGTTTCTATTTTGTCTCTATTTTGTATGTATGCATGTCACTGTAGTGACATGCATACATACATGTGTGTGTCATGTATAAACTCCACGTATAGTTTTTGTGCCATGTAAGTGGGTTAAGAGGTGTGAATATAGTAGATAGAGTATACAAATACATCTCTGCTGAATACTAAAACATGGATAAACATACACACATTCAGGTGAATGTGTTCCATATGCAGGTACACACACGCACAGTTTCATGAAATATTAACAAACAGACAAATCAACTGAAAGCTGTCCATCCCGTTACCTTATAATACATCATTACTAAGCACATTTGACAGATCTTTCATTTACGGACTTTAGACTAACAAGATACATTGGAATGCATATCTGTATATTGTTTTCATTGTTGTTATTCTTTTTATTATATTTTGCTCCACAAACTTAAAGCAAAGCACAGACAGAAAATACAGATTAAAGCTGTTTCAGTGAAAGTTAATTAGTATGCTGTCTTCAGTGTATGATATTCACCACAACTGCACGTTTTCTTTTTAAGATCATATACTGTAGTAGACAGTGTAGACTTGCATGCTCGAACGCCCAATTTCATAGTTCTACTCTGCATTTATAGCTTTCCATTATTTGAAATGGGCAGACTCTGCATCCTTCAACACTCTATCATAGAGCAGCTAATGCTTTAAGCTGCATGAGCATTGTTATGCGTACAAAATCAATTAAGTGACTAAATAGGTCATTTACAGCTCAGGAGTGGAAATATGTGATCTTATTGTGTGTGTGCAGCATCTCTCTCCAGAGCTGTATGAGCAGATGTGAGGATCATTTGTTGAGTTTGATTAGTTCGGAGAAATCTAGCCAATTTTACACAATGTTTGCACAAATCTACCTGGATAAGCATACAGTAGACAGATAAGATAGATAGATAGATAGATAGATAGATAGATAGATAGATAGATAGATAGATAGATAGATAGATAGATAGATAGATATTTCAACTTTTCAACCACACAAATACAAATACAGTAAAGCCGTGTCATTATTTACATAAGGAGTGCAAAACTGAATATGAGAATAAATGTTTAAATAGACATTTTTTTGCAATGGGAGCCCTCGCGGTCCTTGAGCCATATGAAACCCATCCCATTATTCCAGCCTTATCACCTGTGAGTCACTGTGAGTCAGGTCTCTAGGTTTGGCCCTTGGGTGAGTGGGACGCGGGGACGGAGGGAGGGGGAAGGTGGGACGTGCAGAAGAAGTTGGTCATATCGGGAGAGCGCACCGCGAGTCCAACCTCTCCACGCTCGAGAGCGCAAAGGGAAATGTTGCTCGAATCGTAAGGCTTTCCAGACGTCTGCAGTGGGTTACTGACAAGACTTCAGTCATCAGCATCATCTTTTATCCACAGAAAGCATCGTCAAGCGCCGATGTCTCGATGAATTTCTCCGGGAAACTAACACAGGTCCTCCTGCTGGTGCTCCTCGCAGCGCAAGGTAAGACACAGCGCCTCATGCGTCGGTGCTACGTTGGCAAAAAAAGTAGCATTTTACTCGTTACTTTAGGATTACCTTCAACTTGTTAAGGACTTATGTGAATGGCTTGTTACCTTACTCGATATCTTACTTTTAAGTTACCTTGAGTCATCCACCGCCATGTGTTAGGCGCCTTTGCGTGATGATCTGGGAAAACCAACACCGCTTTTGCCTAAGCAATTACAATATTTAACCAAGCGGGACAACGTGGATATAAACGAAACTTAAGCAGGTAGTCACATTCAAACACGTTTTATTGCTGCCACTGGCAATTTGTGCAAAACTAGTTAATATAATTCTTAATTTTTCCAGTCTTTGAACGCTCAGGAGCGCACAACTCGCAGGAATTCGAGAGCCCCCTCCCAATTCCAGTTGAGCATCTTGCTTGCTGCTCCATCTACAACGGGAGATACTATGTTCTGAATAGTTGTGCTTCACCTGAACAAACTGCACGTACCCGTAAATGATAATCTCCTCTTTTCTGTAGAAACGTGTGGAGTCACTGTTGCAGGGAGGGGCTCAGGGTTTACTTTCCGTGGGAGATGATCTGTGATCGTGTCTCATTTGAACTAATACCTCAACCCCCGAGCTACCGTGGAGCCATCCTTGCACAACACAAGCCAACACATGGGTGACATATGTTTCAATGTTGATTTCATCCTCCAGATGTAGAGAGTTGTGGGCTCCTTACTCCCAGAGAGGTCAGAGGTCAAGGTTAGGCACAGGATGGATATCATGGAGCTGTAGTGGTTCAGTTTCTTGCTTCGGGGCACTTGAATGGGGTTCAGTGGTATTTGAAGTACAGTAGCACCCATATATCCTGATGCTGCAGCAAGAGTTTAAGTGCATACTCTCATTTCCCTTGTGGTTTGATTTCTGTAGTTTCTAGAATTAAATCAGGCTGGATCACTTAGTCAGGTTGTCTGTGTTTTGTTTTGCTCTCTGTGTGATCCATTTCTTTTCTCTTCTTTCCAAAATTCCCTCCACACATAATGTATATCTTCTCCCATATCTGGTTCAGACTGTCAGTCTCCTGTCTGCTTTAAAACAGCAGATTATGAAGTTGGATCATCGAGTGGCTCTCAGGGGACCCACAGCAGAACAAAGAATATATAAATGCTTTAATGCTGCATTCACATGTAACTAAATAGTTATTTTAATCCCTAAATTCATCTCATTCACAACCACAAAGAGTAGGCCTACACAGAAGCACGTTTCTTGGGAGAGCATCTTTACCGATGGGAGCATAATGGGTCTCGATGTGAATGATAAAATAACTTGCTTTGAAGTGGTAATATATTCTTTGGCAGCATCTTTGTTCTAAGTGCTCTCTGTGGTTTGTGCGCCTTAACACCGATCTGTCAGTCTTTTGCTCCGGATTTCTGTTTCTGACATTTGAGTTTAGATCCTGCCCCACAAAGGCAGAGAGCAGTAACTACAGAAGCTTTAAAGAAACATTGTCAAGCTGCATGGCAAATTGTGTGACAGATAGAAAGGTTGACATGCATTTAGGCTGATTATTTGGTCTGGCTTTCCGTTAATCCTCACAGAATGCAAGCAGGGAAACAGTTTCCACTAACAAATACAACTTCATTGACCCTTTGATATTTTTATATAAACTTAATTTGATTATTTTAGATCCATAGAAAATTAAACGTATCTGTGTTTTGCTAGATGTCTGCTTGTCCTTCTACTTTAAATGTTGACATCCAAATAAATAAATAAAATAAATGTACAGTTTGTGTAATTTAAAGATAGCTTAATATTGTATGAATTCCACAAGAGTCAAAGGCGGTATATATTTATATATTTTCTTGATTTATTCAGCCGTTGTGGGTATCGCTCACACTAAAAGTGGTCTAACCAGACATTTGTTCCTGAAACTAACACATTGTGGTTTGAAGAAATTGTGAGAGGAGTAATTATTCAGGCTATATGTTGAACCACTGCCATGCTATATGAAACCGATTTTCTTTACTTTAAAGCCCAGAGTGCATCAGTGAATTTGTCCCTGATGTGCTACCCGGTGTCCCCTCTCGGGAGCAGCACTAAATGGCTTTGTGTTGTCACGCTCCAGTCGACGAGAAAGACACTGGCATCCTGTTACATGATGCAGACTGAGCGTTGAGGGGAAGGGATGTGTCTCCGTATGCATGTGGGATTGACTCTTTCACTGTCTCTCATTCTCTTCAGCTGGAGAGATTTGCTACCGCTGACTGGTTTGTCGTTTCGACCTTGAACTGGCCGAATTTCAAAAGGGAACAAAAAAGCGATGCCGTGAAAGGATGAAAGTGCCAATACTCTCCACAGTAGAACAGATTTTTCTCAAGTCAGAGGAAATCCACCGTGTCCTTGCTTAATAGAGGAGGTTGACCTGGCTATTTGGAGGGAAAGTTCCAGAAAGAAATTCAAGAATTTGACCCTCACCTTCGTCTATCCTCCACTTTGTCCTCCACATGTCCTCTCTACATCATTCCCTCAATCACTCACTGGTTGCAGATGATTTCTTTGTACAGGTGCTGTGTATGCAGATAAGTGACTGAAAACACACGTTGATACACACACTCTCCCAGTGGGGGTCCAATAAGTGGGCTACAGAAGGTATTGTTGTTTGCATTGAAGGACATAATGAGTTGTCCCTATAACAGAGGGAAAGCTGATCCTGCAGACCATGGGATTTGGGTATTTTTGTCGGATCTGGCTGGAGTCGCTTGGACGTAAGGTGTGGGCAATCTGTAAAGCTACAGCATGTGGCTGTTAGTTGAGTACATTGGGTAAGGATAAACAAAGTCACAGCCTCTTTGCATATTAAAGGATAAAAAGATGTTATTGTAAGTTTATGTAAGGTCTGAGATTGAGTGATTACAATTGCTGAGTGCATGATGCATTACCCTGCAGCATACATCATCTCCAGCAGCAATAACTGAGAGAATTGTCCAGCCATGCCTGCATTATACAGATCTGATCCACTAATGGTTCAGACTTGACCCCTTATCTCACTTTACAGTGCTTTTTAATAGGCTGCAGCTGCATGTTGACAGTGTAAATAGGATCTTCCTTTTTAAACAAGTGCTGCCTAAGAGAGCAGCAACTGTGCTAATAATTGAATAAATACTCCAGTGAAAAGAGAAGTCTTTACGACTGAGTCTTTGCAATGGAGATTTTAGTGTGGCCAAACAATCAAGTGTTCTTCCTTTCACCAGCATTCAGCATTATTTACATTAAACCCTTGAGGCAGCATCATCAAGCATATTTGCTCCTCTTCCAGACTTAAATTCTTCTCTGAGCAAGGAACTACAGAACGGCTCTCTGGTTTCTCTCCCAGAAGCAATATAGTTGCATCAAAGTCTGACAGGCAATCAGTGAGTATGTGTGTGCTTCTGTGCATGTGACTTCAGGACTGCAGCGGCTTGAGGATCCTCACGCGATTGTCCTGTGATTATTGCAACTGATCCCCCCCCGCTCCCGCACACATGGTGTTACCACCACCGGCAGAGAGGACTTATTTCAACCCCCTATGGATTGGCTTAAACCACCTTACTCCCCTCCAACCAACACCACACACACTCTTTCACACGCACACAGACATCCTCCTCCAGTCAGCCCTGCTAAATGATTCCTCTGGGACATCCTGGTCTTTGGTGCTTGCCATGAAATGAGCTTTAGAATGGAGGGAGAGAAAGGACGCAGCCTCCTGTGTCGTGCCATGATTTATTATCGGCATGTTTGGCAGTAGCTTTGTGTGTTTGTTGTCTTGGTCCAGAAGTCCAGTCGCAACAACTTTAAACTTTGATGGTTCATTAAGAGACAGGAGTTAAGCCTCGTTCTCATAGGTCCATATTAAAACATTGCATGTTGAATCTGATGTTTTTGTGTTTTCATCCAATGTCTTTGCCATTTTCAAGAGTGATGATGGTCTCTTTATTTCACTGGTCTGCAGTCTTTGTTCAGTTTGAACATCTCTTTGGTGTACTCTGAGACTTGAAATAAGCCCAGCATCATCCACGCCTTGCTTTGCCATGTCGCCCTGCTGAGTGCTGAAGCCCTCACCCATTAGCCTGCTGTATTCGTCAAAGTGACACACTTTGCTCAACCACGATCAGGAAGAATGATTTCAGTTCACTACAAAAAGAACACAGGATGTTTCAGGGTCTCTTGTTCAAAAGTCATAGTGTCTTGCATTAGTAGTTCAACAGTGTAAGCCCTCTATTGATCTATTTAGCCATTCAGCCATTTTTCATTGACTTAGAAAATATCACTGCCTAACATTCTTTCTTTAAGAATTCCCTTCTTCGTACTGGATCCTCTAAATGTTCAGATTAATATGGGAAATGTAATCTCTCAAGCATATCCTGAGTCAACTCCAGCAGGAGGAAGCTGTCGGGCAGCTTCATTGTCATCTTGAGAGACCTTTGGAATGAGCAAGTGCTTGAAACTGAAAAGCTTCTGCTGCCTTAGCTTTTCACTCTGCCTTGAAAAGAAACTACAGCTAACAAGTCATCTGATCTACCGTGGCCATTATCATATTGCTTTTCCACTGCTCAGTGCCTGAGGCTGGAGGTGAGGGTCGGGACGAAGATTAGATGTTTAATTTGATCGGGCAGCTGCTTATCTTCCCTGAATGGGTCGAAAAGCTACTTTCTAGTTCTTTCTGGTTCCTTGACCGAGGAAGGAAATAGATTTATCCACTATATGTGAGGGGATTGAACAGTTCATAGTGCCACTTGCACTTTCAGGAGAATATTTAAATGTGGCCAATTTTTAGGTGTAGTTCATCTCATGAATACTTATTGTGTTGTGACTTAAATTGTGAGAAAGACATTTTTCCTAATGGTTTGAAACGAGGGCAAAATACATAAATATATTTGCTGCTGCTGCTGTAAAAGGAACCTGATAATCTGTAGCTATTTTTACAATTAAACATATGGTAATCTCAGCTGTTAGGGCTAATAATCAGTCACATGGAAACACATTGTTGAATCTGTCACACACCTTTCCTGGAGAATGGCTGAGTATTGAGTATCTCCTTAAGGCGCTCTCACTTCGTTTTCCCTCTTTTCTGCCTCGCTGTCTGTGGATCCGTCTATCTGCTGTGGATTAATTCACTGGATGAGTTCAAATGACATGAGCAGCATCTGAATTTTGGGGAATCTCATTGGTGCTTGTGTTGATGACTGCGTTCACTCTTTGGATCTTAAGTTACAGGGGATGAACTTCCCCTTGCTGTCTGTGAGACACACGTAGAAATGTAAAAGAGAATGTGAAGGGGGAAGGGTTATGCTGAACTCAAACTACACTACATATATATATATATATATACATATATATATATATATATATATCTAGTGTTACTAACAGCCCATGTCTATAAAGTAAAGCCATTATTGGGCTGATGTTGTCTATCTTGTTCTCAGCATTTGGCTGAAGTTTTGTTTTTTGTTAAAACATAGTTTAGCATTGGGGTACTTAAATATTCTTTTGTCCCATTAGAGCATAGTTACATTTGGAGAATTGTCCTCTTTTACTTACAATATTTTATAATACATTCTGTCCTAAAAACTCACATTTTCTGAGATGAAAGCATGGAGGCAAGGATCCATTGAATTTCATGCATCAGAGTGAATCACATCAACGGTGAGCGGACATACTGTACATAAATAGGAATGTGTGCGTACACACAGTACATACACTATATACTGTAGACAAGCCCTCAGACACGCATATGCTTAACGGGATGGTCACAGCACATGCAGTAATCACGGTGGATCCTGTGGTGCGTCACTCAGCATGTCGCAGTCAGGCCATCAAAAACCCTGGAGAGCGAAGACACGGCATCTAGCTTTACCCTGCTTCCTCACGCTGTCACTGCTCTCCTACTCTATCTTCTCTGCGCTGTTTCTGTCTCCTTTCCATGCACTCACACACTCTCACACACACACACACACTCACACACACACACACACACACACACACACACACACACACACACACACACACACTGGCAACCGTGTATTATTGGAGGGTAATTAGTTTCTTCAGATTGTACACTGCTCGCTGCCAGGCTCAGCCTGTTAAGCACATGCATGATCAAAGAGCCTCACACAGGCCACGGCTCTTTCTGAAGCTTTGGGCTCCTGTAGACACGAGAGACGGGACAGACTTACTGTTTGGCTTGCTAATTCTAAATCAATGTGGTTATTTAAGGGTGAAATGCATGACTGCTTGATCCGCCTCAGAGCAAAAGCTCATTATTTAGTTGCTGCATCACAAAAGGCAGGGGAAGGAAAGAGTGCATATCTGGTGCAGTGAAATATGATTGGCAAGCTGCATCATGTGATTTTCATCATCAGCGGCAAAGACATTTCTGTTTACAGTGATTACAAACTTTAATCTGAAGCTTGAGACAAATGAATTTACACGAGAGACAAGAGACATTTGGTGGGTAGATAGCAGTGTGGCTCTAGATAGCGATGTTGGTTGGTTCAACACTTTGGCACATATTGAAATATTGAAATTACTATGAGATGGATTGGCAGTCATGATCCCCAGGCGATGTATCCTATCCTAATGCCTTTGGTGATGCTCTGGCTTTCTCTAGAACCACTGTGAGGTTGTTAGTATGCTGAAATTAGCATTCAGCTCGAAAATACCGCCGTGCCCAAAGACAGCCTCACAGATCCGCTAGCATGGCTGCATACTATTAGTCTTATTTTAGACACTGTTTATTATTTATGAGACTGAGCGGGGGTGGAAGCACTGGGGAGGGACTTATGTGTTATTATTTTAGCGGGACGTTCAACTTTAACCTGCATAACGTTAATTTGGCCAGAAGAAGTGGATGGAGCCACTGTACAGTGAACATAACCACTGTACCCACTGATATTATTTTGGCTGCTGCTTCCACTGGTTTATTTGTGAAAACGATCATTAATATGCATGTGTCGCTAAGTTTGGCTATGTGCGCGCTGTGATGTGTTTGTGTGTGTGTGTGATGTGTCGTTGGTTTTGTTTGGTAGGAGGAGTGGCTGTCATGCACTCATATTCTACTGAAGTGCACACACAGCTTCTGTAATGATATTGTCATTTCTAAGGAGGATTTGCATTTTGTTTTTTATTTTATGATGAATCTCCCTCTGTGCTAAATGCTTGTTTCATACGGGAATCGTTATAGGTAACTTTTGTAATACTCTAGGACAGTTGGGCTAGTTGTTTGCTTTTTTCCCTCAACGAGGAAAGTGGGGTCAGAGGACCAAGCCTTAAAAGTCATGGTCCGCATTTGAATGTTATGGTTGGAGAGGGTCAGCCATTGCTTTTTTATTTTCTCCAATACTATCTACCTTTGGTGTGAACATATGGTTATTTTTGGTGGAGGATGGGTCATGCATTTTCCCCCAGTCCCTCAGGCAGGCTCAAAGAAAAATACTTCCTGCTCCGGGAACGGTCAGAATAATTAATTCTCTTTTTTTTAAAGTGTTAAAAATAATCAGTCCCTTAATGTGAATTTTGCTAGAGATGTCAACTTTCCTATAACATTTACATAATGTTAGTGTAATATATCAAAGCTTTAAGAACCTATTATGTGGAAAATACAATTCCACAGCTGGATCAGTTGGAATTACATGTGCTCTGGATTTTAACTTGAACTCACTCACTGTCACTTTCACAGGCAAACTTATAAATTCTCTTTGAGCCACACAAATTAAATCCTAACATTCGGTACCAGAGTACAGCGAGCAGTGTGTGTGTGTGCAGAATTATCTGTGGTGAAAGGGCAGAGGTTATAATGAACTTCCTTTAAATTAAGTCTGAGATCTTCAGTGGCAGAACAAAAAAGGGCATTAGAGGAGTGAATGTGCCAACAGAGAAAAAAACCAATGTTGGCTTCATTTTTTTGGTCACAGTGAACAAAAGGTCCAATTAACTGACTGATTATAATTGTCCTGGTTTCCACTATCCCAATTAGAGGCTTACACAACTTCTCTGTGTGTGCAGCGAATCAGGGAGCAGCGGGCAGTTTTCAAGGCAGGTACCAAGAGCTGAAATTACCCATGTGTCTCAGGAGGGAGGCCCTCTCATTAAGCTTTAAGACTCAACTCTTCTATGCCAGTGACCTCAGAAAACTTGTTGAGAGTTTTGAAGCAGTATTGCGAATGCAAAAGTCTCACCCATAGATAACTAGATCTGACAGGTTCAAATTAATCTTTAGTTAGTTAACTTCTTAGGACAATTCTGCCTGTTAGAATGAGACAAAAAACCTAGATCAAAGTAAGTAAGATAAAATCAGTTTTTTCTCCTATTTTCCTCCCCCAAATAGTTCCGGTTACATTACCTTCCTTCGGGGTGGCGATCCTGATGATTTGATGAAAGCTATGTAGCAGAAAATGTTTGGGGGAATAAACATGATGGGAAAAAGCTTTGTGGCCTGATTTTCATTTACCTCAATGAACTTGGTGAATAGCTTATGTCTCTGCTGGCCTGCAGCACCCTCTGTGTGCTCCATCTGAACTTGAACAATGTAGGGGAGTGAGGGGTAAAGATTTAAATTGAATTGCATGTGTAATATATGGGGATACGTAAGGTCATTGCATATTCTCCCTCATTTGTTTGGTCATTGTTGTATGTGCACCAGATGTTGTGATTATGTAAGTGTTGTGAGTGTTATGGAATTCTTTAGCTCAGTAAATCGAGTTTACCCCAGAGCTGTGTTAGTCCCCAATGAGGTTAAATTAAAAGTGTTGTTGTTAAAACCTGTACATGTAAAAAGCTTAAGACATATGTTCACTGTGTTTTATTGCCTGATATGCTTCAGATTCAGATTGACCCTCAAATAAAATAACAGGAATGCACTTCAATTACATTTTTATTTCCCTGGCCTTAGCCAGTCTGATCTTTTTCAACATGAGTAATTGAACAAGCCTCCCAAAATGAGAAACTAGACAGTCTGCAAGATATTCCTCTCTGTGTACTCCCAATGACAATACATGGACACACTGCTTTATGACTTATACTGTACAGACACTGAATATGACATATTTGTTTCAGCATAGAGGTTGTTTAAAAAAAGATGTTTTATGAAAGTACCTTCCTACTGAAATTATTTGTATTCAAGGGATGTGAACAGGATCTTATTGTGAGTAGAAGACATGCACATTACTAATACTAAAGGCCAACCATACTAGCTTAGGTCAGTTTAGTAGCCTGCAATAAAGCATTGCTGTTTTATTTTCTAAGTATTATTTGTACATGTTTTTTTTGGCACAAATGTGTGCTAGTTAGCTTTCTCTTGGAAAAACTTAAGGCAAATTTGTTAGTACAAATCTATTTAATCTGAAACATACACAGTGCTATTGTTTCAGTATTACTCTATGACATACACATTATTAAGATACGATATCTTCCAAGATGATGAAGAGTACATTTACAGTTAAGGTAAATATCAGGTAAATCATGTTTACGAGCTTTTGGTTTGTCGGGAGGTAACTGACTTGCGCAAAAAGAAAGTGTCCCATTAACGGGCCATGTTTTATTTAGTTGTTGCCAAGGAAACAAACCTTTTCAGTGAATGTGTCTAGTTATGGGTATATGGGTTGTGACCCATTTGCCCTTTTGGTGAAGCATATTTGCCTCCATCTCTATAATAGTTCACGCAGCTCGGTAAGTGCAAGTCGGATGTTTTGGAACTGTGTTAAATATTGTATGCAGTTTGAAATCCAAGTAACGTACCAGTTACCACTAAGAAATCAGTAACAGAGAAAGGAAGCTGTTAAAAAATATGAATGAAGACACAGAGGAATTGAACAATTATGTTTATTTCCATGTTTTTCTATGTTCTTTGTACTGTAGAGAGGATTTTGAGTTCATTGCAGCCACTGGTACAGTGTTTATGAGCTTGTGCTGGTGATGAGAATGCTACCAGGCTACCAGTGTTATTAGTGGCAGTGCTCCACAATATTAGTCCAGCCTTACAAATCCTGCACACACACACTTCTTCAGACACACTCGCCAACGGCACACAGTTATTTTTTGCTTAAAGCATCTTATATTTGGAGATTTCCTAAAAGCTTGCAGGCTTTGCCTCCCCTCTCTGTAAGCAGGAAGTAGAAACACACTTTGCTCTCTCACAGCCTTCACTCCATCCAGAGCAAAGAGTTGACAGTTAAAGGGTCCTTTCATCTAAATCTAACTAATACATGTTTTTCGACATCCAGGTATATTTTCTTAGGATATCCACTGCCACTGGAAAATATAGCTTAGTCTTTCTGCAGAAGGAACAACGTGTGAGTGAGAACAGTGAGAACATGGTGATGTTGTTCTGCAGACCATGTGGATTCAATGTGACTGTTTTTGCCTGTGGCTTTCTTTGCTTCATCCACATATCTCACTTTCTTTTGAAAGAATGAAACATGTCTTAAGGCTTTCTGGTGAAATTACTGCTTGATGTGAGAACATAACAACCATCTCTGTATCATTAGAACATTTTCTTGAGCAGAAAGTAATGTGAAATATTTTTTTGTGACTGGCCTTAAGTTAAGTCAAATTAACTTACACTTTTTGTCTTAAGGGGCTCCATGCCACTTACATTTAAAGCAGTAAATGTCCTGACTTTTGACCACTATGACTCACAAACAAGGATTTAAACCCTGATTTATGGTTGCTGTGGATGTGGTCTGGTAGAAAATCTGCTGTGGTCCCCATATACCGCCATTGGAAAAGACAAAAACAGGACATCTAGAATGACACTCAAGGTCATTTATTAGTGTGTATCTAACACCTTAAATATTTTATACATACAACTGGGTGAACTGACCTTTAACATCTCCACTCGGGAACAATCATTTACCAAATAGAGTAGAATTAACAGGAAAGAAAACACTTTGAATTTAAAATGTTGACTTTTTAAATATAATTCAGTTTCACAGCCAGCATGTAGAGCTCAGTATGGGCACTTTTCACATCCTAAGTCAAACCGGCATTTGATTTATCATCCCCCATTCCCTTAACTCAATGACATTTAAATGCATATACCTCACTTCTTTAGCGACACATTACATTAGACCCTTTCCAATACAATTTTAATGTCTGTCTTGATCTATGTTTCATTAGTGCCAGATCTCTAAAGAGCCACGGTGGGTATGAATGTCTGAAAACACAACCATGTATTTAAGTATTAACAGTTTTTTCTTCTTTCTTTTTCCAGGCTGTTTTTCATCGAAGGGAGAGGACAGATTATTTCGGAGGTTGTTCAGGAGGTACAACCAGTTCATCCGACCAGTGGAGAATGTATCCGATCCAGTGACAGTGGAGTTTGAGGTCTCTATGTCTCAACTGGTCAAAGTGGTGAGAGAATGAACATCTCCAAACAAACAAATCATATGTTTTATAAAAGCATTTTTCTTGGTGACTAATTAGCTCTTTTTTTCAGGATGAGGTGAATCAGATTATGGAAACCAATCTGTGGCTGAGACACGTGAGTGAGTTCTATCTTTTATGTAACGCCATTAGTGATGACACTTTATATTTATTTATGCTAAGTTGTGTGTGTGTTTTAGGTCTGGAATGACTACAAACTGAAATGGGCCCCTGTTGAGTACGACGGGATTGAGTTCATACGAGTTCCTTCCAATAAAATTTGGAGGCCGGACATTGTTTTGTATAACAAGTAAGTTTTTAGTGCACAAATGCTAAAGAAGAGTTCCATGTTTATCCTGCCTATATGATGAGAGACACAACTGTGCAGAGTTATCCCTCGAACTATTTCATTATTCCCTTACATTGCTCATGCTATTTATTTATCCATCTTTTATGGGAAAAAAGCCTTTAACTGATATGACGTTTACATCTCTCACAGTGCTGTCGGGGACTTCCTTGTGGAAGACAAGACCAAGGCTCTGCTGAAGTTCGATGGCACCATCACCTGGATTCCTCCAGCTATTTTCAAATCCTCCTGCCCCATGGATATCACCTACTTTCCCTTTGACTACCAGAACTGCTCCATGAAGTTTGGCTCCTGGACGTATGACAAGGCCAAGATCGACCTCGTGCTGATTGGCTCAAAGGTCAGAAGGAACATTTAAGGAACATTTAAACTATTCATTGCTTTTATCTCTTTAAACAGACTTTCTTTTAATTTTCACACACAAAAATTGTTGTTTTTTCAAATATATATTTTCCTCAAAATATTGACATCACATTTGCATTTCATCAGGTAAACTTGAAAGACTTCTGGGAAAGTGGAGAGTGGGAGATCATTGACGCACCAGGATACAAGCATGACATCAAGTACAACTGCTGCGAGGAGATCTACCCGGACATCACCTACTCCTTCTACATCCGCCGCCTGCCTCTCTTCTACACCATCAACCTCATAATCCCCTGCCTCCTCATCTCCTTCCTCACGGTGCTGGTCTTCTATCTGCCGTCTGACTGCGGCGAGAAGGTCACCCTCTGTATCTCTGTCCTCCTTTCTCTCACTGTGTTCCTGCTGGTCATCACTGAGACCATTCCTTCGACGTCGCTCGTCATCCCTCTGATCGGCGAGTACCTCCTCTTCACCATGATTTTTGTCACGCTCAGCATCGTCATCACTGTCTTTGTGCTGAATGTCCACTACCGCACCCCTATGACTCACACTATGCCAGAGTGGGTGAGGTCTGTGTTCCTTGGGGTGCTGCCCAGGGTGATGCTGATGAGGCGGCCCATCGACCAGGGCTGCTTCTCCCCTGCCAGTATTGCAGGAGGGACAGGAAGAGGAGGGAGCAGCGTGCGAAACAAAAAGAGAAAGAACAGCATAGGAGGAGGAAGTGGCACAGGAAGTGTAAGCGTTGGGGGTATAACTGGGGGCGTAGCGCTGGATGTTGGGGCAGGGGCAGGAGGAGGAGCGGCTGCCTCAGCTGGTGGCTCCATGAACTGTGTGGAGTACGGTGAGTTGAACCGGGACATGAACAGGAGGTGCCCATACAGAGGCAAAGAGGTACCGACTCCTGTCCCTCCCTCCATGGTGCCACCTCCTCCACCTCCTCCACCTCCTCCTCCTCCTCCTCCCCCACCACAGGCACCCCCAACCCAGGGGCCCCAGGAATCAGAGTTGCCCAAGGTGCCGCGGCCGTTGAATGCTCCTTCGCCTATCAGCGCTATTGTTGCCTTCTCCGTGGTGTCGCCAGAGATCAAGCAAGCCATAGAGAGCGTACGGTACATCGCAGAGAACATGAGGACTCGCAACAAAGCTAAAGAGGTACGAAAGCATGTTTGATAATGATAATGAATACAACAATACGGCATTGTGTTCTATCAGTTGAGTTGGCAGTGCCAGTGTTGTCTAACTTGATCATATCAAGTAAAATAACATATTTATGACAATACTTTAAGCCTTATTCTTTCAGCTGTAATGTCATGTCAGATTCCTGAGCTGTGTGTTGCAGTGAGACATGTCAGAGTCTACTTTTTCCGTTGAAAAGATGTTCAAGCATTTATATTATTGATCTGTTCATTTACGCATTCACACAGTAGGCAATTTCTTGTTAGCGGTCCTTCCTTCATTTGACTGCGTTACTCTCATCCTGAATTACATGTTTAACTTCTGCGTACTGGTCTGAAATGACAATTTTCTTTATTTGTAAAATGTGTTGCTCTGCTGACAGCAGACTCGTCCATGTTTGGTATTGTTCATGAGCTGAAAACAACGCCCCTTTATATGAACATGCTCATCACCAGATTGAGAAACCCTGGGTTGATTTACTAAGTTCATAACCAAATTCATGGAATTGTTAAGTGGGATCGCAGGTTAGTGAAGCCAGATAACCAAAAGATACCCTGGTTATGTTGAACTCGCTTTGCGGTAAAGCCCAGGGGTGGGACACAAGCACAAGACGAGGGAAAGACAAAACCTCCGAGCCATCGCCGATGTAGAGGGTCATCACAGAGGCTGAGATCCCTAACAACAACCCCAACCTGAAACCTAACTTAAACTAAACAAAATGACCTTGTGACCTTGTGGGGGACCAGAATGTTGTCCCCAGATTGGTGTGCACAGAGTAAGCCCCCACAATGTACACAGCACACAAATAAACATAAACATGCAACAACAAAGCAATACTGTATGTCTGTTATCTCTGCAGCGTGTGAATATTCTACCTAGCTTAGTAAAAAGGTGGAGAAAGCATTTACACTGAGCTATGAAGGGAGAGGAAAGCTGCTTGTTTGTTGCAGATGGAGGGCTTTGTGTAGGCCTCCTGCACCCTCTGGATGGCCCTGATATGTTTGTTGCTTCAGCTCCATCTTTTCGTAACACAGCTGGGATATTTCTTTGATGCATGCAGAATAGCAGACAATGGCATTACGGTCAGTGCAGCCATGATCCTATTGTCCACACCTGACTGATCAAGGGATACTCTATACTATATGTATACGAACAAACACACACACACTGTACAACACCACTCCACCAGTAGCCATGGTGTTAAACACTGCAGGATCTCTCAGCCTCTTTTACACAGAAACCCACAAACTCAAAGACACACACACACACACACACACACACACACACACACACACACACACACACACACACACACACACACACGCCTTATAAATTCAGCTCTAATGTTAACACAGTGACTTCACATTTTACAATCACCATTAAGCAACGTTTTCTGGGCTCATTTTTGGAAGGAGAGTGCTTTTGTATATGACTTTGTGGGCCATAGAGATATTATGTATGACTTATACACACATCAAAATGTCCTTTCTTTCCTCAGGTGGAGGACGACTGGAAGTACGTAGCCATGGTCATCGACAGGATCTTCCTCTGGGTTTTTGTGACAGTGTGTGTGTTGGGAACAGTGGGACTCTTCCTCCAGCCACTTATCAGCTTCTTCAAATGAGAAACTTGTCTTTGTCCAGTCTCGTTCCCTCTCTCTTTGTCTACTTCTGTCTGTCTCTGTTCCCCACTTAAATTACTTTGGGAATTATCCCTCCTGCAGCTCGTTCACATTAAACACAGAACTGTCTCCTTTCTCCTTTTCTGGTATTGTGTCTCTCATCTGTGTCTCACGCTCTTCTCTGAGACTCCGACATCTTTGCCTTTCCCTCTCAATGTGCATGCCATGCTGTCTCCTCTGCCCCCATCACAGTGTTCTTTTCTGACATGATTATAAAGAGTCTGCTTTCCTTTCCTTTCTCTTTCCATGTTTTATCCTCTCCTGTGTTTTGACCTGCCACTGCCGACAGCTTATCTCACAGCTGTCTCTTGTCTTCCATTGTTTTTATTCTTCTCTGCATTTCCATTCTGTGTGTTTTATTGAGAATATCCATTCAGTCATTGCCATTATTGTACAGTGTTTTACAATGTGTTTAACAATGTCAGGTAATTATTGAAGTAAGCAGAACCTCTTGACATTCAAATGGCTGAGAAAGAATAACCTGAATACCTTGTTGAGTTTTGCAGTAGGACTTTGTCATTTTAAGATACTGCAATAAAGACTTTTGAGAAAAGTGGGACACTGTGTTCGACTATAACGTCTCAGTTAAAAACAAATACTGAGAGCTGGTAATAATATGTATGATGTTGTTCTGATAGCTGCCTTTAGCTTTTGCTATGGTCAGACTGTGTTTTCCTGTAGATACGTTTGTAAAATACATAAGAGTTATGCATGGCTTCTGAGAAGGAACACTGGCTACGGCTACACCCACATGTGCTCACGTTAAGTATAATCAGAATTGCACATACATTTACAACTTCACTGCAACCTACAATACAGAAACACTTTGAATTGCACAATATAGATTGAATTTGTAAAAAGACATTAAAAGCCAAACTGTCTCATGTTATTTAATAATAAAGAAGGTCCTGGACTCAAACTCTGTGTGAACTTCTCGCTTTATCTGTGACGGCTTCCTCTGATGCTCCAGTTTCTTATGATACTGAAGTCACTTGTCACAGATGTAAACGGCCTCTTGCTGAAATCGTCCCTGTCGCCCATATCAGAGTAAGGTGTGCAGAAAGTAAATGGATGAAATGAAAAAAGGACTAAATGTATATAATAAATAGGAAATATATTATAGGAGGAAGAAGCCCAGAAGGAACATTTTTCATGTCAAGTATGAAGTCAAACAGACTCCATAGTGAAGCTATTATGCAAACGTTATGGAAAGATATTGTAATGTCTTATAGGCATCGTCTGTACTGTACTAGCAAACAATTAATGGAAAAACACTTGCACTTAATGCTTCCTGATGTTTAGCAACTCGGAGAAGGTCTGATCAAATGAATAATGAATAGGTTTATATACTTTAACACTGAGGCAATATAACCGTTGTAATAAACAAATTGGATTTTCAATGGGTGCACCTTCGGCAGTAGACAAACATATTTGTAATAATCTGTCCTTTTGTTGAACTGTTGTTGTTGAACTTAAATCACATTAAATACTATCTTCAAATATACCCCAAAAGATTGTTGCATGTCTGTACAGACTTCAAATGTGGACTTCTTTTACTTCTGGAAGTGTTAGTTTTAGCAAACAGCACAAGATTCAAAGATCTGTCATTGACAGATGGATGATTCTGGTGTCGGTTTTCTCATCATATAACAGACTTGATGATTGTTGTTTAATATCTAAGATAACAAACCTGTGATCTTGAGAGGAAGTTTCGTTAACAATAGCATGGACCGGGGCAACAGTGATACACTTTGTGACTGGAATCTCCTCTGAGAAAACGTGTGTAGGGAACTGAGTGAATATTGCTCAGTCACCCACAGAATACATCTTCGAGTACGACATTTCACGACCAGCTTCTGCAGCTGGGTCTCCCAATCACAAGAGTACACTTGGAGAAGGAAGGTGGTCAGGACTTTGAATTAGTTCTAACTCATTGAGTCTTTAGCCGCTGGTCACTGACAGTCCAAAGCATTAGATTTTGAGGAGGAGTGCACACGATCAGAGGATGGGAGAAATGAATGGTCTTCATTTATTAATATAAAACAAAGAAAATACGTGCAGCACCCACTTGTAAATAAAGAATAGTTTCTATTTAAATATATTTGTATTATTATCATTACTATGTTACTTTTCTAATCGTTTGCTTTTCAGATCTATCTTAATTATGAAACACTTTAAATGTGCTATATATGAGTTTGGGAACATTTCTATTGCCTCTAAACAGCTCTCAACATGGCGGCTATGAGCTCATATGCACAGAGGGAGGGAGAGAATGAATTCGACATCACTCCACGATATATATTTACATAGCAAATAGTTATTTCCTGCTATATTCATGCACTGAATATTATATTAAGTCCTTTTAAACTTTTAAAGTAATGTTATTTTGAAAAAAATATATCCAAATTAAATAAATGTTTTTGGGGTGGCCGGGTGCATTTGGGTTAAGATGCCGACCATGGACCACAATGTCCCCAGTTTGTCTCTGGCCAGCAACAGTTGCTGCTTGTTGTTGCCCATCTGAAGAGATAACTTCAGACTCCACTAAAAACAACAACAAGCGCTGCATATCTGAGTCATTTGCACCACTTTTTCTTTTGTTGTTTCTATTTGCATGCATTTTCTTAATTTGCAGTGCCTTAAACTGGACATGCTAATTGAGCCACCTTACATCCAGCTCAATGTCACCAAAGGACAAATGAATGACATCTACTGCCATCTCTCCTCTTTCACATATCTAAAACAGAGTTACTACTACTATGGATAGTTTGGGATATTACAACCAATAACTAATATTTTAGGAAACACATTTTTGTAGTAAGTAAAGTATTTTCCATAACCCCAGCAGGTTCTTGGTGAGCTTTATAGTTTGCTGTGCTTCTTGAGGAAACAGTTTGACACACAATCCCACATACTGATGTGCGTTGGGCAAAGTGACCGAAGCGAAAGCAAAGCAAAGCATTTTTCCTTTGAAGCTCCCTTCTTCCTCTGACATCCCTCTTGCTTTCTCTTTATCAAAGGTCACGGGTGAATCCGAATGTGCCTGTCAGCACTGACACACACACACACACTGAAGGTTCAGGGTGGTCAAAACACAGTCCTTTCCTCCTCCAGACAAATTGTGTGCCTCTGCTTTGAATTGGTCCACCCTGTCGCTCCCAACAACAATTTATGCATATCACCTGCTGAAGTGAGCATGGAAAACACACAGAGAGAGAAAGAGAGAGAGAGAGAGAGAGAGAGAGAGAGTAAGATAGTGACTTGAGTGTGCATGTTTTGCGAATCCATATGTGCCACGCAGCAGCATGGATCTCACAACATGGGGATTATGGGATAGCTGAGTTATAAATATGGAAATGCAGCAGCAGTGTTACAACAGCCACACATAGTATCCTATCAGTCTCAGTCTGCTGCTTGACAGGGTCACATCAGTGCCATGGCTGCCAGAGAATGAAGAGATCAGCTAAAGAACCAGCTACTCCAGCTATATTTGGACAGTATTTGTGTGTGATACATGTCATTTTCCTCAGTGGCTCTATACCAATTTATTGGGCTGTCCTTCAAACCTTTAACAGGAAATTAAATAGTTAATAAGACAAGTGTGTTATTGTTTTCAACACTGCTTTATTTTTTAAATTTGATCTACACCAACGCTCCCAATCCTCCTAAACTAAGACATTTCTGGATGCCACTTACACAATGAGATAGATGCACCAATCAGCTGCTACAGAGAGCTTCAGCCATTTTAATCTAAATATGTCATGGAGTGAGCTTGCTATTTTAAAGCTGTACATCTTTCTTGAATGATTGGACTCCAAGTACGGTAAGGCAATCAGAGCAAAGCAGAGCACAGCAAAGCTCTGGGTGCTAAACTGAGGCATAATATATTATTAAGCCGGCCACATCAATGAATATTTTACATGAGTCTTCACTGTTGACGCTGACTGTTAGCATTCGGCTCCTGGATAACAGGACTCCAAGATGACAGACTTATCACAGCGCATGTGCCTGTTGGATCTCATTTCATTTGCTTTTTGTCATCAAACATTTATAATGATAGATTTGTTACATGCCTTACTTGTTTTACTTTTTTGTGGGGATTTGAAATAAAACAGCTTATTCTTGCACGTCTCTCTTCATACTTGTCCTTCTTTCTCCGTCTCCTGCCGTCTTTCTTCAGTAGTTATGTGAACCCTGTCTACCAAGGAGCAAGGCTGCAAAGGGGGTTACATCTCCAGTGGGCCACTGGAGCATGCTGGGAAAAGTTTGTGTGGGGCTGAAGGATGACATGGGGGCCTACTGCAGGATGGTGGGTGGTGAATTAGGGTAGTCTCTTGTGCCTTCAAGAGCAGAACGGTACGTGCCGTCAGCCAGTCGACCGTTGATAAGTAAAAGAGACTCTCCTCTAAATAATTCATTCCAATCGGAGCCTTCTGAACACACTCACATATGCAGGGTCCTCTCATACACATACATGCTTGCTTCTTGAAGTAGAAGACTGCACCACACACTCACTCATGCAAACAAAGAGCAGGCATCTAATTTTACTCTCAGATGAATATTCATATATGAAGAAACATTGTTTTAGAATTTGGAAAGAGCACTTTGGTGGAACAACAGAAAATGCTTCTGCCACTTTTAGGGGGTTTGAGAGCAAACCACAAACAACTTAAACTTTTAGATAAATATATGCTGTACCTTAATAATTATATGCATTTTTTCTAGTTGGCAGGGCACATAAATATAACATATGTTTAGCTTAAATATGTTGATACAAACATTATAAGGGAAACACAGCCCCTCTTTATCACCCTGAAATAGCTGCATGGTATTCCACCTGATATATTGCTCACAGTGACATTCAGCGGTGCATAGTTTTATATGTGGGATATCAGGTACATTTAAAATATAACAGTAGGAGGAAATGCAACTTCACTATCTTTACTATGTAACCTACTTTTTATGACAACTGCACCATCAAGAAAGTGTGCTAACTAAAGAATGGTTCTGTAAAAAGAGCAGATTGCTGATTTTAGAAAAAGGGAGGAGAAGACAGACAACTCTGTCTACATCAATGGTTAATAGCTTTCAGTTCCTGGGAATCAGCATCACAAACAACATCACATTGTCATCACACATCTCCGTTCTGAGGAAGAAAGCTCATAAACGGCTGTGTTTCCTAAGGAAACTTAAGAAGGGAAAATTCCCGTGCCAAGTTCTTGTCAACTTTAACCGAGGAGCAATAAAAAGCATTCTGACTGGAAACATTACAAACGCCAATGTGATGTGCACGGCAGAGGACAGGAGGGCTCTACAGTGGGTGATTAAAACTGCCCAGAACACCATTGGCACCCGTCTCCTGAGCATCAGTGATATTGGTGAGAAGAGGAGCCTGTGAAGAGCTGAAGGGATTTTAAAAGACAAAACTCATCTGTGGTAGCTGGGGCGTGGTTAGGCTCAGCTGCGGAGGGGTGTGGAGGAGTGGCTCAGGGAACAGGTGCCGGGAAGAGGCCTAATTGGCCTCAGCTGCAGGGGATCAAGTGATGATTGTCTCTGCCCTATATGAGGTTGGATAGGGATGGAGGCACGAGACAGGAGAGTCTGCTAAGTAATAAATCATATTACGAAATATACACCGAGTGTGCTCATCCTTTGGTGCTCGGGGGGAGAAACCTGTATGTGACAGCCAGGAGCTTGTTACACCATCCCAGCCACATCCTGTTCACCCTGCTGCCGTCTGAAAAGAGATACAGAAGTATCAGCTGCCATACCACCAGACTTCAAAACAGCATATTTCCTCTGGCTGTAGGACTCCTTCACTCATCCTTCACCCTCCTGAAATAATTTATTTTTCCTAAAGAGCAAAATGGGACTACAATCATATTTTTGTTGTGCAACCCTGTAACCTTGCACTCTGGTTGTTTTAGACTTTGCCGGTTGTCCATCAACCTCCTCATAGGGATTTATGCTTTAACTAAGATAAGACAAGATAAGATATTACTTTATTCATCCCCAGGGGGAAATGTCTTGACGCAGCAGCAAACATGTTTACATATATACAATACAATGTAATATAATAAAATTGCAGGGCAGGACATATTATATTTAAGAATTTAAATAATAAGGAAATGAAAATGTAAAAATAAATTTAAAAAAGGAAAGTGTATACAGTGTATCTAAAGTATAAAGTGAAAGTGGTGCAAGGTTTATTGATGTTCAGTTTGAGGAGGATTTGGCCAGAGGTGATTTATTGTACAGACTAATTGCAGTTGGCAGGAATGTTCTCCTGTATCTGTCCTTGAATCAGTCTGTTGCAGTCCTTGAACCACTGTCTCCACCACCTACTGCAGGGACAGCGTTGATGTTGGTATTCCAGTTCAGTCTGTTGTTGATGGAGACACCCAGGAACCTGTACTCCTCCACCATGACATCCTCTCCCAGAACTCTCAGCGGTTGTGGAGCCGTCGTCTTCCTGCTGAAGTCCACCACCATCTCTCTGGTCTTGGCCACGTTCAGAAGCAGGTGATTTCTACCGGCTCACACCACAAAGTCATCCGTTACTGCCCTGTACTCCTCCTCCCGTCCATCCTTTATACACCCGACCACTGCAGAGTCCTCAGAGAACTTCTGCAGATGGCATGACCCCGAGTTGTACTGGAAGTTAGTGGTGTACAGGGTGAACAGGAAGCGAGACAGGACAGTTCCCTGTCGGGCTCCAACATCACTGAGCACCGTCCCAGACAGCACACGGCCCAGTCGGACATAGTGCGGTCGGCCTGTGAGGTGGTCAGTGATCCAGGAGACGGTGGACGCATTGACCCCCACCACCCGCAGCTTCTCACTCAGCAGCAGTGGTTGGATGGTGTTGAATGCACAGGAGAAGTCAAAGAAAGTGATTCTCACAGAGCCACCGGTTCCATCCAGGTGCGACTGAGCTCGTTGCAGCAGGTAGATGATGCCGTCGTCCACTCCCACACGAGACTGGTAAGCAAACTGGACATCAGACAGCTGGATAGCGCAGGTCTTCAGGGCCCTGGGGCTGATGCCAAGCAGCTTTGCCTTGGTGGAGTCTCTCCAGCTGTCTTCTCACGTGGTCAGTCGTTAGAGAGGGTGGAGGGTGGAAGAAGCCTTTGTGCAGCAGCTAGCGGCTGATCTTAGAGAGAGCTATCAAACTTCTCAACGTAGCGAATAAGCATATTCCCCAGAATGTTGAACTAGTCCAGCTAGAAAGTCTCCAATTCAGACCTTTAGTTAAATCACCAGAGAGACATTTGTAACAACAAAAACCCTATAATATCTTTATAATATTATAACATCAACTCCTCTGCTGTCCATCCTTGTTCTCAGTACAGTATGTTGCAACAGTTTCATCAAAATATACAACTGTAGCTAAATATATTACTTCTACAGGTATTTCACATTTAAACATAATAAAAAAAGACATGTACTAATTCTACAATATTTATTTTGAGAGTGTTTAGATGCTGTGTCAACTGGTGGATATTTAAAGCTTTGTTCTAACCTGTTGGACCTCGGAAAGGATTCAAGGTTAATGTGAACACACTCAGCAACAGCAGTTAGACTGATCTTTGTGGATGTAAATACAATGTGAAATCTTCTACCAAGAGCTAAGAGGAGTCAAGACTTGTCTGAAGGCATCGCTGAGGCTGCATGTGAATGTGACACACTGCATGTGTAGGTGTGTGACAGAAGGTGCCTTATTATCCGTCCGTCTTGTGCAGAGGCAATTGAAGGTTACACAACATTGCTGTTACTTGAGATGAGAAATGGAGACTGATTTCTCCTTGGAGAAGCAAGCCCTGTGAACTCCTCATGGGCACCGACAGACCGCAAGACGAAACGCATCCTCTTTGTTGACATTTTGTGCACATCGCGCAATCACGTGCACAAACACATAGACATCCTAGAGACACTCATGCATATGTGAACAAATACAGATGAGACATGCACACAAAGCCCAGCTGACTCACATCTGATGGCAACATCTTTGGTGTGCCAGAGTTCATTCACTCACTCCCAACTGGCTTTGGACTAAACTTTACTAACACACACACACACACACACACACACACACACACACAGTGCATATATACATTAGATGCCGGAGGCCACAATTACACTATGTACATTAACATGGAGAGCTGACAGAAGTCTTGATTGTTGAATGAAAAATTGTCATGCTGATTGAAATAAGTTTTTGAAAATGATTGGACCAATCAAGTAAGTCGAGCCGACATTTGCTTTTCAGCCTAACAGGGATATGCAGTTGTTTATTTTTCAGTTTAGGCACGGCTTGTAAAGAAGTATTAAAAACAAAAGTTGAAATATTCTGTCTCTTGAGCTTTACTTGCTACACTATCAAGTTTTGACCTAAATGTTAAGGTCAACAATATGGTCACAATGCTAATGTTAACATGCAGATATTTAGCAGTGTCAACATTTCCTCATTAGAACCAAACTAAAGTTCAAAAGATCTGCAGGTATTTGGTAATAAACCAAAGTATTGGACAGAGTGAAGGTGTCAGGGATACAATCATCAGGATAAAATATAAAAAGACGAAGTGGGAGTCAGAATTAAGAGGATATTGAATATACTGAATTTCATGAAAATCCACTCACTATTTGCAGAGGAAATCCATTCAAAACAACGGTCCACCTCATAATGGTTCTAGAAGTGAAAAGGTCATTATGAGGATATGAATGTCGATACAAAATAATAATCATCCAGCAGATATTTCAGTGGATCAGGTGACCCACTTTGCCAAAAATCGGTTATACTTTAAAACCACTATATTGGTATATTTTAGGTTTGGTTAGGTTACTTTATTTGTACCCGTAGGTAGACTTGGTTTGCAATGGTGAGGCATTCATCTCAACACACATTACAATCAACACAGACATGTTGATAATAGTACACAAAGCCACAAATCAAAGTAATAATAATAATGTGTTCGCCTGAATGATGGCTGCTGGAACAAAACTGTTTTTATACGGCTTTGTTCTACACCGTGGTATTAAAATACCTCCATCTAGAAGGAAGAAGCTGAAAGTGCCTGTGCAACGGGTGGGAGTCGTCCTTTAAGATGGAGCCGGTTATCCGTTGTAACTGTCTGGTGTTCAGGGACTCTGGGCTCAGCTGTGACTCACCAATCAGCCTGCTAGACCATTTCACAATCTGATGCAGAGAGTTTCTGTTCTTTAACGATTTCCAAACCATGACACCAAAGAAAAAGGTAAAATTGATTCAATATAAGCACGATAAAATAAGGTCATCGTGGTTTTGTCAAAGTGGAAATTTGAGTTTCCTCAAACAAAACAAACGCTGGTGCCCCTTTTTGTACACGGCTTCACAGTTTGCTTTAAAATTCATTTTTGGGTCAATAATTGTCTCAAGATATTTGTAAGATTGCACACATTCCACTGTCTGACCCTTAATGGATATGACTTCATGTTTTCTAAAAATCAATTATCATGTCTTTGGTTTTAGATATGTTTAATTTAAGATAGGACTCCTCACACCACTTCACAAGGTTGTTTGATTTAATAATATTTTTGTTTGAAATATCTTCAAAGACTTAAGTTAAACCACACACACAGCTTTATTATTTGAAATGGCTGTTGCACATAACTATTGTTCCTCAGTCATTCCTACAGTCTATTATCTGAAGGAGTCGGTGTAACCCTGACCAGCAGGGATACGTTTCAAACAATCAGAGGCCTTTTATTGTCATTGCCTCAGTCAGATGAACACAAAAGGAAAATCAGAGTGAGATTATGAGTATCATGTTAGAGGTCAATAAATATTTTGTGTATTTTGAGTGTCTGAATGAGACGGCTCAGTTTGCGGCTAACCAGCAGGAACTTATATTAAACTCTCTTATGATTAACATTTGATTTGATGCTCCATCCATCCCAGAATGCACTGGTCTCATGCTGAGTAGCCACTTTCTCCGAATCCCCTACTTTCCCTTTTTTCCATTTTCTTCTCTCTTTTGTGAGTTTTGACAGAATCCACAGTGACTTTGTCCCTCTCATCAAGCCACAATCTTTCAATCTATATTGCTCTGCAGTTCTTTGGTATTTTATGAAGATTAAAATATCAAATAACCTAACTTTTGCATCATTGATGTGAAGGATTTTAACATCACTTAAAAGTTTGACTAATTTTGAAGAAGTTAGCTTCTTCTAAAAGCTGCTTTAGCTTCCATTGATGAACTAAAGCTTACAAGGTTATCACTTTCTCCTCAAAGTGCTGCTGCTGGCTTTCATTGGCTAATAAATATTATGAGAATGTATGAGACGCTGAATTTGTGTTTTTCTTTGAAGCTTGTGTGAGATTTGGTTCCCCTTGTAGAATGCCTCGATTGCCTTTATCACCATGTTTTAATCCTGAAAATAACAAACAGATTAAGACTGAAACCACGGGCTGTTGGGTTTCCTCTCATTTACTCAATATTTCTGCATCGAGTAAATTATGCAGACTTTAATTATGAGCTCAACAACCAGCTGAGAAAACAAAAACAACACATGGCAAACACGCACACACACACACCATACCACACCACACCACACCACACACACACACACACACACACAGAAAGTGTATTCTCCTTTCCTATTCTGTCTTCTCTCTCTCTCTCTCTCCCTCTTTCTTTCTCTCTCTCTCACACACACACACACGCACACACACACACACACACACACACACACACACACACACACACACACAAACACACCGTGCAGCTGCCCACAGTCGTCTGTGAAGGGACCGGCAGGTTTCCAGCCCACGAGAATTTGTGTTTCCGAATGATTAGAGGCGGACGGGACGATCTCAGAGGAAGCAGCTGCCCGCCCCAAAGCTCCAAGTGGAGCAGAAAATCAGGATAATTTCGTTGTGATAATCAGCCTCCCGTTATCCCCTACAACTTCACCCCACAGAGGAGGAGAGAGAGAGAGTGTGTGACATTCAGAGTGAGAGAGTGATAATATAATACACACACACAAAATGAACTGTGCTTCATGCTTGGTTAACTTCAAAATATATGCATAATGTGTGTATGAGTGTGTCGGAGTCTGTTTGTCTATATTTTGAATGTTAAATATTTATATTCCTGTACTTGTGAGGAACAAGCCTGCATTCATTCCCATATCCTTCTCCCTTATTGTCATTTCAACCAAATCACTAAATCCAGCCATGCAGAGGTGCTGTTGTTGTGTCAGCCTTTATAACAGTTGCACAGGTTTCTGCCTGTATTTGAAAACGATTGTGTCCTGTTACTTATAATCCACAGACCTTTTGCTGGAACTGGAACAAGAAAGTCCCAATAAAAACTGTAGACTGTAGACCCGGAAATCTTCATTGGCACACTGCACATTAATCAACAACACTGTAAATGAGCAATTGTTTGGGGTCATTTTAACAGTTGTCGATTGGTCAGATGTTAGATCTACCATTTAGGTCAAATATGAAGCAGTGGAGCAGAGCAAAAACACCATTTACATGCAAAGTAGGACTTATAAAATGCAAGTAATCAATCTTTTTTCTCCACTCATGGTTTTATGAGATTTGGTTAAACTAAAAAGGTAGAAAAAACTTACTTTGGCCAAACGTGAATGCTGCATTCATGACAAACATACATTTTCATCAACATCTGACCCCAATGCAGTAAAGATGCATCAAATGGCAAGTATGTGGCAACTGCTGTTCACATACTTTGTTACAGCAGAATACTTCGTTGTACTAGAAAGCCTCATATGGGGCTGTTAAAGAAACATGTTAATTCTTAATGACACTATCATTTCTGGCATGTTCATGTGATATGCAAATTGAAGGGGGAAGGGTATTAAGTCATGATCCTGACTCTGGAAAAACATCCACGCTATTACCTTTTTTCCTCATCAGTGTGTTTGCTGTGACTCTTTGAACAGGGGGGTGTTTGCTTGGTTGATTGCTAAAACCAATATTTTGCCAAGCTTTTGACAGACTCTTTTTCTTTATCTTTCTTTTTCTTTGTGTGCATCAGACCTTTTCGGGTGCTAGCTGCAGTGTCACTCATGTCATAATTTGTTTTTTGCATGTGTTTAAAGGGGAAAAAAGACTAGGACGATGGAAAAAACAAAAACAAGATCAAAGTGTTACGTAATTGTGATGCAGCATTTGGTGGCTCGGACGGCTGCGCTGACAACACCTCATAAATAGATACACTCTGGTCTTTGGTGATGTTCCCATGAGTCTGTGCTCTGTCCTCTACACTCTCACATTTTGCTCGGTCTATAGGTGTGATTTAGGCATACACAGACAAATAAATGCACCCTGGGATGAACAATGCCCTTATGGCTGACTGAGTGTCACACTGGAGACATCTGGATGTGACAGAGTGTGTGCTGTGGAGCTGGTTCACTGATAGGACATGATTGGCCGCACAACAGGGAAACACAGAAGTGTGTGTGTTTCTTCTCTGCGGGCATGTAAAAAGTGAATCGTCTTTTATGTTTAAGTTCGGCGAAGTGTTTGAGTGATGCGCTTTGAAAGTAGAGCAGCATTTATGGTTCAACTTTTTCCATGGCCAGTTCTGACATTGTTTTTTTGTACTGAAGCATCTGAGTACTTGGGTTTTAGTGGATCTACTCAATATCCATAAAGTAACTTGAATGAAATAATAATGTCATAGAGAAAACTATGCTTAAAAAAAATATTTGACGCGATAAAATTCTGTGAATTTAAAAAGCTATCGTCAGGTAGAGGACAATATAGTATCATTTAGGCCACAATTAGTAACAGCAAATATGATTCTTGCCAAAGTCCTGTTGAATGAATATCATGACTCGTGACATTTTAAATGAATACACATACACCATGAACCTCAGAACCTGATAATGTAAGAAGAAAGATGAGCTCCAATTAGAATATTAAAATAGTCTTTTTTTCCATTTCATGGCTTTGCTGTAATTTCTAAATTATAGCTAGAGGGGATCTTTAAATGTCAGAAAAGGTCTCTCCTGTTGTCTCTCTCTAACAGCAGGATGTCCTGTGCTAGTGTTCCCATTAGCGCCCTCCAGTGGAGGAGCCGTGACAGTGACAAGAGGTATACGCAGCTGCCAGTTAGAATGTGAAGACATACAGCCCTATACCCGGAATGAGGTATTAAGACATCCAGCCTTTGCCACTACAATTACAACACACCCCAATTATAGACTCTTATAAAGGAAACGTGTTACAACAGTCATTATATGTGGGCGAATAACTAAGACGTACAGTAAGTGAAGTTGTTATACTCCACGCCTAAGCCACACCCGTCCATCCTCCTCCTCCTCCTCCTCCTCCTCCTCCTCCTCCTCCAGAGAGCTGCTCCGCTGACCGCTGCTCCCCGTGACTCCTCAACCAGTCTAACAGTATACGAACACCGGCCACATGCACCCACACACCGGGTCCCGGCACCATGTGAACGGACATGTTTTCCGCATGTTGTTGATCACAACTGATGGAAACCTCGGTGTTTCTGGCACCCCGGCGCGTGCACTGTAGTCCTCTCCATCTGAACAGCCGACAGTAAGGAGGCTGTGGGAGCGCTCGGTCGGACCGGGAGGACAGCATCATGAAGTTGACGGTCCTCCTCCTCCTCCTCTGCCCGCTGTCCCTCGCCAACATCAACGGTAAGGAAACTGATGTTTTTTTTCTAAATATTTTTTTGGGGGGATCCACTACTGTTTCGTTGGAGAGACATGCCGTGTCATATCTGATAAACATGCACACAAAGGGTATGTTGCTATGGTGCTTTGACGCAGTTTGTTACAATCCGCGCTTATTGAGTTACTTTCCCCGAATCTCATTCATGTTATTTGTTATGACTATTTCTACTCGAAGAAAACATGTCCTCCCTTTCTTCTTATTTTTGATTTTTTAAATTTTTTTAATCGGGATGCGACTATATAAGCAGAAATATACTATTTGGAACTAAAACAAGAATCAGCTATCAGAGTTATTTCCACTGAGATTCAGCTATCAGTTCACGAACAAAGGCCCGGCTCTGTTGTGCTGATTGTACATCAGACAGACAAAGGTGTCAGATGTCAGTGTCCAGCCCTCAGCACCTCTCAACGAGTCCTTGGAAGCACAGACAGAGGTCATCTAGCTGAACTAAAATACCCGATGGTGTTATGTTTGCTTTCGTGGATACTTTTATTCACATGGTCCAGATAAAGTCAGACAGATGTGAAGCCAGATGAGAAACCAGCCGCAGGTCCACACTCCCCCCTCTCCACATCAGCTCTTGCACTTGATGTCCCTGATGTCTGACATTATCGTTGTCTCTACAACATTACGGTCTCTGTCCCTCCAGGGACATTATATTGCCTCAGGCTGACTGACTGCCCAACTTATATTATCTCTAACTCCTCCCCCTCCATTTGTGATGACACCATACAGAGTTGCATGTCTACAATACCTGAGCATTCACAACTCTAGACAGTTATGATTGATGTGCTTTGCCAGTGAAATGTTCCAGCAAATTCTCTTTTGTTTTATGAATATTATCTGGATTTGGAGGGAAGCAACTTGTTTAGTATACACTTTTGTTTGTCAATTTAGTTTTCCTTGTGTTAAGAATGATTCACAATTCATTTACTTTAAGTTAAATTAACTGAACATAGTTTACAATCTTGACAGTATATCCATCTCAGTTTGAGCAAGGGTACTGTCCATGGTGCTGAAATATACTTTGTTTCAGCTCCAAGTGAGTTTGTGTCCTTGGCGGAGATGGAGGACGCCCTCCTGAGGAACCTTTTCCAAGGCTACCAGCGCTGGGTCAGGCCCATCCAGCACGTCAACGACACTGTTAGGGTACGCTTTGGACTCAAGATCTCCCAGCTGGTTGATGTGGTGAGAACTGCACCTGCAATCACAAGCACATATCCATGCACTTCTGTTTTCATGATGAAGAAGATTTGTAGTTTGGATCCCACTAGTGGATATACACTACAAGCACACATTGAGTTTTCCACAACACTCTAAGTTTATTTAAAAGCTATAGTCACGTTCCTATGTTACATGTTATGTTAAGTTTTTAGACTAAACAGGTTAATCCCACAGAAATCACTCATGTCATAATTTGTTCAATATTTTGCTCAATATAATAAGCATGTTGAATATGAATGTGACATACAGTATATAGCATGGCATTTAAAAACAAAAAGGTTTGGAATCTATTTGGGAGTTAAACTCAACAATGTGTTGAAACGAATAGCTTATTTTATTTGTATATTTAACCTCATCATGACGCAGATGTTAAAGGATGAGTTTGGGGCGACTCCATTTTTCATATCGGCAAGAAATCAAATGAAAATACCAACATATAAACTAGAAGTCAGTTATATCTGTGAAGTCAGAGCCTGATATAGCTCTTTCCTACTTCCATTCTCGTCTCAAACCGATAAAAAACACAGAAATTAATCACTGGGTGAAAATGTCCTATATTAACATAATCATGTGCACTCAAGTTTTTTTGGAGTCAATCTCACATAAACTTTTTTTGAGGCATCAGTAGGTGTGGGACTGATCCATAGACATAGTGGTGTAGCCGATAAGTATTTAGAGTTCACAGCAACTAAAACATAGAACATTTCCAGCTTTATCCGTCAAAAGAATAGAAGGAGTTAAAACACATGAACATGTATTAAAAAGAACAATAACCAGAAGTCTCGCGTGCCGAGCAGAGTCTGTGATGCTGAAACCAAACAGGCCACTGGCAGCTTGACAGTGTGGCGCTTTCTGTGGTCCTGAAATAGATCTGGAACACTCTTCATAACATAACTAATACCACACAGTCTCTGTCTCTGGAGTGTTCCTTTAATATTTCAGAGGCTGGCTGTGATAGGCTGAGATGGTTTAGGTGTCCAAGAAGAGAAAATGGAGGACTCTAATGGAGGAGCCGCTCTTCTTGGCTTAAAATATTCATCTCGACCAGTTTAGATTTAACTCTTCATCCTTTCACACTAACACATGTGCTGCTCAAGGACAATCAGTTATGAATTAAATAAAGCCCCCCTATAGCACGGCAGAGAAGAAAGACTGAGGTGAACAATCTGGTGGATTTTGGGAAAGAGAGCAGGAAAGAGACACAGCAGCACCGCCTCACTGCTCTGTGTCCGTCCCCTGAGCGTCTCTGGGCTGCTACTGTGCATGGCTCTGTATTAGATTATGGTTCACCTCTGCTCTATGTGATCATGGAACCATTCAACTCAGTCTGACAGCTGTGGCCTGGTCTGGATACAACTGAACAGCAACGTCTTTGTGTATCTCTCTTCTGTTTATTTCTCTCAAGTCTTTTGCTCTCACTCTCCCTCCTGTTTTTCAAACTCACCTCCAGTGATGTGGAAATAAACTTGTGTGAACCACTCTCATATCTCTATTCCCGTCTTCATCTATTTACCTCCTCCTGCATTTATATTGCTTCAGCTTCAGGGTTCACTGCACCCACCTCCGGTTTTATGTTTCTTTTTCTTGTTTACTCAGGAAGTGGCAGAGACATGTATAAGAGATTCGGTCTGAGGGAAACGGATGATTTCGTTAACTTTTAACCAAGCTTCCCATCTCGTCAGCTAATCAAATGTAATATCATGATGCACCCAGATCACATTTCAGACTTTCTGACTTTTTGTTTGAAGGGATAAACATATTCATGTCAACATAACTGATATATTATCTCAGACTACCACTATCTGCACATGTGTCATCTATGTTGATGTATATCTGGAAATTTAAATGTAACCCAAGTGGGAAATATCAGAGCCTCATTACGAGACATTTGGATCACGTGCCATAACCTACATCTTGCTGCTGGGGTCTTTCTCCCATTTTTAAATATTTGTCTGTTTTAGGATGAGAAGAACCAGCTAATGACAACCAACGTTTGGCTGTGGCAGGTGAGCAAGTCATAGAAACCAAGAGGTGAAATTCTTCCCATCAATGCGTAGCCAAAGGTCAATTAGAAGACACAAGCTGTTACACATACTGCAATAGTTTTATAAGAAGGAACATGATAGTATTGATATGGTTTATTCATTTATGCCAATTACAATCTAATGTTTGTAAACTAACACTGTTCATAACCAACTGTTTCTGTTCTGTCTGATACATGTAAATATTTGTGGTTGTTGCACAGGAAATTCATTTTGCATTTAAGTATTATCAAACAGCATTAACTTGACAGAACAGAATTTGACTAAAAGACAAAGATTTTTCTTTGTAAAAAAAAAAACGATTTAAAAAGGAGTTACATTTCCCTCTAAACAAGCCCTGTGAAATATTTATACACTTTTAGTATTTCTTTGTGGTTTTGTGTGTAACATGATGCTCTTGTAGATGTGATCTAATTCCAGGCAAAATAACTTATTAAATGATGTTTAATGAACTGTGATGCCAATAAAATGCGAACTTAAACTCAGTATTGTTTTTTATAGGCCTAACAATAATGCATCCTGTGTCCTGTGTTTTTGTTGACCAGGAGTGGACCGATTACAAGCTGCGATGGAATCCAGACAAATACGGAGGTATCACTTCCATCAGAGTCCCCTCTGAAAATATTTGGCTCCCAGACATCGTCCTCTACGAGAAGTAAGACAGCTTTAATGTGACAAACTGAACATTACCTTCAAGTGAAACTTAAATAACTAAGTCACTTTGCTCATATGAAAAGTACTGCAACAGAAAATGAAAATACAGATTTTCATGAATTTAAGCACATTTTAATACTCTATTATCTGTAATCTAACACACCAAGATAAAAGTTACTGTAAAATGTAATAAGTTGACTTTAGTTGAAAAACATCAGGACACTGAGTTTAGGTAACTCATGTAATCGCAGTAAACATTAGTATAGTTAACTCAAAATTATTAATTAGGTTAACTATAAAATGTAAATTCTGACAACTTAAAGATATGAGTGAAGTTAACTTAAAATCTTTAATTATGTTGACAATAAATAGTCAATTCAGATAACTTAAAGATCCAAGTTATATTAAGTAAGCAGTACTAATAAGAAAGAGTTATCGTTACTAGTCCAAGCCTCAACATTACTAGGAAATAATCAGGAAACCGATTGCCTTAAAATTCTCAAGTAAGCTGAACTACAACTACTATTATTCTCAAGTAAGGTGAACTAAAACTACTATAAGCTGTTGAAACAAAGATAGAGAACAGTTATAATGGAGGACGTTTATTTAAGAAAAACAAATGTATTTTTGAGTTTTTGTCCTCACACATTTTCTTAAACTCAAACGTGCTTAAAATGCTTGACGTGTTGCCAGATTAAGTTTTGTAACACAGACTATGATAAAACACGGTTTTGGCATTTGCAAAATTCCACTACAGAAAACCCGGCATGTCACATACCATGCACATCGTGAAGACAGTCCCTTACTGCATCAGTAGATGTTTGAGTGCCTCAGAGGGCTTTACAATCTGTACACTACGACATCCCTGACCTTTGACCTCACATCGGATCAGGAAAAACTTCCAAGAAATAGAAAAAAACATTTCACAGGGAAAAAAGGGAAGAACCCTTCAGGGGAGCAACAGAGGAGGATCCCTCTCCCCGGATGGACAGAAGCAATAGATGTCATGTGTACAGATGAACAGCGTTAGAGTTACAAAACATTCAATGAATATGACAGAATGTATGAACGGACCTCCACAATCCATATTGTAATAAGTCCGAAGAGTAGCCACATGGCATGTGGAAGATTGTCATGATCACCCATCACTACTGTTCTGTCCAAAACGATGGCAATAGCTGTAGACTCCAGGTGCAGCGAGTGAGGAGAGGCCACAGTGTCTTCAGCATTCACTGTCAGGATCCCCATGGAGGTGTGGGACACATGTCCAGAAGGTCACCGGAGTCCTAACAACAATATCAGCATAAAAAACACAATTACATATCAAATGTCAATCGAAGCATTGAAGAGACACAGACACTAAGACAAAGCTAAATTCTGATATTAGATAATCAAGTAAAAGAAGATGCTCCTCCAGAGTGAGTGCTTTGATTCATTCATTCATTCATCATATGATTCACTGAATGGTTGCAAAAGCTAATAAAGAATATGGATTCTCACAAGGACTGGGGTATTTACATACAAGGATGATATTTGAATGGAACAATAATAGCACAAATGTAAATACAACATAATGTATAAGAGCCTGAGAACAACAGGTTGATGCAGTGGCATCAAACACTAATTGAAATAGAAATGACAGCTCGTTAGCCCTGATCCGGACCCTTTGGTGGCATCTGCTGTGTTTCCGTAAGGTCAAGACGCAGCTTCACGCCATCCAAAACTCAAATACAGGAGGCTGATCAGGTTTGCGGCCTACTGTTTTCAGTTGTCACACCTGCAACATATACATGTACAAATACCCGTTTGAGTGTGATATGAGTTTTCTTTATTATTCTTGAAGGCATTTGGGTTTTGAATGGGTCGACTTGAGAGCTGCAACTGGACCCGACTGGAAAGACATGAGATACCACCAAAAAGGGCCCCAATCAGAGATAAGTGATCAGTGAATCAAGAGAGATAGATTGGGCAGTTAAATAATGTTGAGTAAAGTCTACTTACAAAGCCTGTCTTGAAGAAGTGTGCGTTCTCATCTCCAAGGATGACAGGAAGGCCACGGAGGACTGCTGTTCGCTTCCCAGTCACATATGTACTCAAACAAATATCTCAAACACACACACACACACACACACTTCCTAACTGTTAAAGGACAATCAATTGACAGCTCTGCATGCAATGGCACTACTTTAGTAACCACATAAAGAAAAATTACTTTGTTTGAGAAACTTACCCCTGGTATGACTTATAGTTTCTGGCTATCACTTCCCTCCTTGGACTTGGACATCTCCAGGAAGCGAGGAGGAGTGCATTTGTCGAGTTCTTTGAAGAACTCTGCTTGCAGATTTTTGCTTGATAAACGACAGAACTCAGCCAGAATCTAAAGGAAAGAGTATGATAATTTAAGATTTAGTCATATTACCTACACAGTACAAAACGAGTACCGCTTGCTGTTGGGACACGGTGCCACTCGCTGTGGCCGAGAGGTCAGCGTCATACGGTTGTTGTTGAATTACTCCTCGTTCAACTTAACCTAACATTACATCTTCATTCAATGACAGTAACGTTGTGTGACTCCCGTAATGCGGTGCGTTCAGTGCACACGAGTGACACAGCCACGGTTATTAATAACCGCTAACATCCTGTCTGCCATTAAAAAAATGCTTAAGGTGACGTTATATGTTAAGTACGTTACTTTTAAATTGGTAAACGGATAAACTTGTTTAGAATTTTGACTCGTTTCCCGACGAGGTCCCTTCCACCATTAACCCATGTACACAACAATAAAAAAAGACATGCTTACCGAATTCAAGAGCGGCCCTGACAGATTGACAAGTATCATTGCACCCGCTAATAAGCACGCTAAGTTTGCTGAAACGCAAGTTGTGGTTATATTTACACTAAAGCTCTTCTGGGGTTACACGCGGTGGACTTGACGGGCTGGCTAGCTTAAACGCTAGCTAACGTTAGCTTTCGAAATAGAAGACGCAAAGTTAACATCCAACCAATAATTAACATATGAAGAATATGGCGAAGAGACGACGACGTTTGCTAAATAGATGAACGGTATCGTTTTATTATCAAGCTGAGACTTACCTTAAGATAACTTGACGCAATGGCGCTTTCTTCCCGCTTCGTCATTCCGCCTGACAAAGAACGTCTTCAGTGGTCAACTGCGCATGCGTATTCGAGTCGAGCGCTGCCGAGTGCGCCCGAGTTTCTCCGAGCTTTGCAAATGGGTCCTCCTCACTCGTTTTTTTTAAGTAAAGGTTACTTAAGATGATAAGTTTGATAACTTTACTCACCAGAAAGTGTTCTTTACCAAGTTTCTTTAAGTATGGTCAACAAAGTAAGCAGACATGAGTTAAGCTCACTATTTTTTTAAAGTAAGGTCAGCAATTACATTTTACAGTGTATGTATAACTAACTAAGTTGTGATCAAAAGTGTTACTTTCATTCAGTAAATTCATTTAAAATTACAAAAAATGTGTTAAATGCTTTTTGTTCCACGTCCCTTCAGTGCTGATGGGCGGTTCGAAGGCTCCCTGATGACCAAAGCCATTGTCAAGTTCAATGGTGTCATCACCTGGACACCACCGGCCAGTTACAAATCCGCCTGCACTATGGACGTCACCTTCTTCCCTTTTGACCGCCAGAACTGCACTATGAAGTTTGGCTCCTGGACATATGATGGCAACATGGTGGACCTGGTCCTAATAGACAACCAGGTAGATCGGAAGGACTTCTTCGATAATGGAGAGTGGCAGATCCTAAATGCGACCGGAGCCAGAGGGAACAGGAAAGACGACATGTATTCGTACCCGTTCCTCACGTATTCCTTCATTCTGAAGAGGCTGCCGTTGTTCTACACGCTCTTCCTCATCTTCCCTTGTTTGGGTTTGTCCTTTCTGACTGTCCTGGTGTTTTACCTTCCCTCGGACGAAGGAGAGAAGCTGTCACTCTCCACCTCTGTGCTTGTGTCGCTCACTGTGTTCCTCCTGGTCATAGAAGAAATCATTCCTTCTTCCTCCAAGGTGATCCCGCTCATTGGAGAGTACTTGCTGTTCATCATGATCTTTGTCACACTCTCAATCATTGTCACTGTCTTTGTCATCAACGTGCACCACCGCTCCTCAGCCACCTATCACCCCATGTCGCCGTGGGTTCGTAATCTCTTCCTCCAGAAGCTGCCGAGGTTGCTGTGCATGCGCGGACACACCGACCGCTACCACTACCCAGAGCTGGCTCCTGAAAGCCCAGAGCTGAAACCTCGCTCTGGAGGTCGGAAAGGAGGCCAGAGGGCAAACAGCGGAGCCCACGGACAGACAACTTCTGAGGGGAAGGAAGACGAGGCCTGGGCGACCATGTTGGACAAGGCTGTCTACTCAGTGCGCTACATCAGCAGACATATCCGCAAGGAGCACTTCATCCGCGAGGTTGGTTTAGCAGCTGGATCAAGAAAGATTTAACTAATCATTATAATGTCTCTAAGAGCTCAATGTTTATATTTATTTATATCGTACTATCTCACATTTCCTCTATTTTCTAGGTGGTACAAGACTGGAAGTTTGTCGCTCAAGTGCTTGACAGGATCTTCCTGTGGGCGTTTCTCACCGTCTCAATACTGGGCACTGTCCTCATCTTCACTCCAGCTCTGTACATGTTTTTTAAAATCCCTGCTCCAATTGCAAGTGAGAACCTTTAAGAATCGTTGAAACATTTGTCACCACTGAGCAAGAGGAAGTCATTTTGTAAAGGAGAACTTGTAGGTGTATTTTCTTGATCCACTGTATAAAATGTTCTCTCGGTCATTAAGTCATTGTATGCGTATTTGTATGCACATTATACCACATTTCAAATTATTATTATTAAATAAGACAATCTTAGTCAAAAATGAATGCAACTTGTATTGCTATACACATTTGGATTTGGTGGATCATGGTGTATTTAAGTAGCATGAAGCTATAATGCACTTGATTACACATAGTGATCATTTTAGAAAGGTATTTAAGCTCAATTTAAATGAAACATGACAAAAAATTGAAAAAATAAAGATTCACGACAAATTTCATGATTGACTAAAATGATGTATACATCAACGACAACTTCCTCTTTATTGTGTTATGTTTCTAATTTACATTGCCTTTGATTAGATGTATGTGGTCGTCTGGTTGACCATCTGAAATCCCCAATGTCAAACTATCACTTCAACAGTATGTTAATTTTATACACCACTAATAAGTTACTTACTGTAACTTCTTTTTACTAGTATATTGTAAGAAAAATAAATGATGTATTCTCTTAAGGTAACAACAACCTTTGAACTACCTTCCACATTAATTAGAGATGCAACAACCTGTTATATGTTTGCAGAATCTTTGAAGACGTTAGCATACGTCAGGGGAATAAATACATTAAGAGCTCTAATTTGTGATGTTGCATCTGAACAGCTGGGACTTCTTTTCTGTTGTGTTTCTCTCCCTCCTCTCCTGTTATGGTCACTGCAGTAATTGAAACCATTTTAAGCAACGTAATGTATAATGTAATGAATAAATTGAGACTGAACATTGACATTTCATCTTTAAAGAGTACAATCCTCAAAGGTACAGTATTTGTATTGTTCAAATGTACTTTATCGCAATAGTTGGTATACAGTTTGTATTGTACAGGCTTTATCTTTCGTGATTAATGCCATATTTACCTGTTCCTTTGAAAATTAAAGTTGTCCATAATATCATCAACGGTTAGGTCTGTCCAGTCACACAGTTGTCACAGAAAAAGGAAAGTACTAAAAATATAGAGATGAAAAGGGTGAAGTGGCTGCTCTACCTAGTGGTAAATCAGGGAGCTGGAGAAAACAAAAAAGCACCATTAAATTTGCTTTCATTCGGTCTGTTTTATTCTACCAAGTCACACTCAATTCAATTCAGTTTATTTTGTATAGCCCCAAATCACAATTTGGCAGGGCCATGGCAGGAGGCAGGGCCACCAGGCATGAGGCATTGCGAACTTTGTAATTTGTGATATTGGGCTATACAAAATAAATTGAATTGAATTGAATTGAACCAATGAGGCCAGGCCTTTGAGGCAGGAGGCACAGAGAAGGAGGCAGCTGCCATTGGGAAGGAGGCCAGGTCTAGGCCATAGGCTGGATGCAGGAAGCAGGGGCAAGGACGCAGGAAAATGTATTCATCATATTAGTTTAAACGTTCATCTTTAACCTCTCAAGTGCAGCATTATCATATACAGCCTTTTCCCTGCAACATAACCAGATAGAAGAAAAATACGGAAAGATGATTACATTTTCAAGAAAATGTTAATAGCATATTAAAACAGGAAAGTGGCACAGCTCAATTGCAACAAGAGGTAACTGAATAGAATATACTGACTGAGCTAATCTGTCTAATTAAAACAATTATAATTACTATTATTATTATAAGTAATTAAGTAATGAACTACTACCTAACGTCAAAGTGGCACTTTGCTAAAGTGGGACGAATATGGCTCTAAGACTACTGCATAACTATAACATTATGAAGTAAGGCACATTGAAAATGCCTAACAACTGATTGCTCCTGCTGATCTCACTCACGTTGGCACGGAGCGGTCAAACATCATATCACTCATAATTATTTAACAATATAAAATATAAATATAATAACTTAACAATGAGCTCAAAGTCAACACATGTTTTGAGGAAGGTGATGAGAACAAAAAAAAGTTAATAATTGTTAATATTTGTAGATAATCGAAAAACTAAATGTACAGTAGTTTATAGTTTATTACATTACTTGTTCAGTCTTAACAGCTCTCTACATCTAAACAAATCATATTTCTGATAAGAAAAGTAATTATAAATAATATTGAACATACAATTTACAGAAATAACACACACACACACATTCAGAACTGCTTTTAATGTGTGATTGTTTGTTTTTGTTTTTGTTTTCTTATCAGGGTCCGAGCGACTCAGAAAGTCCCTATTTATTTGTTTTACCTGTATTTTAGCTATTCTTATTTATTTATTTTTAGCTTTTAGAATGTTTTAATTATGTGAAGTGTCTTTGAGTATTATGAAAAGCGCTATATAAATTAAATGCATTATTATTATTATTATTATTATTATTATTATTATTATGTATTACATTGTTTAATAAAGCATGTGTGTAAACCTTTGCTCAATAAATAAGACATATAGAGAGAGAAAAATAGTAAAGTAAGCATAAAAGTAGCAAAATGTGGGATTTACCAGATATTTGTGTGAGCGCTGTGCTGTTGATCAGCTGTCTTCAGAGATATACATTGAAATAAACATATCATTTGGATTGTATGACATGGGTTTGTGGTCATTGATGTGTGTTTATAAATATACAACAGTTTTGTGTACATCAACATTTCTTCCACTGGGTGGAGTTCTAACCATGTTCATAGTTGGTAATAGTCATAGTCATAAGACAGTTCACTGTTCTGCTCCTTTTAACCAATGTGTGGCACAAATGGGGATTGTTTTGTTGCTTTTCAGAATCTTTTCAAAGTTGGATTTTTTTTTTAAAAAGAGGAGAAAAGAGAAAAAAAAGTGAGCAGATTAAATTGTGGGCCTGAAATCAAGAACAGACTTTACACAAATTAAAGGTATTATTGTGTGTCAAATGTACGCCATACAAATAACCGTGAACAAAATATGCATGCGTTGTAGGGCTACCGAGGGGAAGGGAATTTAAAGCCTGGTATTTGAGTCAATAAAGGCTTGCAGGAATTTCAAAGCAGGCCCCAAGAGTATTAATTTGGGTTTCTTCTTTTGAAAGTGCTGCATTAAAAATTCCCATCCTTTAAAGTATGAGCAGCATGCTTCGTGTCAATTTCTTCGTGTGATCCAGAATCTACACTTGATTAAACCAGACACAGCCACTCGAGAATGACCACCTAAAAGCTGAAGGGAGAAGAGTTGATGTAGAGAGACAATAACAAAAGGTCCCACAGAATGCATTTCATTAATGATTTAAACTCCTTCTATTTATGAATATAAGTGTAAGTATGTGTATAAAAACGTGTGAGGGTATTTGATTGCATGTAATTCTATGGGAATAAAGACTTTGCTTTGATCACACTTTGATGCCCTCCCACACAATGTTTTCTGTGTGTTTTGTGTTTGTGTGATTCTTTGTGTCTTCCTCTCCCTTGTGTGCACTGCTGACCTTCTCCACATTAAACTCCTTAGTGTCTGACCTGTCTTTGACATCCCATAATGAATGGAGTCGCCACCTCGGCAGTGTAACAGAGACAAATGGCTCGCTGGCAGCAGGAAAAAGGAGGAGGAGCAAGATGATCTTTATCATGTGCGGATATTTAAAGATAACTTAACACCAATGTGTATTAGAGAAGATAAAGCTTCACATTCATTGTTTCTTAGATCATTTTTCATTTGTTACGTGTTCAGTCTGAATTCACACACACACACACACATGCACACACACACACACACACACACACACACACACACACACACACACACACACACACACACACACACACACACACACACACACAGACCTTAGATAGCTCTGGGACCCTTGTGCTTTCTGCCACAGCATAAGCTGTGCATCTTCCACACATCAAAGGTAGCAAAACTAAAACTGATCTGACCCCATTCTATCACTAGCACACACACACACACACACACACACACGCACACGCACACGCACACGCGCACACACACACACACACACACACACACACACACACACACATGCACCCTGCTGGGACGGGAATATTTCAAATATTTAATTTGGGAAAAGGGGAAGGGAGAGAAGAGTGTTTATCAATATAAAGGATTCAAAATGTCATACAAACTTCTAAATGTTGCCATTGTTATTTATATGTTCTAACTTTAGTTTGTGTGGTGTTCACATAGTATGTCTACATATAAGTAAAACAATGTATCGCTGTCTCCGTTGTTGGCAATTATGTGTTCACTAGGTTTGCTTTAAGTCGTAGAAGAAGACAAGATAGATGTAGAGGGAGACAAGGGACAGAGAGATACTGGAAATAAGCAATGGTAGCTCCACAACATGTAAATCCATTAGCAGAACATTTCTCATTTATAAAAGATAGAGAATTAACAGTTCCCTCTGGTCTTCCCAATCTGTTCCACATGTTCCTCTCCTGCTCACAACCTAGCACTGGAACGTGCATTTAAAAAAAGCCAAAATATGATGCAGATTCCTTCTCTGTCCTTATTTGGAGAAGGGTGGACGTCCATATTGTAGTCTCCAGCCCAATATTGAGAGTTTAAAAATCCACATTGTGAATTTAGATTCACAGTGACAGGACGTTTTTAGAACTAAATCTTCAAGTATTTTTACTTTCTTTGATCTCTGATGTTCAAACAAATAGTGTTGCTGGCACCTGCAGCTAAACCCCCTGAGGTGCTTCTGAGAAAGCTTTGCTTTTGTTTTCCCTGGTAATTGTTAAATATGTGGTAAAAAGAATTGAGAGGTCTGATCTCAGTCGATCTCTGTTTCTGTCTGCGTTTTGGTTGAAAGAGACCAGACAGTCAGCAGTTAACATTTTCACTGGTTGCAAGATTCAACACTTTTTTTTGCTCTGTATATTTGTGTATTGTTTCTCTGGTGTGTGACAGCATGTGTTAGCAAGGGTTTGCAGCCCCTCGCGCCTAAGGGGCGAAATAATGTTGAAAGGAGGCAACACACGGGGGTTACATTTATATTTATGGTGAAACAGATTCACAGACTCACACACACAATGTCTGCATACTGTATGCACATGCATCAAACCTAAAAATATGATTCAAAGTGAAATGTATATTAAGGCTATCTTTATTGTAAACTCTATTGATGCTTATTTCTGTAATTTACATGTAATGTTTGATTTCAACGTCAGTTTTAGACTTCTGTAAGCTGTATGTTGGAATGTAATGTGATGATTGTGTCTTTTTTCTGAAGTGGAAGAAAATATATATTAATTTTGTATTTCTTCATGTTATTTTTATTGTTTGTTTACGTTGACCCTTTTCATCTGTAAATTACTGCTGGTGACACAGAACAGTGCCACTGGTGATTTCAGCACTACGGACAGCTCTTCATTCAACTTAAGTAGAGTTATTGGTTGTTTTTAACAAAGATTATAGCTTTTATTTCACAGTTGGCTCGATATGGTTCCCTTGGACTTTACCAGATGGTTGCCCAGTGAGACCAAGCACAAGGATGAAGGTTGTTTCACTGAGCCCACGTCGGCCCACCAACAACACAGACAGATATGGTATTCTACAAATCACATCTAGCAGCATAAATCACCTCTGATGGAGCTCCATGAGACGTAGACATGTGCAAGAACTGGTCTAACACCACTGGCACAGGATTGCTTCTTAGATGATATGCCCCTGTTCCATTGAGAGGGAGAGAAAGGGACTCATGAGGCGTAATGCTGCACATTTCTGCGGATGTTTATGTGCAGATGTTCTCAGTCGGATACTATTTCAGACTGAAATTATTTATGGACTGAAATAAATGGGTCATTTGAATATGAGCTACGCTGGCACAAAAAGGTGACAAATACGACAAAAATGCATTCGATGAACCTCTTTGTAAAACCAGGAAGTGGAAAATTGCATCATCACTTTCATAAATTGATAGTCTACAACTGTATGAGAGGGGGGGGTTGGGTTTCGATGTGCGCCGAATGTTTCTGGCGTGGTCGTGACCAATGCCGAGAAAAACTAGGTGGAGTTTTGTCTTTTTTCGTATGTAGTGTGACTCGAAGCCTTATCTTTGATGAAACAAGCATTAATTGATGTTTGGCACTCAGGGGCAGCTCATCAAGCTGTAAACACAATGTTGATATGGTAAATGTGGTTGCAAACCATTACTTAATTTACACATGCAGCAGAAACAGAGCAACATTATCATTTGAAGTTTTGTCTTTGTTAATGAAAGTCCAATGTTTGTTGGTTCTGTTTACCTTATGCACTATATTCCCCACCTAATCACTGACTTTGTCTGTCTGCCGTTGGCTGCAGGGCAGTTCGCATACAGTGGGTTTAACAGCTGCCGTAGCCACGAACAATCCTGAGGGGAGCAGCAAAACTGAATTAAGATAGGAAAGTTCTTGCTATAACCAAAACAATGCTTTGAAAGACAATACAAAGATCCCTAGAGCTGCAAGGTGATAATTATCTGTGGGTTCCTCACAAGCAACCCCTGTATCACTAGATACCCATTTGATCTATTGTTATAATACGACTATTGATTAGAGCAGAAAGAACTTCACATAATGCCATAATACTAAAAATAAGAAATCTTTATTTAAAGTGATAAATTGACAATTAACACACACACACACACACACACACACATGCGCGCGCGCGCGCGCGCACACACACACACACACACACGGGTCGACGTCACACGCTCCCCTGCTACTGACCATCTTTAATGGAGGGCAAGGGTTGGAGACAGGTGAGGGCCGAGACACAAAACTGGCTTTTTAAAGTTAGTATAGCTTAAGAGTTTTCTCTAACGTCTCTTAGTAACGAAAATATTAACACTGTAAGGACGTAAATATCATGCCGAAAAAAAACATACAAAATAAGAATTCAATTAGGAGGAAATTAAAAACAAGCACGGAGGGGTCTTAATAAATCCGCAATTTAATATTCTCCTGCCACTCTATATAAGTGGCCATTTCAGATATTAGGCGACACAACTTTACTGTAGTTATTGTCATGTGAAGTTTTAGTAGCCATATTTATGGCTACTCGGAGGCGCGTGCCCGTGCAGCGCTGTGTGAGAAAACGTGTTTGTGATGCGTCGTGAACGCGCCAATCTCAACTCCATACGCAATCTGGTCCGTCAGTATTTTCTATCTCACACACTCCGTCTCCCTCCTCGTCGTCTTTCCTCCGCCTCATGTTCCCACCGCCGCCGAGCCGGAGCTGATTCCCTGTCTAGCCGACACTGAGAGCTCGCTGCCGGGGGCCGGCGGAGTCCACAGAGCGGTGCCAGGATGAAGTTTTGGGGACCTTGTTCGGTTGGATTTTATATTTGCGTGGCCATGCTTTTCAAAGGTAGGTTTGGGAAAAAGTGATTACGTTTTTAGTTTGTTTCTCTTTTAAGGCACTTCCTTCAGTTAGTGCACGAGCCTTAGATCTTTATTAAAAATTACGTCGTCGGGGGTTTAGCATGTGTTTTGCATAATCTAGAAGTGACTCTGTATTGATCTTTATCCGTTATTCCTAAAGGGACTGATGGGGCTTTGGTGTGGTCTTTGTTGGAAGAATTTTCTACGATCAGGGAATGTGTTATGTTACTTTAGAAACAACTACAATTAAAGACAACACGCAAACCTGATTTAGATTGGAGGCAATCAGTCACACCTTATTTTTTGCTCACATCAAACCAAATGGAGTGGGTTCCTGTTGGGATGATAGAGATATAACTTTTTATTTTATTTTTTCATTTTAAATTATCAAGCCCAAAGAATTACTATAATTTGTTTTTTAGTGTCACAAATAATTGTAATGAACTGCTTTCTGAATCTTTGGATGACAAATGTGAATGAACAATCCACCTCTTTCTGCACCCTCAACATATTTCAGTTTAGTCTCCTTAAAAAGGTACACTTGTAAACATTTGTAAAAGGGTGATTTATTAAACAAAGAGTTTGGGTTTTTTTTCTAACACTGTGCGCATGCCAGTGTTAATGTTTGATAATTGTTGTGCAATTCGATTTTTCATGCATGACAGTAATTCTCTCCTAAGCCCCATCCCATCAGCATCATCAGCTGTAACATCCGGGTTGTTGACTTGTCAGTCTGTGAAACAGCGGCTTTGGTGAAGATACGTCTTCAAACCCTCTATGCATGTTCATGTGCATACCATATTTATGCGTGCACATCATGTTTCAACATCAAAGCTGCAACCTTCCACTTTCTTCAGATCTTTGTACCCATCCAGGTAGTAGTCAATGTGTTGGGAACGAGGAGGAGAGAAATGGCTTAAGGGAGAGATAAAAGGATGTATTACATGCTCACCTATGACAGGAGACCTGCACTGTCTTTCATGGACAGTCTACTTTCAAAGTTGTGAAGGTGCTGCAAAATACATATATAAAGCTACACAAGTCATATCATTTAGTACTGAGTCTAGAAATCGTAGTTTTTTCAATTTGATTTCTCTCAAACCATTCACAGAGGGAGCAACATACAATAGTTAGAGCATTAATATAGCAGTAAACCACTATTATCTATAATATATATAAACATATGGTGGAGTAATGTTTACCTGAGCAGAGGATGAAGTCGCTCTCCCTCTGTGAGTGTTATTGCTGGGAGCGTGCCCCACTGGCCAGCTCACAGCACTCACCCTCCAGTTGCCCCTCAGGTAAACACTGCTCTGTCAGACGTTTTGCTGTTTTACTATTAGCACTGTTAGCATCGTTAGCTGCGAGTCACCGGCTCAGCTGTCGTCATGGTTGAAAGGTAATGGAAATTAGAGATATCGATACTGATATTGGTACAATACTGACTCAGATAACTGGACCGTGTATCGGTACCAATGCACTAATCTGGTATCGTATATACCATTATATGATAACAATCCAGTGCATTTAAATGCATTTATTCGTTACATTTTGTTTTACAAAGTTAGGAATGCAATGTTTAAGTCAGTCCTGATGCTGCCTCACACATCACATAATGATCCCTGTCACTTCCACACACTGAGGAATACAGCTCATTGATTAAACACTGTTAAAGGATCGGTACTCGGTATCGGCCTATACCCAAAGCCCAGGTATCGGTATTGGAAAAGTCGGATTGGTGCATGGTGCAAGTACTCACAATTTCGTATTTAGCAGCTCTAAATTAACTTTATTTGAAAGAATTTGCTGCAGGAATAATGGAAATGATGGGAACAGTATATTGTTGTTTTTTATATTGTTGTTTCATGCCGAGTCACATGAGACTTTAGGCATGGGGAACCAGTTAGCCGCTTGTAAGCAGAGTATGTTCACATTCACTGTACCATTGATAAACAGCTTTAATCTGTCAAGGGAAACACAAAACAATATCCAAAAGAGGCAAGATAGGACAATTTAGTTCCCTTGAAATAGAAACATGACTTTGAGAAGTATTGGTCTGCAAACAGCTGTTGAGAAAGAGGATGGAGTGAATTGGACTCGGGCGGGTGACATTTTTTGTTTTAATCAAAACTAAATGTAAAAGATGAAACAGCCCCGTATTCAGGTGCAGCAAAAATACAATACATACTGTGTACGCTCCAATTAATTCATTTTCCTGACTCACCCTGGTAAGCGTGAAGTGGCCTGGCACAGATGTTGTAATAATATCTGCTTAATTTTAATGCAACGCCTCAACTCCCTTAGTGCCTTCTGCTGTCTCTTTCATTTATTCTCTTTTTCTCTTGCAGACTCTAAGATCTTTAATTACACAGTTTATGTTAAATTATCTTTTAATGCCCTTTTTCAGCATTTCAGTATGTGTTAAAGTATGATAAGTGCTGCTGTTCATTCACTGAAACTGCTAAAATGGTTGTTTTGCCTCAAATGTTTAAACTGTGAAACGGGTGTACCCGACATTTACATGTATACAGTGACAGTTCCTGAATAAAGTGTGAAGCTTTCTTGAAACAGTTTTAGTCCTACAAATATATGCAAGGCATGTTCGATTGTGCTCAATGTGGTGTAGAAGTATGTATGTAGCCACGCCCTCAGCGTTGCAACACAACAGAGGTTTTTGCTCCTGGATTAGGATTAAACCTCCAGTGGTTTTAGAGCTCTGAGCCCTGGACCATAGATTATAAATCTCATGTATGAATCCATCCATCCAAAACTCCATTAACAACAAACACCAAACACTCTGATCTTGGCTCACCACTGTAGATTGTCACATGATGCTGGGAAATGTTGTGCTAATGGTTGGGCCGGTGACTCGTCAGTTGCTTAAAGTATCACACACACATACGCATACACATTTTTTTGAAAAAGCAATCTGGTTAAAGATGCAGGTTTAAAGCTGCTAAACATCTGGATACTTCACTGCTGACCTCCCTGACTCTTTTTCTTGCCAACATATTGATATTGACATAATAACGAGGTCCTAGACCAAAGCCAATGTATACCTTAATTTGAATTCATGTAGACATGGTTAGTTTTAGAGGCAAACCTGTGTGTAAGCTTCACACGTGTGAATGCATACATTACGTATCCTCTTATTCACAATCATGAATATAATTCAAGGCCCTTTTCTTTCTTTCTTTCTCTCTCTCTCTCACACACACACTTTGTTGAGTCCCATTTTTGTTCACCTTTTAAATGACAGTTATCAAGGTCTTTGTCATAATATAAAGGAAACATAAATGGTCTCTTTCATCACCCCTTTAAAGGTCTGAAAAAGAAGGTGTTTATACAATATATACTATGTTCCGAAGTGACCGCTGCACAACTATCATCTTTATAAAAGATGTCAGTATGTCATGTACATACAGTAAGTGTTTCTAAGTATCTGCTGCTATTGTTGAACAATCAAAAAAATGTACAGAGTCATGTGAATCATGTTTGCCAACCCCAAGTTCATAACTTTTGTTCTACTTTGTGTATTGTTCCAGCTTTGAGGTGTAAATTAGATTTGGTAGATGCAACTGCTTCAGACAAACAAACTGTATTGTGGGAGTATCTTTAATCATCTGGCTCCTTCCACATCAACATTGTGTTATGTATATGCAGTGCTATTTATTTTTCACTTTCTCTTTCTGTTTCTCCCATACCTTCTCACACAAACACAAGATATTTGCATCAGAATGGCTGGAGCTGTGTAGCATTTGTCGTGGTGTTGACTGTCCAGCCCCTCAGGGAGTGGCGGTCTGTCACCAATTTCTTTGTGCATTGCTATTCAACCTCCAGGTTCATAACTCTAGTCCCACTGTCCCAGAGCATTCTGGGATCAGAGCCCTGTTAGGTTCCAGACCGGATAATAGACTTGGCTCTTTACATCAATTTTAAGGTTTAGCAAGCATGTTTACCATATTTACCAAACAAGATTACTCTAAATAATAAAGGATGTGTTTCACAATGCATTCTTTCCATGCTAGTACTGGGGCAATCCTCAAATGAAAGAACTTGCTGTCAGCATGTAAATGAATGTTGAGCTAAACTCTTTTTTAAGGTACAGTGTGTAGGATGTGATGGTTTCTAACAGTGTGGTTGCATATTACAACAAAATGAATAGCCCTCTTCTCACTCCTCCCTATCCAAGACTGCAGTAACGTGAGCTGTCGGGTTTTAAATGGTGTTAAATTATGTTCTGCCTCGCTCAGAGGCCATCCATAACCCTTATAGCACATTTTAGGAGCAATAAATGTCAGATAGTGTCTGGCAGTATTGTGGTTTTGTGGCACACGTCACCGAGCTTCAAAAAGCGTGTTGGAAAACTTTGGGGGCCTCCAGTTAACACGAAAGGCTCTATCTAGATCCATTGTTTGGTTTGTCCTTTCTGGGCTAACTTTATTGTTATTATCTTGAAAAGATATTCAGTGCAAAGCAGGTTAATTGCAGCCACAGTAAGCTATTCTTTTGCCAAATAGTCGTATCATCCCGACCCCTTTGTCACCACAGCTCTGCGGTGTTCTCGCTGTTTTTTACATCAGAATTTATGTCACATAATTAGGAACTTCAGGTATCACTAGAGGTCCCATGTTAGCCGTGTGTACAGTGTCTGTCTTACCGATCAGTTATTTTAATAGGGCCTGTGTCTCAGCATAAAGCATAAAAGTGCTAAAATCCCATCTGACACGACACAGAAAGAGATGAGGGAACAAAGCTCTCCAGACTTTCATCCTACCAGTTGAAAGTCTGTGTGTTGGACAGCGGTTCATCCTGGATGGGTTTAGCTGAGCTCATCAGGGGCACTAAAACAGCCTGATGTAAGAGGGGGTCACAAAGTGCTTTACTTAAAAATAGCTTTCATGATTTTTTCTTTCTTTGGGGTGTGTTTTTGTGTGTGTTTGAAAGGGAGAGGGAGAGCCGGTCCCTCAGGCAGCCTGTGTTTAGATAGCCTGTGTCTGATGAGTGTATTTGGAAGCCTCATCTGAACGCATTGACCCAGTAAAAAATATTCCGATGGGATAGAAGCTGATTTTCCTTGGTGTGTGTGTGTGTGTGTGTGTGTGTGACAGGTAGTGTGTGAGAGAGAGAGAATAATTGGATGCATGCGTTTATTTGTACCTCGGAACAAAAATCAATATTTTCAGTTGTGGAACTAAGTTGACCTTCTTTCTGTTTGTCTGGCCTCACTTGGTTTTCTCCCAAAATCCAGCCATTTGTCTGCACATGACGCTAACTAGTTGGTGACAGCACTGATTATGGCCATGAATTAATTTCCAGCTTTTTGTTAGTTTCCTCACAACCTAATCGGTTCTAAAATGCACTCATTTATTGCAGATAATTAACAAAAGTAAATTCAGGACAAGATTGAGCGACTGAAAAGGAGGATTAGAGGTAACAAGAGAGAGACATATATAGGGAGGTGCATCAAAAGAGGGGATATCATAAGATTTGGAAAGGCTTGTAAAGGGATGAAGACCCTAGTAGAGGGAGAGAGGTAAATCGAAATAAAGAATGACAATTGTGTGGTAGAATAGTAAAGGAGTGGGATATTCCAAAGATTAGAGTGGAGTTTACATGAGAAGGAAAGAGAGTGTAAAGAATTGGGATTAGATTCCCCTTTTATAATTATTTGTATTTGCACATGACATTAAAACTGTTAAATCCACCCACCTCACTGCATTTTGTTTATATGAATACACACATATCCCTCTTCATCCATCCATATTTTGCAAAGCTAATGTTGACTGTACAATTCAGAAAAAGTACACACAAGATGAATAAAGTTAACTGATTTCACCCGCAAGTAAACGGACAAGTTCAAAAATCCCAAATTTGTTTTACAAGCAGAATCGTAAGCTTTTAGGGGAGCTTTGAGTCACGAGCCAGATCTTTCAAATGCACCTCTCTGTTTGTTTAGTTTGCTCTGTTAGAAATAGCAGTTAGATAAAAACTCTTAATTTAAGGTCCACTTACTACAGGTAGCTTTCTTTCTGGAGCTTTCATCCTTTGATGAAAACTAAGAAGCTTTTGAGAGCTCTGGAAAAAGCTAGAAGTTTGACCTTCAGTTGATTGTGAATAAATGGAATTAACTTTCACACTCAGTGAACCTTTTTAGCATGAAATATAAAGCTGGTATACAACCGTCTTGAATACAATAGCAGTCTTTCAAATTTCGACAGATCCGCACTGTGTCTGAAATTTGATTTTCCTCATTCTTTGCACACACTATGGAAATGTTGCTTTTTAGCTGATGCTCAGCAAGAATATCCTTTATTTTATATTCATGGTTGCAGCTGTCCCTTCCTGACTCAGTAGAGGCCAATGTTGTCAATATCAGTTTTTTCAACCATTTCTCTGTGCTGGTGGCTGTCAGTTCTTAATGTGTGGCTCCTAATCCTATCCTAAATAGTGGGTCTCATTCCAAAAACACCCACAACATCATTTTTGTCCTTATATTTGAATTTGTCTAAAACTTTACGTCAGGGGCTGGAGCCTCTCCCGGTTTGGACTGAAAGGTAGGGTGACACATTCTTGGACACTTTGTTTCACCACCACACAGAACAAATGCATAGATATGTGCAGACCAAATGTACTTTTCTATGAGTCCTACATTTTCCATTTCCTCTCACAAGAATCTGCGAGACAGCTCTCACATCCAATAATGTTCTAATATATGTTGATTATTATATGTATGTTCCCTTTTGTGCCGATGCCTTTGGGGTCCTGTATGTGTCGAGAAGCAGCCTGGCTTTGCTTACAATATTAGAACAAATTGTATATGCAGACACCACTAGAATCTAGCAAAACATTATGATATTAGTGTAGACTAATCTTTACCTGCAACTATAAGTAAATACCAGGTTTAAACAGACGGAACATAAATGCAAAAAAAAGGGTTTATTTAGAATTTAAATGACAACATTTGTATTAAGCTTCCAACTCTTTATTACAACCCTAGAATTGTCTTGTATTGTTGAGTTTCTATTGTTTACTGATTAGGAGGGCAATGTGTTTATTATGCGTCTATTATTTGTATTTATGGTGCCGTTACATTTTGTGTAAGAAGGGAAGGGTCATGTATGGGATCCTCGATCCTCGACCTCCGCCGTCTATTTACATGAAGAGGGGGAACGCTGCTGTGTGTCCCTGAGTGTGTCTAACAAGTGGAGAGTATACAAGGACGTATCTTACTATCTGAATAATGTACTCTTTAGATAGAAGGAACATACTGAGCCTTTGACTTTAAATCAGGTTTTTGTTGATCAATGGCGCAATCCCTTTCTGCTGCCTGAAGATAGCGATGTGCCAACAATGTGCCGGACCACACTGCATTTAAAGACCAACAAAGGGTTGTATTTAAAGGGCACATTTTATTTTCTTTCTAGAGGCAACAGGAAAACATTTTCAATGACACCGCCAGACTAGACATTAATTAATATTTCCCTGATCTTCTTATGATAATATGTGTAAAGAGTTTGACTTAAGTGTATTTAGATATTTAGAAATAATGATGATTCCCATGGCTTTAACCTGATGGAGTATTCATTTTGCATCAGTTGCTTATCAATAACATCTCTGTGTTTAACACACATATTCTTGTCTTTATCAAGGAAGTAAGAGTATTGGTAGTAACATTGATGACACTAAAAGGTCAATTGGACTACATTACAGTGACATCTAATGAAAACTAGTGATTCAGTTTAATGTCAAAAAGGTCACTGGGTCAAAAGTTAAAAGCATCATTAGAATCTGTTTTCCTTGGTCGTCCTATTTTAAATATAATATAATATTGTATATTTGTCTTTATCTTATCTTCTGCCTTCGTTGGTAAAACAGTCATTCATGTTCTCATTTACATTTTGTGCAACACATGCACGTATGTATTTGAACAAAAAGCATCAATAAGATCTATGACACATGTAAATTCATCTGAAACAAAACATTTTTTTTTCAAAGATAAGATTTGGATAAATACAGCTTTTAAGAGGTCTGAGAAAAACTTTTCTATTGTGTTCTTTAAATATAAGGTCAAGGATGCTGAAGAGGGAGGAACATAAAGGGACTGCTGAACAAATGGCAAATCCTAAAGCTCCCTTATTCCCTCTATCCCCTCCTCTCCTTCCCTCCCTGTGCTGGAGTTTATTTGATGAAGCCTCTCGCTGGGTTTTGTAAATATCTTCTTGCCAGCTTCTCATATCAGCTTCATTAGTGATGAATAAACAAAAGAGAAAACGCAACAAACTAATAAATGTATCCCTTCATCCCTGGCGTATACATTTGTTTGGGATCTAAGTTGGCACAGTGGTTTATTGTATTTGATTATTTCATTCCTTCTGAACACGGTTTTACGAGACGAGCAGCTACGGAGACTGAGCTTTCAATTCTTTTTCACTGACTATTAGTTTTGTTGTGTTCGTTTGGACCTCAGTTCACAACAGTAATAAAACACAGGAGACACCCCGGAAGGAGGTCGGCAGTATAGCAACTGAAGATGAGGCTGTAGTTAAATTTGAGTGCACATGTGTACGCAAATTACATTGTGCATTGATGGACAGATTTATTACTTTATGGTGCTGTGTTTTGATTTTTTGAGATTGTGTTTTTACACAGAAGCCATCAGCTATTAGAGCTATTGCATGGGTGACAATACAAACATGCAGACACAAGATACAGTGCAAAAGTGTGTCTGTATCCATGTCTCAGTGTGCATGTGTTTGAATGTGTCTAGGAAAGCCATGGATCTGTCAATCCAACTTCCACATAAGGTGAACTTCTGTCTTTTTTTTGTAATTTGCAATATATTGAGATCATTATCAGTGTGGTCTGGTTGTGTTTGTGTATGTGCATGTAAGTGATTGTCTGTCTCTGTATCCTGTTGTTTTGAAACAAATGAGAAATGTGTGAAATGTGTGTTGAAGGTTAGGAACAGAGGATCAATAATGGTGATAAGAGTCGGGCCAACAAACCAATCATTTTAATCACCCTGGACCTTAAGACCACACCAACAAACAGCCATGTCACTCTTGTGTGTGTCTGTGCGTGTTTGTGTGTGTGTGTTACAGTCTGTAGATGTATATGCTGATGTTAGCCCACATCTAAATCTACAGTATTCATTATTCCTCAGATCTTTCAGCTCACCAGCAGACCTATATACCTTACACTGTTCATACCAAGATTACAGGAAGAAATATAATCAGAGACATATTGGCACAATCTGAATGAACTGAAGAGGTAAAGTATGTGGCAGTGTGTTTGAAACTCTATCAGGTACATTATGATCTGTCTGCAGGCTGGTGCCAGCAAAGGAAGGGTAAAAGGTTAGGAAGGCCATTCAAGCTACTTTCTGGATTAGAATTCAGCCGCAGTACACAAGTATCATTTGCAGGAAAGGGATAGCTCAAGCCAAAACACTGATAGCATTTGTTTTTTAAATTCTGCACTGAACATTAATCCAGCACAAGATTTACAGTTTAAATGCAAATAAGAAGACTGCACCCTCTTAGTCTGTAAATCAAGGAGTGACCTTCAGAAACTGTAATCAATGGAGGGGTGTACCTTCAAGTCTGAAATATGTGGTAACTGCTGGTGGTTATGTGTGAGGGGCCTTTAATTTGAGATCACATAAACTTTCACCCAAGGTCAAGAATGAATTACTATGCTCAAATGTTGGTGCTTAGATTTAAACAACTTTTAATGCAGATGCTTTGTATATTTCAAATAATCCTCAGACAAATCATGTTTCTTTTGTTTCCTCCAGGATCCCTGCAGGGAGAACACCAGAGGAGGCTGTACAAGGAGCTGCTGGCTAACTACAACCGACTGGAGAGACCTGTGGTCAATGACTCAGCCGCCATTCTAGTGGAGCTGGGGTTCACACTGCTGCAGATCATAGACGTGGTGAGGGAGACAGCATTAACTTTGCGTGCGTGCGGCACAGTGTTTCATCTGGGCAGTGTTGAGCGTAGGAAGTGTGACAATATATGTACCAATATACGTAATATAAGTGTGTAGTTTAATGGAAAACTGAAGTGGAATTGTACCACGAAGCGGTGGCTTGCATCATTTACATTTTAGTTAATTAGCTGAGCGTCACATACAGAGAGACTTTATATGATAGCAACTGTAAAAAAGTAGATTAAACTCACATCACAATTATTGCAGTCAAGAATCCAAAGGAAAAGTGAGAGAAAATGCTTGAAAAGAAAAACAGCATTTTAATATTATCATTGCAAACAGAGACGGCCTGATGTGTGTATCAAGTTGATGTGTGTATCAAGCTGATGTGTGTATCAAGCTGATGTGTGTATCAAGCTGTGTGTATCCTTAGTGACGCATCCAGCGGCAAGTTTGTGCTTATGGAACGGTGTTAAATGTTGGCGGAAGTAATGCACTTCTGCTGTTTGACTTCTATTACATAAAGACCCTCTAGGGACACATTCATTCAGACCACACACATACTGAATACATTTTCACTAATGTTCCTGGGTGAACTTTCTACCTGAAAGTCTACAATTTGCATCTTTACAATTTACTGACACGTGGCTTAATGATTGCTTTTTCCTCTGTCAAATTTTAAATCGATGAATACAAACCAGTTGGCTGTCTCTTTTCCATGGATCTGACACCCCCGAATATCCGTTCTGACAAATTGTAATTGTCCTAATTCCTCTTATAACACATTATTCCACTGTTTGTAATCTTTATTCATCGAGGTCAAGCTGGCTGAGCATAGTTATTTATTTTGCTGCTCCACTGAAGCAGTGTGTGGTTAGGGCATCGTTCAAACCTCCATGAAGTAACACATGGCTAGCAGTAGTGCCCAACGATGCGTCGGGAGTGCCAACACATGGGACTCCTGCTCAATTGATATGCTACCTCAAACAACACTCCCCCACAACGCAGTCCCTTGCGTTGTTTTAACGCTGTGCTGTTTTCTGTGTAGATTCTTTTTATTTTTTGTTTTTTGTTTTGATCCTAAAGATTAGTTGCAGAGAGAGTCATTGACGTTGCTCCTCTCCCCTCCATGTTTTCTCATGTTGTCTAGACTGTAGATAAGAAGTGTCAAACTCTCCCTCAGGGCTGCTTCCCTGACAGTGTTCTGTCTACCTGAGTTTGACACACCAACACTTTCTCAATTCATGACAATTAGCATTCCTTCCTCCCTCCAGCCTGTGACCCAGAAATCAGTCGAGGTCTACTATCTTTAATGACTTTTCAAATAGTTAAACTTCTGCTGAGAAAACTTCTGCTGAGAGTAGCAGGAGGCCTTCAGATGAATTCTCGACTCATTAAACGCCAGAGAGGACCAACAACTTGCAAGACACTTTGCAGGCTGCATGTACATGTTTCAGTCAGCCGGTCCACAGAGAGAATACACGTTGGGGAAATGTTATCATTAAACGTTATTTGTGAGTGTAATCATGTTTTTTAGCGTCTGAAGGAGATAATTCAAGTAACCTAATTTACAAACTAAGACGGTAATGTCTTGGCCAAATAATCAGCAGCATATAAAACATACAACATCGTAGTTACACATATTCTAACTTAAAATATGAATTATTGTACAGTTTTTTTATTCCTGGGGATTTTTTGCCATTGTTCCCCCTTTATGGATAATATTTCATGATCATTAACGAGTTTGCAATCATGCTTTTCAGATAATACATAACCAGACAATATCCACATAATTCTCAACATTTGTGTGTTTCTCTGCCCCTTAATTAAATAAACGAACAGACACAGATGAACCGTTGAGTCAAGAAAAGAAACACAAAGCATCTTTTTTCTTTTTACGTGATTAGTATTTTTGTTATTTATTATTGGAGCCAGCATGGTATTTTACAGTACATCCTGATTATTCAAATCCACTGAGAACTACTGTATTTTAGGAGGGAGTAATTTGTCAGATGACTCGACAGTGAAACTATTCAACGGAACTAAACTTGCTTATATAAAAACAGCTTTTACACAGTTTTACAAAGCCTGGTTTGTTCTTCTTTGAATATGCAAAGCAACTGCACTAATGCAAACGTATTTTTCCACTATATTGAATATGGATTGGCCTGGTTTTCTTCCCTTATACAAAAGAAAAAGAAACATATTCTCTCTTCCTCTTCCTCTCTTTTCTGTTTCTGTTTTCAGGATGAGAAGAACCAAGTGCTGATGACCAACGCCTGGCTGCAGCTGGTGAGTCAAAGTTTAAGAAGGGCACGTCATCATCAATTGAATGTGCTTTAATTAGATTTCTAATTTTATTACACTATTACTGTGTTTTTCAGATTACTAGTGCCACTACATTAAGTGCTTGTTGATGATATTAAATATTAACCATGCATGTCCAGAGATACAATTAATTTCCTGGATTGATTCTTTGAACTTGCTCACAGTCTAAAAGCATGCTTTATAATCTAACATTCACTTTATATCCAGTATTTCTAGGCACTAGCTCATCCATACAAGTATTTTTGTAGTTATCTGCAATTATATTCAACGCTCATAATTTCACATAACACTCATCCTCAATACTGGAACTCGGCCACCAGTTGTTGCAGTGTGTGTGTGTGTGTGTGTGCGTTTGAGGGATGCAGTGCTTTGTGTGTGTCCATGTCCAATGCCATCCTCAAGTCAGATTGTCGAGCACAAAATGAGGAAAGCGGAGGAGGAATAAGAGCAAGAGTGCTGCATATTTAAGTGCTAGTCAACTTGATAGTTAATGGACTTATTGCCAACAGGCTAAACTTTCCACTGACAGTTTCATAGCCTCAAGCCAAATTAGTCTGTGCAACAGTTTCAAGTAGGACACAGTTTGCTTGGTGCCCACTGTTAAGTGCAGCAGCAATCTCGACTCGATGTTGGGGAAGATGGGCTGGCCCAAAATACATAACAAGATTTTAAAAAGCAGAGAGAAGAACCATCCCTTGTTTGTTATTCAACAGTGTTGTATTTGCAGTGCATTTTGTAGACTAATATTGTAGCGAGTTGGCTGTAAACGGTAATAGACTGCTACATTATTTAAGCCTTCGGGTATGACTGCAGGAATAACCCGATCATTTCTTGATAACTTCAGAGTGGCTGTTTAATTTGGAAAACTGAGACTGCAAAAATCATTTTAACCCTCAATTTTCATTTTGCTTCTTGGCAAGATACAGCCAATCTTATTTCTATTAAATATGCAACTTTCTTGTAAAAGTTCAATATGATTAGTTCAACTAGCTATTGGACATAATGTTTTTTTTGGCAGAGCATGAGAGTTATTTCACCCATTTCAAAAAAATGTTAGGTCTAGTGAAAATCTCTCTCTGTCTCTCTCTGTCTCAGTACTGGACAGACATCTACCTGAGCTGGAATCCAGAGAAGTACCCCGGTGTTCAGAACCTGCGATTCCCTTCAGACCAGATCTGGACCCCGGACATCCTCCTTTACAACAGGTCAGCCACATTTTATAATAATAATGAATCAAATGACAATGTGAAAACAATGTTACAATGAAAGGGGTAGCTCTTAGTGATAATCTGAATCTGCAGCTTCAAATGGCTTTATGGAGCTTTATTGTGAGTTTCAGCTCATTGTTTAGCTCTTGGCAAAAACTTTACTGTTTTCCTTACTTCACATCACTCTCACCGTGTTCTCAGCTGCACAAGGTAGCTGCTTTTAGTGAAAAATCTCTTAAGAAACACTATACTGCATGCTAAACAACAAACAGCAGTCAGGCACAGTTATTGAATAGCTGGTGAACATAGTGGAGCATTTAGCAGCTAAAGAGCAAATTTGTCCGACAGGAGACTGTGAGCTAAAAGAGAGTCGTATTGGGTGGTTCACCAGGGGACCAAAACATAACTCCAAATGAATGTTAAGGTCTGCAACTGTCAAAAACGTTGGCAAAACAACTTATAAGATGATGAAATGTTTGAAGCAAATCAAATTTCCACTTCCCCAAGATGGCCGAAAAAATCAGGTAAATCAGAGCATTAAATGTTCTCTTTTTTTAGTTCAATATAAATCATTTTTTGTCTCGTTGTCAAACTTGATAAAATAGGTGTTGTAATCCACCAGTCAGTGCAGCAGATAAGCACACCTGTCAGAGATGGCATGTTTTCTTTCTATGTTTATCTTTGGGTAAGTGTGTTGGAGTGATTGAAATATCAGTTTAATCCTTCTGATGCGCTGCTATTTTATTAAAATCTGTCTTTAATCTCCACAAACTATCAGGGTTATTTTAAGCCAATGTGATAAACAATCACGCCCAATCAAACATAAAACAGAGAAAAGGGATAAATAAATAATCTACTTTATTCTTATTGCTGTGATGGAAATGTGGTCAAACACTGCAAAAAAACAAAATCCTTCCAAGTATATTCGCTTACTTACTTACACTTAATATAAGACTCAATCAACACTAACATTTCAGTGAGATAAAACTACTTATTTTTAGACAATGCACACCACTGGTGAAATATAGCTCGACATGAGTTTTTCAAACTAAGTTTAAAATCTCTTAATCTTGAAAGGTCTAAATATTACACTGCAAATGTTCCCGCTCTGGGACAAATAATGGATTATCTTATTTTACTTTACATTCATTGTTGTCTTATTTTATAAGTGGCATTTTTTTCCGTGAAGAGATTTTCTTTTAGAAAGACAAAAGTTGTATTAAGAGATAAAACATTTTGACAATTAATTTGCTTTCTTGAAATAGAACTTATTGGAAGTGACTTGTTACCATTGACAGAACATCAACTGTCAATAAGTCTTCCTAAGATGCAGCGCAGTGGCTGACAAAGTCTGTCCATCTCCTTGATGATTAGATTTGGACGTCCTTGTTAACAATTAAGATACTAATGTCATGAAATGAATGCTGATGAAGAGCTATTGGTGTGTAAAATGCTGCATTACATTGAATCATATATGGCTGTTTTTTAAGAATTAAGGCAACATACAGGCTTAGAGCAAAGACAACATTTCAATGAGTTAAATTGAAAGAGCTCATTGCATTCTTTTTGTTCAGTTCAAGCTGTATCCACAGCTTCTTTATAAGACTTCCCAAGTCTATTAGAAATGTAGGCCATTTGTTTTTCTCCAAAACAACTAATTGCATTGTGTTTGCATGCTTGAGTGAGAGACGCATGAGTGTGAGATTGAGGTGGAAGTGATACGAAGAGATGGATTCAATTGCAGAGAGGGATTTAATTACATAGATACGATGTGTGAAGCAGCTTGTAAAACAGAAACTTGATAGATTTGAACACATGAAGTGAGATTTAGAGAGAAAGACAGCTTTGCAGTCTTCATGTTACTTTGTGGCTGGAGAGGAGAGCCTCAGATGTTTCTCCTCATTCCCATATTTCCCCCCAATACACACACTCAAAATAATGCACATAACAGGGAATACGAGGACAAAACAAAGGTTTTGGGGCATTAACCCAAATTTTAAAAGCTCAGCTTTCAGACCTGCCAGGATTACCCATGCTAATCTCCCTGCCCCCTCTGCCTCTCCTCTTCCCTCTCTACCTCCATCATGCATCCCGTCTTACAATCTCTCTTCTCATCTCATTTTTTGTGTCTCCCTTCGTCTCTCTTTCATAACTCACTGTCTCACTATAATTCACTCGATTCAATCAACTCTTTTTCTCCATTCTTTTTTTATTTTTTATCGTTTCCAGCCTTCACAGACTCCTCTTAATAAATCCTCCCAGCTACCTGTCTCTGTCTGTCAAGGTGTCAGCATGTAACTCTGACACGTGCCCTCTCTTATGCTGCGTGTTACTCTGCTACGTGCTTAAATAATATCTATTATTTGCTATTTGGCACTTAACACAATATACAGATGATGATGGTGGAAATGTCATATTTTGGCTCTAGCTGAGTAAGGGGTCAACAAAGTTATTACAGGTCATCCTCAGAGGAACCGTGAATATCTTTACAATATCATGTGCCAATCCATCAAGCCGATATTGAGATATTTCCCTGGATAAACCAACACTTTGATCGGCTCCTGGCGTAGAGGAAAGGTCAGGGGAAAGTCATTAGGTTTTATCCTCTGATAATAATAAATATCTGAACTTACATGGCAATCCCTAGAAAGTCAGCATATTTCAGCAAACAGGTTACAGATTTTGTGTTTTAATGCACATATGTTGTATATAAATGTAATTTTTAGAAGAAAGGATTGCAAACAGAAATGTATTCATTGTAATTCATTGTAACAGCCACACATGGATGACTCAGCTTGGGCAATTGAAGGGAAAAAAGCAGTGCTGGTTTTCAGTTAAGGACGATTGCCTCTCTGTGACGTTAGAAATGATGAACCTTGAACTGAAGCTGAAGGAGAAGATTCAGTTTACAGCCGAGCCGAGATCCCCATGTGCCTCCTTAGGAGAAATGAAAATGTACAGTTTTAAGCAATAAAATGGTTTCGCTGCTGAAAAGACACACAAACACATCTAACTAGTTACACCACACACACACACACATATATAAGCTCTCATGTCACACAATTACAGTAAATAAATGTGCACACACAGGCACACAAATTGTAAACACGCCCACTCTTAACCAGCCCATCACATCCACACACACACGCTGTCACACAATTACAGACCGTAATGGCACAACATGCAACATTACACCGCGGGCCATCAGTGCGCAGCCAATAACACGCTCGTCTTACTGTGTTGAATAGCAGATGCATTTAGGTTTATTTGCATGCATCACAGTCGATACCTAGTCATAAATCCCTTCATTAATTTCTACTGTTTTAATATGAAGTTAATGATGTTTAAGAGTGCTGAGGTCAGATGTCATAATGCGATCAAAGAAAAGAGGAGCGAGATGAAGGAAAATCTGATGTTGACTTTGATGAGTCATTCGGCTCATCTCATCCAAGTGTGAAATCGCCCACATAGCTCTCATATTGTGCTTACACTCACTCACGTGGTCTATAATGAGGTTTCACGCATGGGTAATCTATACTGTCATGAATTTGCAATATTTCAACCATATCCATGCATAGTGCCTGGGGACATTATTTTGTTACTCGCCATAATGGGTGACAGTGTTTTGGTTTTTTTGTACTGGGATTGAAGAATGGGATCTTCCAATTCAGTTCAAAGAGTTTAAATTACTCAGCTCATGAAAACGGAACCTTCTGATGATCAATGGAAGATTTTAATAGATATTGAATAATATAATATTCACGAGAAGGTTATGATGAAGTACAAATGAGTGTGGCCTCTACTGAGACAGAGGTGCATGTTTGCTATGAAGCTCATCCACTTCACTGATGAGATCCTCCGGCGGACTCCAGCTCGTCTGCCGTTTGTGTGTGTCAGGCGAGCATGATGTCGTGTGCGCGTGATTGTGTTTGTATAAGAATATCCAGATCTAAAACAGCTGCTATGTAAGCCGTTGACCTCCTCTCTCATTAGAGGGTAAAGCCAATGGTCTCACTTGAATGGGGATCGATGAGACACATGAAGGACGTCCAGCTCAGGTAAACTACGGACAGAATCCTGATTTTCCAAGAAGTGACAGTAGCTGTACAACACAGAGCGAGCATTGCGACAGGCCAGAAAGATGGAAGGGGAATTAATTGAATAAATGGATAGTCAGAGGGATTCTTTTAGATGGTCGGATGGTTGAATGAATGAACAGATGGACTGATGTGATGACTGTTCTGTGATCCATTAAATTAATATATACTTTTTTAATGACCCCCATGAAGAAAATGTGACAGTAAATAATGTTTCTGTGAATTTGTAAATGAGGTCTAACCTAATGTTTTCCATAACTCTAAGGCTCCTCTTATTCTAAATACATTTTCCTGCACAATTTGCATGTCCAGTATGTGTGCAAGGTGAGCATCCAGAAGACTCAGAGACTATCGAGTGCAATCTTAGTCTAATTAAGGATAAGCCTCTGGGGGCGAAGGGGCTATATTTCAGAGGTTCTGATGTAGACAGTGGATATCTAGGCCAATACTTCCTTTTCCATGCGCTGCTCATTGTTTACACTCCGATTAGCAACCTGAGATTCGAGACAACGTGTATAATCAGAGGATTTCACACGTAGCCACTTTACAAGTACATTTTCTCTTCTCTTTGCCCACAGATGCTGCACGATTGCAGAATCTGTTCATACAGATTAGAAATAATAATGTTCAGAATACACAATGATTTGTTTGTTTCATCAACAATAATCAGTTTTTCTTGACACAAAAAGCAAAAAAGTATATTTTTAGTTTATTTTTTATAGCCCAATATCACAAATTATGAATTTGCCTCAGAGGGCTTTACAATCTGTGCACATACGACATCCCTGTCCCAGGACCTCACATCGGATCAGGAAAAACTCCAAAAATAATAGAAAAAACTCTTTCACAGGGAAAAAAGGGAAGAAACCTTCAGGAGAGCAACAGAGTAGGATCCCCCTTTCCCGGATGGACAGAAGCAATAGATGTCATGTTACATTTTAATTCTTAGTCTGGCAGCGAGATCTCGCTTTAAAGATCAGTGCATTTAAAAAAAATTTTTTTAACAGTATGTGCTCATTTATTGCACCCTGGAAACACTCTTAACTTTGTGGCTTCATTATTTTTGTCATTTGTGCGTGCGTGCATGTGTGCGTGCGTGCATAGATAGCAGCAGGTGCTGAGTGAGTGAGAAGAAAGCTTTGGTGACTCATGTCCCATGATGAAGGAACCTGTCACTGCCACTATTGTCAATGTCGGTCAGTCTCTGTTTCCACTGCCCCACTCTCACACGTCCACAGTACTCTCTCTTGTGTGTGTATGTGTTGTACAAGAACACTCCCGTTCTCCCAGGGCTATCACTTGCCCAGTAGTATGCATATTTAATGGTTAAAATGTGAACATGCTAAAAAGTATTTTCTTTTAAAAATGTAAAATATTTTCCAACAATTAATACCATTATTAATAGTTTGTCTGAAAAGAATGTTTCTGATTAAATGAGCCAGTTGTTTTTTCAGTATGATTATATCTTGAAGCAAGCTGCAATAGAGTAGAATCAAAGTAAATCTAATTGATCTTTTTCAGATAACTATAAATATCTTGTATTGTTCTGGATATCCCCTTTTATGCACATACATAACTTGTACAATATATGTCCTTTCCAATAAACACACACAGTCCAGGACATGCTTAATATATATATAAGCACTGTAAGCACTGAAGGAAAAGTGCACACCTTCAGATGAAGTAAGGCCAAAGCTTAAATAATTCATTGCATGACCCACACATCCCCCCTGCAGCAAGAGCCACACCTGATAGCAACACACACAGAAGAGAAATAAATCTCCACACTTAACCCCCGGCCAAGCGGTAAATCACTCAATCTTGAGCAAAGGCAGTCACAAATAAAATTGGTCCATCTACACATTTTGTTAAGATGCACGCCACGTTCTTTTTGTCAGGGCTGAAAGAGTTTCGAGGATGTTTCAGACACACCGGCGTTATCTCTCTCGCTGGGGATTGCATTGTGTGTGTGTGTGTGTGTGTGTGTGTGTGTGTGTGTTGATTTGTGTGTGTGCATGTAGTGGTGTAGTGTGGCGTGTCCTCATGTTGTATATGTTCAGTCTGTGGGGTTGACTTCTGAATTGGTGTGTAAAGTAATAAGGATTTCAAAAGGCTTTTATGTGGCCTACTATGACAAACATAGGACTTACTGTGTACGTCAGGAGCATTTTATGTAATGAGTAAAAACTCTGCACTGCTTCGCAGTCACATTTGCTATTCTTTCCGACACCAGGTCACACAGAAGGGAATCGTGCCCTTTTTTTGAGTTGTTTCCCTTTTCTTCAAGCAGTGATTCTATGCTGCTATGGATTATTTTCGCCAACATGTTCACCTATGGCTGTTCATCAAATGTTGAGACATAAAACAATAATATAAAAAGGGTGAATGGATTGAAGGATGATGATTAGTTGCCTCCTCATTTTTAACTGTATGTAATATTCACGATGTTCAAAGGGATTCTTTCCCCAAAATAATTTAAAACTACATATTATATACATACTAACTAACTTTAGATCTTCCTGACTAACAAACTAATATCCGACAAGGATTTACATCATAACCGAGAGTAAACCTTTGTTTAATAATGTCCGGCGTTACACGCTGCGATCGTGTGTCTGGCTCTGTAAAAAGAGAGATACCCCTAAACTTAACTTTTTTAACAGGAGTTTAAGTAACCTCTTTTTCTGGAACTAAAATCCCAGAGTTTCCCTTGTCTAAGAGGGAACTAACTCTGAGTTTTTACGAAACACATAAACAAGTAGCAATGCAGAGGAAAGGAGATACTTCCTTCCAGCTAGTTGCGACAGTGGAGAATCAATTTTTATGAAAACAATTTTGGCCGTATATACAAGGAAACAAAACAGAAGACACTGACCGAGTTCAGACTTTGCCTCTGGCACTTCATTCAAGAGTTCAAACTCTCGCCGACACCAGAGGAGCTACTTTTTAATTCTTAATTAGAGTTCAACTGGAGTGCCAGAGCTGAAGTGGCTCGAAGTGTAGGTGTTTCGATATTTTCTTTACTGTAAGTATCTGTTCCCAAAGGTTTCGTCTCTCGAGACTTTCAGAGAATAGAGATCTACCTTATTCAACGGCTTCATTGATTTTTGTTGATGTTTGAAAGTGATGGAAGTCAAAAACCTGTCCATGGCTGCCATTATATCATTTAAGCAGGTCGGGAGTTGCAGAGCCTTGAAAGAGGCATCTGAGGTGTTTTAACATTTAGTGGCCAAACAGACAGATTATTTCCCTCAGGACTCAGTTACTGTTTTCAAATGAATGTTGCATCCCTCATAATACGTTTCTTATTCAGTAATTTGTCTTAACCAAATTTGCATACTCTTATTATTTCATTCTGAGCCCTCATCTTTATGATAATACAAATAAACAAAACCTATTTCAAAGTAATTGCCAGCATGATGTCAAAAACAATTAAAAAGGCAATAAAGAGATATCAGAAAGATAGAGCTGCAGCTCACAGCAAGATGATGAAACCTGTTTAACACACACATTATTCTCTCTTATTCTCTCCCCAGTGCGGACGAGCGGTTTGATGCCACCTTCCACACCAACGTCCTGGTGAATGCATCCGGCTACTGCCAGTACATCCCCCCTGGCATCTTGAAGAGCACCTGCTACATTGACGTGCGTTGGTTCCCTTTCGACGTGCAAAAGTGTGACTTGAAGTTTGGTTCTTGGACGCACAACGGCTGGCTGCTGGACCTCCAGATGCTGGATGTGGACACATCCACCTACATACCCAATGGGGAGTGGGACCTTGTGGGTAAGAGAGAGATGCACTGTGTATGCTGCAAGTACAGATACCTATTCTGTTGGCTGTACTCTTGATGTGTAATGATACAGTTACACAACTAATGTGTAATATATTTTTTGTTAGTAGTATATAGTTTGTTGAGGACCTTCCAAGCCGGGTGTTTCTAGTGCCTGTGCCCCTCGGGGCGGTTAGTTTGCTTAAAATGGGTGTCAGACAGCAGCAGATGGCGTACAGTAGGAATGTTTGACATGTTGGCAGGTGTGTAGCCAGGCCATATGTGAGAGCAGCACACCACATCCCCAGAGTTGGAGTCCAAGGTGAGAAAGATCAACGGTCAAAAATCTGATCTGACTTTTGTTCTTCTTTTTTTTTGGCATGCTTAACATTTCAGCTAATAATACAAAGAGAAGATAAAGGCACAGCACAGTTCCAAGCCTGGTTTACACACATTATACAAGCTAGTAAGTCTTGAATTACTTTATTAGTCTACAAAATCGGCCTGACCTGAATGCATTGTGGTTCTCTCTTAGGGGTGCCAGCCAAGCGCAATGAGCTGTACTATGACTGCTGTAAGGAGCCCTACCCTGATGTGACATTCACGGTCACCATGCGCCGCAGGACGCTATATTATGGCCTCAATTTGCTCATCCCATGTGTGCTGATCTCTGGCTTGGCCCTGCTGGTCTTCCTGCTTCCAGCAGACTCTGGAGAAAAGATTTCTCTGGGTGAGGGGGGCTTAAACATACACACTTATTATTGATGAAATGACTTTGCAAAACATTTGAAAACTGTAATATCAATCTATGTAAGAAAGATAGAAAGAAGGTGAAGATGTTCGTTACGTTTTTAAGTACCAGGCTTTTGGCAAGTAAAAGAAACTTGAAGTAATGTGGTTTTCAAACACCAACAGCAACATACAACATTTGTATTCACTTTGTATTCAGCACAGATGCATAAACATATTATGCACACTCACAAACATGCAAGAACATAACTGATTAGATATGCAAGTAATTACAGGAATGATTTCATACACCAGTGACCCTGATCACAGCGTTATGTATCTGCTCATGTTCTCTCTCTCTCTCTCTCTCTTGATCTTTGTCTCAAGGCATCACTGTGCTCCTTTCGCTAACTGTCTTCATGCTTCTGGTCGCAGAGATCATGCCTGCCACGTCCGACTCTGTTCCTCTCATCGGTGGGTTATATTTATGTGTTTGTGTCTTGTTGTGTAACATGCTCAAGCGGGCATGAATGTAGAACCACCTCCTGATGATTCCTTCCTGGTGGAAGTGACACCGGCACGCCTAAGAATACAATTTTCAATGAAATATATCTCACCAGTTTACCTCTCGATATAATGTAAATGGTCTTCTGAAAAATTGATATATAGAAACCCATCTTGGTGTCTCGCTGGACTTTGGTTTGAGAAACCTGAGAACATCTACACATAATTCAGATCACCCATGGATGAGGTTGAGTAAATTGGGCGGACAGAACTTACAACAGCTGTTAGGACCATTAAGAAGTTTAATATGTCTGATTCTCCATTGGATGAAGAAAAGAAGGTTAGGAGAACAAAATAATGTATGGGGAGAGTGAAAGAAGAGCTTTTGGGGCTAAAGATCTCAGAAAGAAGGTCTAAAAGACTTTGTGGTCATCACTAAGAACTCATCAGGCCAAGATTAAATGTGTCTTTTTCTGTGTGTGTGTGTGTGTGTGTGTGTGTCAATGTTTTAGCATACTTTGAATGATAACTGCAGTCCTGTATGTAATGTTTCACATCAGTTTCACTTGATCAAAGTGAAATATATTGTACGTGTACATTATATGAGTGTATTGATGTGAGTATGGTTTGGTCGTGCTGCACATGGTCAACACTACATCAATGCAATGATAACTGTCCTCACTGAGAAAAGCTTGACGAATGTTTCATCAATAGAGCAATTAATCTTTTCTATTTCCCTCAACCTCAACACGAGGTCAACTGGGACACTTTTAGCAGCCTTGTTAAAATGACTCATGTCTCTTTACAACACAGTGGCTGAATGTGAGTTATTGTAGCTGCTTGAGCTTGACTGTAAATATATAAAGCCAGTGTGAATCAGGCATATGTCTTTTATCATCAGCCCTTAATCACCACATAAGCATCGTGTCTATTTAATTGTAGTTAAGACCAAAGGTCTCATGGTTATGTTTTCAATTACTGTACATCACACACAGCATATACATACCCTCATATCTTGTTTGGTACCCTCAGATATGCTGTGTGTGCATGCTAGGAAAGAGCAGTCATCCCTCTAGAACCAGAACTCTCTCTCTCTCGCTCACTCTCTCCCTCCCCCATGGCAATATAACTTCTTGCTTAAATTGATCAGACTTGCTTTCCTTTCATGTTAAAGTGTGAAATCAACCTATTTTTGGAATTAATTCATGTTTTACTTGTTGGAACATGTTTATTAACTGTGACCATGGGTTAGTTCAAGGGAAGGGGCATGACCTTATATGAATCTCTGAGCTAAACTAAAAGGATTTTTTTTGTCTATGGCAGCCCAGTACTTTGCCAGCACCATGATGATAGTAGGGATGTCCGTGGTGGTGACAGTTATCGTCCTGCAGTTTCACCATCACGACCCTCACGGAGGCAAGATGCCCAAGTGGGTGAGTGACTGAAACCTATTGAATCAGATAATCATCACTATTGTCATTGAGAACACGAATACCTATGTTTATATGAGTGTGATTTGTGTGTGTGTGCACGCCACTGATACTCCATCTCTCTATTCAGGTTCGGGTGGTCTTGCTGAACTGGTGTGCTTGGTTTCTCCGTATGAAACAACCTGGCGATGAGCGCAAGCGGCCTGGTTACAAGTACAGTCACAACTCCCAGCACCACTCCAGCTCCGGCTCTATAGAGATGGGTGCAGTTCCAAGCCTCACTCTGCCTCTCTCACAGACATCCTGCCCACCTTGCTCCACAGGCACCTCCAACGGTTCCATGAGCCTCTACTTTAGCAATTACCACCCCATAGAAGGCCCACACTGCCCACCTTCTAGCGACTCTGGGGTAGCGCTAGGGGGGCGTGCCCATGGCTCCCCAAGTGATGAGGCTGAGCCATCTGGAGGAGTTGGCAGTTGTGTCGGAGGCATGGGGATGGGAGTTGGACCTGGCTTGGGAGTCCCCCCACCAGAGATCCAGCGCATCTTGGAGGAGGTGTCTTACATAGCCCAGCGGTTCCGGGACCAGGACAGGGCTGAGGCCATCTGCAGCGAGTGGAAGTTTGCAGCGGCGGTGGTGGACCGGCTGTGCCTGGTGGCCTTCTCTCTCTTCTCCATCATTTGCACCTTCACCATCCTCATGGCAGCACCCAACTTCATAGAGGCCGTTTCCAAGGACTTCACATAGCTAATTGCTGCAGCAGAATAGAAAAAAAGGAAGATGGCAAGAGATTGAGGTTAAAGAAGAGATTGAAAGAGAAAGAGCATGGGGGGAAGGAAACAATGAAGGGTGCAGTATGTGGTCCCCAACCTACAGCTGGGCCACGCAGTGTTTTATGGAAACAATGTACTCTTGAAACTCTCAAAACGAAAGTAAATGTAGCCTTGCAACTGCCAATAATCAATTAAAGCCAAAAAGGAAACAAAATATTCACGATTGATAAGTAAGTAATTACAATGACAAATCCGTATGTTACATTAGCACATTCCAAATCAAGAATAGAAACAGACATTCATTGTGTTGATGTCGTAAACAAATTGTTGCTATCGAGAAGAGGAAAATAAGTTGGACATGCCGACTAAACAGCAACCCTGGGGGGACTATCAGCAAAAGGTTGGGAATCACTGGGGAATTAGAGGAGGGCAGTTCATATTTTTTCTTCTTTACATTGAGTACTATATCAATAAGTGGCAGCTAATTGTCTTTTCCCTGTCAACAGTGTTAATATCATTGTTTTATCTATAGTATTAAAAACTGCTTAATTTACTGAACAAAGACTCATACAGCACTACACTACACATTGCCTCACCTCAACTATCTTTGTCCTAAGTGTACAAATCCACATATGTAAAGATATCCTCAGTCTGAGTTCAGAATAATGTTACAGTTAGTTATTAAAATGAAATGTTTCACTGTGAATGTTATTGTTTTTGCGTTCAATTCGATCAACAGAGCATTGGATACCATAACATTTCTAACATAGGTAGAGGCATTTTCTTTCTTTATCACACTAGGAATGCTTATTTAGGATCACGTATTGCCTGTTTTTATGTTAGCCAATAGAATCAGTTACATAATAAAAACAGTTTGTGACAGTGTAATAATGACATCTCCAACATGTTGTATCAACGACTGGTGTGTACTGGTGTTGATGAGTAAAACAAAATACACTACACAGGTTTCTTTCTGAATTATAGTAAAATACTGTATGTATGATGCGCAGTACATCCTTTAACCATGCGGTCTGACACTACATGTACAAGTCATTAATTTAACTGTAGCAAACAGATCAAGTAAAAGTTGTCTAACTGCTGTAAATCCATATCTATGTACCTTGTTGGACTGAAGGTGAAGAGTGATGTGACTTTTGAATCTCTGGCACCAGAGACAATGGCCATGAACCCCATCCGCCACCATATTGCTGGAGAATATACTGCAGATTTATAAAAGGCCCTTTGGTGTAAGTAAGTTTGGTCCATGTGTTTAGTGCCACCTCCCAGCCTCCTCTTTGCCGTAGCCACAGTCATTGGTCTCTTTCTCTGTTATTCCAAGTGTGAGTTTTTGTCTTTCTATGTGATTAAAGCCTATTTATTCTCAGTATAACAGGCTCTGGATAGATCTGTGGGGACAGAATGTGGAGGGACAGACAGTAGACTAAGCCATATACACTCACTGGTGAGTAAATTTAAATCACAGCGTGTAATATGGCTTTCATAGCATTATCCATTATAACACAAATAGCTGAAACTATTCTTATATTGCTACAGCTGCAGGGTCAAATAAATCCACCACAGACTTTTGCTTAACGTACTAGATGAAACACCAGCCAATGCAATACAAGTCTGCAAACTCCATCCACAAGTTTTGAATTCAATCAGAGTGCATGCTGTTTTACTGCAAGCTGCCAAATTGCAAGAAAACAGATCGGCCAGATGTCTGAAGTGCAAGATTAATCAGGATAATACAAAAGATAATGGGAATGAGTCATTTAACTGGCTGTGAAACAGTTGCATTAATGGCATGATAATACCATATTTAAAGATGAGCACATCCACAAACACAATGTCAACATCAGTGTCATCACTAAAATGTCTGGTATTTGTGTCACAGAGGGCTCTAAGTCTCCAGCTTTCATGACTGTGATACATTCATCATGCCATTGATCGGATGGGATGTCAACCCTTTTGAAAAGGTCAAACCGTTAAAAAACGTGGTCAGGACAAGACTAATATAATGTGAACGTTTTCTAAGATTGTGGTAGAAAATGGTCTTTTGTCTAAGGAAAGAGGATATATTATTGATTGAGAGAGGGAATCAAATTCTGAAATAAGTCCTCAAAAAAGACTCAAAGATGAACAATATGGGTCATGTTTTCTTTCTTTTTTTGTGTGGCCAACACAAGCTGCTTCTCAACTTTCAGTTGTTTGATGTTCTGTAATAAATAAAGCAGAACCCATATTTCAAGAAGATGCATTTATTCCTTTCTGCCGTACGTATGATCGTAATGTTGTTTCTTTTAGACCACTGCTTTGGTATTTAGGTCACAAGTAGTATCAAAAACAACAAGGTTTAGAAATACGAGGATACAAACTAAATGCTAACATTTTGATAGCAATGCACGGAACACATATAATGCAAATGTAGATGAAAAAGGTGTAGTAGCATACAGGATGATTATTAGCAGTTCTTTTTCAAGAAATATAAATTAGGATTTTAGTTTTCAAAACAAGTTTGCAGACGCAATGACATAAGTAATGTGAAGGAAGATAGGAATCTTTCAAACGACAATGGCTTTGTCATTGTGCAACACATCCATCCTCCGAGCTTGATCATTTACAAACTTAACTTAAAACTACTAATTGCACAAATAAGACTCAAGGTTTGTCCAACAAAGACAATTCATACAATTAGACTGAGCAAAGAAGGCAGTTTACTTACACATTTTGTAACATTTTAGGCTACGACACCGTCACAGTACAGTCAGTTCTCCTTTGTGTGTGAAATACATAGGGAACATAAAGTGCTGAGTTATGCCTCCTGTACTGTGTCAGAATGTAATCATTTATTAAAGAAGCATGGGAATACAAATTTGTGAAACAGTCCATGAAGGACGCAGATGAAAATGCAGGAGCTCATGGGCTGAGGGATATGCAGCACATTGAACAAACTTTCTGAACTAAGATTAAGAAGAAAATACCTGTATATCTATAAAATATCAAACCGTATGATCAGACATCAGTTAATAGTTATACCAGTTGTGATTTTGAATAATAGTCCTGTAAATAGATGATCCTAACCCTATTGCACCATTAAACCGGTATGCCACTTTGAATTTCAATGATTTGCGATGTCTGGCCCTCTACAGTTTTAGAGGGCAGATACGGTCAGGTCAATTGGGTTGAGGATAATAATTCAAAAAGGAGAGCAATAAACATTATAGGTAGTCGACAACAACAAATATGAGAAACCTGCTGGGAGATGGGAACACCGACACCACGCTTGCTGGGCGCGCTGGAGGAAAGGTAGGCATGGGAGAACCAGAACCAGAACCGAGCGGAAGAAACCCTGCTGCAGTAAAATGACCACTTTGAAAAATTAAACAAAATAAAAGTTTGTACACTAGTCGTCGTAGCTTTAAATGAAAAGGGAGAGATTGGACTTAAGAGTCACAACTGGTCAGTAGCCCACACATAAAGAATAGACCATGACTAAGGATCCCACCTGCAAGGCTATTATTATATTGATAGAAATGGCAAATTCATCGTAAAAAGTGACCTTTGGCAGTCCATTTGTTCATGTATTTGTGTGTGGGCGTGTACCTCTTGCGTGATGGCTCTCAAGGCACTTTGTACGCTGCGTTAAAGGTTAATCCCCCCTCGCTCTGTTTTCTTCTGCCCACCGTAGCTACACCCTTGGGGTTTTGGAGTGTGTGTGTGTGAGTGTGTGTGTGTGTGTGTATGTGTTTGTGCAACAACAAATTGTAAAAGTCTTTACGAACTGAAGATACTTTAGCCAAAAAATGCATCCGCCCTGCTGAGGGCACAGCATCCTTTTAAAGTCTAATTTTACCCCCTAAAGATGTTTGGTTATGTGGTTAAGGAGCTACAGTGTGTGTCTGGATCAGGATCTGCATAAAACTATTAGCAGTCATTTACAATCACTTAGCTGATGGCAGCCATATTTCTTTGGAGAATACCAGGCTCCTGTGCAGGAATGTTAAAACTTTGTACAAGGATAAACCATGTAAAGGGAGAAACATTTATAACTAGTGAGATATAACATTTTGCAGGATTGCTCCAAAAAGAATTGTCAAGATTTATATTTGGTTGCCTTTGCACAACAAGGTAAGGAATTAAGAAAATATATGGAAAATCAGATAAGTCATGTATACAAGTATTTGGCAACCAGGAAAATGGCCACTGAAATTAAGAATTCCAATGTTATTTCCAGGGCTTAGGAAAGTTCATTTGTTATGTGTGAACATCTCTCTTGAAGCCAGACACCACAAGTAAGTCTCAATATATAATGTACTCATATCCATTCCCCTTGAGACTGTCAGTGTGTATACTTGATGACATCATCATTTACATTTCAGCACTCTAGTTTTGGGGATTCTGAGGGTTGTTCTTGCTTACTAATATGTGTTCACCGTCTCAGACCATAGACATTTTATTGATTTTGAAAGTGCACGTTGTTCCCCTTTTCACTCGACCATGGTCACCTTCACAGATGGAATAAAACAAGGTGGAAGGACGTCAGAGTCGTCTTGGTACACATGAACAACAAACATCACTGGAGGCAGGAAGTGTCACATTTTGGGAACAGAACTGTTTATTCTCAAGAAGGTTACACATACAAGGAATTTGACTCGGTTAAAGGCGCATCACAATAAACAAAAAACACAGAGCAGTGATATCCTTTAAAAATAGAAAAATACTGCCCAACTACATTCAGAAACTGAAAGGAGGAAACACACCCGCCCATACACTGACAATCTCAACTCTCACTGACAAGATCCTGAACTACGGCTGCTTCAACCAGTCTGACCAAATTCTAAAGGACAATTATAAATGCTAGAGGTTATTACATTTTAGTTGCTAATGCTTTAAAAAAATAATCATTACACGCTTTGACAAAATAAGATTACACCAGGGATGATTTTTTGACCAGAAGACAAAGCGCTGCGAAAGTAAAGAGCCACAGAAACACAAAGTGAACGTTGCAAGAGGGAGGGTGTGAAAACATGCTGATGGTATCTGCAATCATAGAAATCGGAATGGTGAAAATATATATTACTTGTGTAATGTACCGGGTGGTGGAAGGACCCAAACACAATACAATGGAATGGTGGGTAGAAAGCAGAGGTTTATTCCGGTAGAACATACAAGGGAAACAGACAAGAAAGAAGGGAGGTATCTTGAGGTCGGGGACAGAATATGATGGTGGTTACCAGGACAGAGGCAAGGTGGCAAAGTCTAGGCAGGGTTGTCTGGGGGAGACGTGCTGGATGGTCTGGTAGAACACAGATAACTATCTGGCAGTGACACTGAGGCTTATTTAATGTGCAGCAGAGTGGGCAGGTGAGTGTGATAGAGCTGCCAAGGTGGGTGTAACACAGGTGCACAGAATGAGCTGATGAGGTAATACCGATGGGAGTGAGTGCAATAGGGTTGGCAGGTGAGTGTGATTGAGCTGACGAGGTGTGACCAACAGAATAGGCTGATGAGATGGATGTGACAAACAGGTGCACTGAATTAACTGATTAAGTGTGTGAGAGACAGAGTGGCAGGAGAAAATGTAAGCTGAACTATGTGTGTGTGTGTGTGTGTGTGTGTGTGTGTGTGTGTGTGCGTGTGTGTGTGTGTGTGTGTGTGTGTGTGTGTGTGTGTGTGTGTGTGTGTGTGTGTGTGCGCGCGCATGCTATGATGAATTAGGATGTAAATGCATGGACTACATTGGTTTTGTGACTGCAACAACTCTAAGCACAATGGTGGAAAGGGAAAAGACAAAGACAAAATATATTCTAAATGCGTTTTAACCTTCCTAATCGTAATTATTCAAGAATTTGGAAAATACATACCAATAGCATTGTATAAAGATCAATTAGAAATCTGTTTGTTCGCACATTGAGATAAACGTCTCATGAAGCAAACATCGTCTTTATCCTTTTATGAGTACCATCAATTCTCCAATTTATCAATCTAGCATTCATTATATATAAATATAAAGTATTATTTGCCTGGTTGAGTCCCTTGAAGACTTGCAAAGGTATGGGGTGAAATGATGCAACAGATCCTGAGGGAAATTGGTCTTTGTTAACATTTTGTTTATGCTATTATGAACAGATGAAAATAAAAAAAAATGTTCATGCTTTCCCCTGATCCTGGTCTCCAAGACTTTTTGCCATTCCCGAACTTCTGCCTTATGTTTTGCAATGTCTTATATTATGTCATACATTGTGAAAATTAGATAACAGTCTTGGGTAAAACAATTCATTGGAACAGATGCCACCTGGTATACAAAGCTAACCCCCTGTGAGGAAGAACAGCTCAGGTGCCAGACTCAGGCTCCTGAGATGACAACAAGTTTGTTTTTGTTGTTTTATTTTAGGCCACCCTCAGGAAGCTTGATGATGAGCCTCAGTGGTAACGTGGCAAAGTGCAAGACAGAGTGCCTGGATGCCTCACATACACGCATGTGCAACATTGTAGCTGTCATTACCAGTTGCACACTCCCACACATAACAACACAAACATGCTTGTACACCAGCATACACACGTTCACACATGCTGTGCACGACGGGGGCCTGAGCGAGACCAGATTGCATCTACGAGAGTGTCAAATGGTCAGACTGCTGAGCCCAGCGTGCAGCTGATGTATACTTCACAGGGAATCAAAAAGTTATGAACCAAAACAGACTTACTTTTCTTTTTTTATGGGAATACAGATTAAATCTGTGGTGGTAAATAATGCAACTGCAGTAGATGATAAACTGTAAGTCAATTATTTTGAAATCGAAACCATGAACAAGTCATGGGAGCAATGGGTCAATGTGGGGAAAGGGCAAGAAAATAATGAAATCTATGAAAAAGTTATGGGTTGAAGCTCGATCTTATTACCATTCAATATGGCAACAACGTCAAGTCTGCTGAACCGCTGACCCAGAATTATGAGTTTAAATAAATATGAAGCTTTCATTGTGTGTTTATATGTGTGGCAGGTGGATTGTAGCTGGGTTGGCCCCAGGGAGTATTTACTCTTGCTCCCTCTTCACGTTTTCTCATTCCAGTCCCAATCAATCCCACAATCCCCGGGGAAGTAGGAGTTGGGAAAAAACCCTGCAGGTTCGTGATGATCGCTTTTTCCATCTTTGCCCTGCGAGTTGCATGGCCACCTGTCCTGTCCTCAGGTCAAAACGGTCTCTCACCTTCACACATTAGCCCTCTCCAAACAGTTCCTTGGATAGATTGGCTAGGTCATTAACTGCTCTTTCTCTATTCTCTTTCTACTGGTATTTGTTTGCTTGCTTTTCTTTTTAGCCATGCTGGTAACGTGGCTCTATGGATGGCAATGTTAGTCTGTCGGTCCACCTCTTTGGTTCAGACAACAACTATTTGATTGATTGGCATGACATTTGGTCTCGCCATTCATGGTCCCCAGAGAATGAAGCTTGACAGCCTGAATCAGGACTGTTTATTGTCAAGAAGGTTACACATACAAGGAATTTGACTCGGTTAAAGGTGCAATTTTGAGGACTTGCTGTCATGCCACTGGTCTATTTGATGATATCTTGGCATGTTCTCTTCTCTCATCTGTTAAATTTTGTTTATAGTGTTCTATATTTCTTTGTCATTTCTGTGTTATTCTGTTTCAGTAATTCATTCTGGCTTCATTTAATTAATTATGTCGTGACACTTTCATTACTGTAATAAGCTGCGATTCATTTCTGTGGGCGATAGTCTGAATGCTAATGAGACACATCACCAAATGAAAAAGCAGCAGAAGGGTTGGACGGAGAGGGAGTGTTGTCATCCATCCATCTCATCTCCTCTCACTGTCCTTGGTTTTCCTGACAGAGCTGAGCCCTCACTCCTCTCTGTGGTCCAGAGGTCTGGATAAATGTTTACTTGGCTCCGTCCGCAGGCTGGAACCAAAACATGAATTTTATATGTGAGACGTGTAAATCCCCCAAGTAGAGATATGGCGGCAATTAAATGAGTCAAATGATATTCATATTCATGGGACACACCAACAAATGAGAACAGCTTTTGCAAATACGTCTAGCAAGTCATCATTTTGCCAAGTTTCAAGGACAACAGAAAAAAGCAGGCTTCTGAAATAGTTATTGAGAGTATTGCAGTTGATTCAATAATATATTCAAGCATAATCTGAAACCTGAAAACAGAGAAAAGAAAAAGGATGCAGATTTTAAGCTTTTGAACTGTAACTGAACCAAAACTAAACACATAAAAAAGAAGCCATTCTACATTCAAGGGGTGTAGAGCACAGACTGCAGATCACACGTTTGATTGCTTCATTGACAGGAACCAAAGTGCTCTTTCACCATGAAATTACATTTTCCGTTAGAAAGAAAATAACAGCATCATAAAGCACCTGTAAAAGCCACAAATGCGGAAAGCCAACACACACTATACGGCACAAATACCTACTACCAGACAAGCAAAGATAGACAAACAAACTGAAAACAGTACGAGCGTGACTCTCTCTCCTTCAGCAGCAAATATGAGATGATGGCATGACCCATAATCCGCAGGCATGAAGTAATCTGAGCGAATGTGCATTTGGATTATGAGTCTGGAACAGTCTAATCTGAAACACTTCTCAAACTGGTTGATTGAGAGGTCGGGAAAGAGCTTCTGCCATGTGGAGATGCAGTGTATCAGTATTGTCCAGTGTTAGTGAGTAACAGAGGATATATCGCACTAATCTGTGAGACCCATCCGTAGGTGCAGACGAGTTCTACAAATTCAGATATTATCTGCTGCAGCAGTTTATGTGAATGTAGTAACTTGGGTCCTCGTCCTGGGTTTACCTCTTCAGTTGGCAGATATCGAGCATGAAACTTGTTCCTATTCTCATTGGCTGATGCTGGCAGACTTTTCTCCGTGAGTCAGTCTTACTTTTATCATTATGTGACAGCTTCTGTGGCAGGTCTACCAGAACCCTGATCAGATTTACTTTTCTGATGTACCTTACTCACTCTGCCTCCTCAACTATTCTAATACATGTATTCAATGTAAACATCAGGGTGCTCGCTGCGATAACCTGCAGAACAATCCTGGAGCATTAATCTATGAACACACTTTCAGAAGAATATGGATATTGTTGAGTTGTAGTGGATTTTATATACACTTGCACATGTAGATAAGAGAGGTTATGTTTTAAATTAATACATAATGAAAGTTATGATAATTAATTTGAGGAATATTCTGAGGAATCTATTATGAAGCATAAGAGAGGATCACTGTTTTATTATTCTGTTTGTTAATGACAAATGTAATGATTCATTGTATGATGCATGAGAATGAATGGATGTTTTATTGTTTAGACAATAGTTAAAGGGATGCCGATTGAAACCTGAGATGTTGCTTTTATTCTGAAGGCAGGATAATAGGGTTTTATTCTGAAGAGGAACTTCCTGTCCTTGACCGGAAGTGTGAGCTTTGACCCCGCTACTTTATCGATTTGAGGCATTCTTTGAAGTGGCCAATGGAACTAACCTTCAGGTGTGAACCTTATGTCTTATTCGCTGGTCAGTAGCATGCTGTGTCTCTGAAAGGTATTTGCATGAATACCTCCACTAACCAATGGGAGCTTAGCTCAGCGAATGGACTGCGAATAAAACTAATTGTAAGACGTGAATTTGGTCTCTTACGTGGTGACGCCAGACAGAAACTGTTGGCTACGTCAGGAGACTGTGGAAGCGAAGCCATGTGAGCGCGTCCGGGCCTGGACCATGTATGTATACAGATGACTCTTGTTTGTTATGATTAAATAATGATTATTATATATCTCTGGCTTCGGAGCTTCTTCTTCCAAGCACCAGGTAGCTCGAGATTCTCTGAACTCTTACAATATCCCTTCAGTATTAAAGCTAATTGTCTTATCCTGCTAAATGAGGTCTCTCCTGGTCATTCCATCATGACCGGGAGAGAAGTTTTTAAGGATAGCAATGTTGGTCTATCGTACCACCACTTTAGTTTGGACTGAAATATCTCAACAGCTATTGAATGGATAGCCATTCAGTTATGTATAGATACAGTGGTATGAAAAAGTTTGGGCACCCCTGATCATTTTCAAGATTTTGCTTTATGTATCATTGGTTGTTCGGAACAGCAATTTCAATTAAATGTATCATATAGCAGACAAACACAGTGATATTTAAGAAGTGAAATTAAGTTTATAGGATTTACAGAAAGTGTGCAATAATTACTTAAACAAAAGTAGGCAGGTGCATAAATTTGGGCACCCCAACAGAACGGGCATATTAATAAGGTTTGGGATATCTAGTATGTAATCTCCCAAATGGACCAAATGCATTTTCAATCTGTTGAGGTCATACAAATGGGATTTTCCAAAATAAAATATATCTACTTTTCACAGTGGTCTAAATTTTTATATCTTTTTATCGATTTAACTATGTTATTTTTGGGATTGAGGACAAACGATTGTCCATACTGTAGTTGTTGGATGTCATATTTATTTACACATTTATATAAATACATATATGTGAAGATAGTTGTAATTTCTCTATACATTATTTATTTACAGATGCTAAATAAATAACCTAATGCCATTATCTATGTAACATGAATGGGTTTTGTATGGCTTCAGTGGGATATGTGTTTATATTGAGGAAATAAAGCTGTATCATGGTGGTTTTATATATATTTTCAAATTACAAAGTCCACTGCTTAATTGCTTTTAGCAAAACTGAATATGTCCAATACATGTCTCTGGGGTGGATTGGGTGGATGCAGTGCAAATTTGAGACACTGATTGACTGACGAACAGTGACTGACTGACTGAGACAGAGACAGTGAATGACTGACTCAGAGACTGACTGACAGTGACTAACTGAAAGAGACAAAGACTGACTGACTGATAGAGACTGATAAAGACTGACTGAAAGAGACAAAGACTGACTGAGACAGTGACTGACTGAGACAGACAGTGGCTGACTGACTGAAACAGTGACTTTTTGAGAAAGAGACCCTCACTATCTGACTGAGAAAAAAACTACTAACTGAGAGACAGTGACTGACTGAGACAGAGAAACTGACTGACAGAGACTGAGAGACGGGGACTAACTGAGTCAGAGACTGACTGGGACATAGACTGACTAACCGAGACAGTGACTGATTGACAGAGCCTGACTGACTGACAGAGACTCACTGACTAAGACGGTGACTGACTGACTGATACAGAAACTGGCTGACGGAGACTGACTGCGACACTGATTGACTGATAGACACTGACTGACTGAGACAGAAACAGTGGCTGACTGACACTGACTGACTGACTGACTGACAGAGACAGAGTCTGATTGACTGATTGAGACAGACTTACTGACTGAGAAATAGACTGACTGACAGAACCTGAAATTGAATGAGACAGAGAATGACTAACTGACAGAGACTGACTATCTGACAGAGAAGGAGACTGACTAACTGACTGACTGTAAGAGTGACTGGCTGACTGAGACATAGTCTGTCTGGGACATAGACTGACTAACCAAGACAGTGACTGACATACTGACTAACAGAGACTGACTGACAGTGACTCACTGAAAGAGACAAATATTGACTGACTGAGACAGAGACTGACAAACAGAGACTGATTGACAGACCGACTCATAGAGACTGACTGACAGTGACTAACTGAAAGAGACAGTGACTGACTGACTGACAGAGACAGAGAGTGACTGTTTGATAGACTGACAGTGACTGACTGAGACAGACTGACACAGACGGACTGGCAAGAGACACACCGGCTGACAGAGAGTGGCTGACAGAGACTGGCTGACGGAGACTGGCTGACGGAGACTGGCTGACTGACTCAGAGAGACTGACAGAGACTGACTGAGACATAGACTGACGGAATGTGACAGAAACTGACTGACAGAGACTGACTGACTGAGACAGTGACTGACTGACAGTGACTGACACAGTGACTGACTGGGACAGAGACTGACTGGGACAGAGACTGACTAACAGAGACAGAGACTGACTGACAGAGACTGACTGAGACAGAGCCTGACTGACTCACAGAGGCTGACAAACAGAGACCGACTCACAGAGACTGACTGACTAAGACGGTGACTGACGTACAGTAAAATCTCATGAATATAACCATGGACATAGCAGAGGTCCTCCTGAATAACAATCCAGTGTCATTTTCATATACACTTTTAAGGATCTGCTTTAAGAAAATATAAAATATTAGAATATTATGAATGTCATTATTTCTTTCTAGCTGACTTTAACTTTGATTTTCTCAAAAACTGTACAGTAATAACTCATGAAAATCACCATGAACATAGCAGAGGTCCTTCTGAATAACAATCCAGTGTATTTTTATATACACTTGTAAGGATCTGCTTTAAGAAAAAAAGAATATTGGGGAATTATGAACATCATTATTTCTTGTTACCTAACGTAGACTTTGATTTTTTCAAAAACTGTACACAAATAGAATATATAGATATGCTTTAATAACAGTTCAAATATTGTGAATTTAAGAATATCATCTTTTCATTTGAGCCACCTTTGCTTTTAATTTTCACAAAAACTGTACAGTAAAATCTCAATAGAGAATATACATGAACATAGCAGGGGACCTCACGAACAACAATCCAGTGGAAATAGAATATAACCTTTTAAGGATCTGCTTTAACAGTTATAATATTGTGAAATTATTAATATAATCATTGAATTTGAGCTGACTTTCAATAAAAAAAACATTACTGTAGTGTAACATCACATGTTATTATAATATTATTTCATATAATGTCCAAAATAATGTTGTTTCTGACTTGGAGAAATTATTGCTGAGAAATGTGTCTCTCGTCTTGCTTTTTGGGCCGTACAAGCCCTCGTACCGTAACACCATGAATAGAGGTGCATTACATTTCAAGCGGCGGCTCACATGACCGAGTATCCGCAGATTCCGGCCCACATGACCGCAGTCTAAATTCTGTTGGTCAAGGTGCCACCATACTAACATTATATTAAGCTGAACTTGGGAGCCATGTGGTGTTCACTGCTTCTTCTTTTTTGCAGCAGCAGCAGCAGCAGCAGCAGCAGCACCAAGAATCACAAACAACCCAATTTCCCCTCCAGTGCCACATAACATAACACCCAGGCACCCAGTGGGTTTCTCCAGGGAACATGTTTCCATGCTAAATCCCTTGTGTAGACTAAATAACTATCGCTGTGATGAGGGATTTATTTATTCATGCTGTGCGTCATGTGTGCTAGGATTTAAATGGTCAACACGTTTCTTCTGCAACGTCCTTATTCTCTTGTACTAATTTATAGTTTATGCTCGATCTTCACTTGATTCTAGCCGAGGTTTCAAGACTGTTTGGTCGGTACAATGGAGGAAGGACGACGACAAGGAGGCGAACTGTTGCTGCTCCTGCACAAGTTCACAAGTTCCTTAATTGCTGCCTAAAAAACAATACAAAAACCTCAAGTATGGTTCTTTAAAATAACAATGCTCTGATTTAATTAAAGTTTTATTAGAATTGAAAATGTCTCATTTTCCTTTCTGCTGTTTTATTGTGCTTTCTATTCTCTTGTTTGTTTTGAAACAAGTGTTAACTGATAGTATAAAATCAATCCGTCAGATGGTCTTGGAGAAGATAAAGTGGCCAACAGAAGATGAGGACGAAGACAGTGATGTCTCTTTGGAGGATACATGTCGGATCACAGGATTCCTTCGCACATTTATTGAGAACGGTAAATTAATAGAAACTTGTAATAGTTCCCCAAAGGTTATTTATCTGAGTCAGTTGGGCTTCCTCTACTTTTCTTTTTAACTTTGAATTCTCAGCTACACTAACAACCCAAAGCACTAATTAAGTAAGGTCATTATTTTTACATCGCATTTATTGTTGATGGAACAAAATCCTTCTCGGCAATTAAATAAATATTTACTTTTCTTTTTTGAAAGCGTCTCCAAGCTTCCTTGGGAAACTAATGCAGTTCTGGACAAGATGGAATGTGCTTCCCAGACACAAGCTGGATATTAACATGGTGGAGAGCAACTTCCCCACTTCCACCAGCTGAAACTCCCGGGACATTACAAAGAGTACTGTAACTTCGAAAGAGACCTTCTTGCTGCCATTTGTAGCAATGACACTGGGTGTGGGTTAGTCTAAGGAGACGGTACAGCAAAATAACACTATTTACTTACAGTAATCGTGTAACCTCCTACAAGGCTGTTACACAACCATGTTTACATTGACATCTGTTATTATAATTGTGTGTGTATATATGTATAGATCTATATATTAATGTTCTGTCAGTTGACAGTATTTAGTTAAACTGTAAGAACACTAGAAAGAAATTGAAATGTCATTTGTAAAATATAAGTTAAATATACGTTAAAATATTTTCATTTTCACCAAAAGGAGACCTAGCATTCAACACTGGTTTCAGAACTCTGCTTAATCAGAGCATTTATTTAAGCTACAGCTGGTAACAGACATTTACTGGAGCATTTCTGAGATCAAGCTTAAAGTCTGAACAAAGACATCCAACACATTGGACAGGGGGCCATCAGGGTCTGGTAGATTTTCAACTTCCTGCTCAGTTAGTGTGCGTTGCAGCTGAACTTCAGGGACCACAACGACCGGGCCGACGATGACCACACGGCCTGGTCCGGTCAACTCCAAACTCCATGTCAACCTGCAGTTAAAAGAGTGGAGGTTAAAGGGTCTGTTCAGCCAAATGTAATGTTTAAGTTATTATGGTCAACATGTCTACAGAACTGCCCCAATACACGTCTGGTTGAGGAGCCTTCTGTCTGCCTTTTGTTTTTCTCATCCAACGATTAAATTTAGTAGGAAAGGGAGACGTGAATCTGAGTTTCACATTCTTAGAGTTATGATTATCATTAAATGTTTAAACTTATAAAACATTATGGCATTATTATATGTTTCCATTACAATAATGATCTCTCTAAAACACTGCTCCTTGTTTGATGCCCATGCTATGCAGACTAAAAAGAATCCATATTTGCAGGCCTCTCTGCTAGTTACATCATGCTTCTGATACATGTACTTTGGAATGAACCTTCCCTACATTATTAATATGAAAAACTTAGTGTAATGTTGGATAAAGTGGGGTTCAGGTTGACATTGTCCCATGTAGGAAAGTAAGATCAAAATCAAAATAAAATGACTGAATAAATTCAAACCTGTATTGGGTCCTGCTGTGCCTCGTTCATGGAGACTCCACTGTTGCAGCGGACACTGGTTTCCCTCGGTGCGCACCAGCCATCCCGGAAAAACTGAAGGTGTTTCTGTACGTGGGGTACAAAGCACCGGTGCAGAACATAGAGATGGATTTCATCGTCAGGATTGAGAAGGCCTTCTCGCTCAAGGTTGGTAAAGATGGTGTAGAAGATATCAAGTACGCTGTTGTAAACGTCTCTCCAGAGTCTTTCAATTCTGATGGGGAAATAAATGATTTAGTCTGCCGACAATGACAGTTTATTACAAATATTTGTGTTAATCTTAAAAAATTAAAAAGGATAAGATGACTGCATGCCACTTAAAATCTATTTAGCAAAGCTCTTCAGACTTCACAATATAAATAGAAGGTTAGTACTGTTGGAATATTAGCCGATCACAGTTTAAAACTTAATAAGGTATAACTTATATTTATATATTCCTGTAATTATTTATTTATTCCTGTATTTATTTATTTATACATTTATTTAAGCATTCATTTATTTATTCCTGTAATTATTTTATACATTTATTTAATTATACTCAAGTCATTTTCTGTCCTCCATATTAAAAAGTTACAAGAGAAGCGACAACAGGGCATCAGTAGTAGCCTTGTCTGGAGCCTGTTGTCTCCTTTTAATACTAATAAGAGACATTTGGGTCAGGAGGGTTGATGCCTAATGAAGAGTTAGAACATGAGACATTATTTAGACATATGAAACTTACTAAGGGTGTTAAGGACCGGACAGGAGAAGCCCTGAGAGGAAGCTATCAGTTTTACTAACGTCGATAGATTCGCTTCCAGACAATTTAACAATGTGTCTCGAGCTCAGAGGAATTCAACGTGAGTGTGTGCATACTTGAAGCGTCTCACTGAAGAAAACATTGAGTTTGGATGACTTTCAGAATCTGGGCGACTTTCTCATTGTCACTCAACATGTTAATACCAATACATTATTTGGATTCTTTGGGCTGAGCTGTCATTCACTAAAGCTTTGTTCTCAACCAAACACATTTTCTCAACTGTGAATATCTCTTAAATATCAAAGTGAATGAAGTATTTTTAAAATGCACACACACAAAAGAGACCATTTGCATACGTGCTCTCATTGCAACACAGTATTTGTAACTCCAACATCACTCACACACCAAAGTAAAACCTCAGGTGACGCCTGGAGTCATGTTTGACTTGTATCTCTGGGGACGTCAGCATTAACAGTAGGTTGTCAGAAAATAAACTTTGTTTAGCACACATAAATAAAATCAGGAACAGTGATTAATCACATCTCCATGGAAAAGAAACCTAGAAAATGACAGCAAAGATTGCACCAATCATGTGTGGGCCTACAGTTACTAATAATAGAAAATAAATGTTTTTTTCTCTCTACTGTATAAGGCTGTGTTGACCAATGCCTCTCACATAGTGGGGTATATAATCACATTAATCTTTAAATCATAGTTTAACAATGTACACGTGCACACATTATGTGCATGGATGTGGTGCCATCTGGTAGTGATACACAGTACTTCACCAACATTTTGTGATTTCTTCATTTTTACTGACCGTCCTGCCAGCATTGAACTGTGATACAGGAGATCTGGTCAAATCAACAGTTTCCAAAAAATAAAAAAGTGGTAAAGTCAGAATAATAAGTGTCAACTCTTTCATATTATCAAGAATAATAGTTTATTTAACAGATAAAGGAAAGGCTTTTTTTGTGAACAATGTCAGTAACTTATTTACACTATTCCTGTTAGACACTGTAACAATGTATTGAGCAGCACAGAACAAGGAATTAAAGAGCTGGCTTGAGATTCTGAGTTTCGGGTTATTAGGTTTCAGAAAAGTGGAAGTTGGAAGACAACTATTTCAGTAAGTTATATCTAATGGACACCCAGCAACAAAAAAATAAATGCTTCCCAATATATGGATGGCAACCAGAGCCGCCTAAAATTGAAGATGTCAAAGTCACACAATCAAAAATTCTTTAGATTAAGACACCAACCAAAACCATGTCTGTGACAATAACACACTCACTGGAAGGTATTCGTCAAAGTCAAATGGTCTCTCTCGTGCTTCTTAAATGAGCACCATTGACATCTACAGCACATCTACTGAGGGGAGCTTTGCAAAATCCTTAATTTGACATGCTATGCTCAAAGTGGAGGACCGGCAAAAAACACTTAGGAGACTTTTGATTGATTTGAGGCATATACTAAAATGTCAATGATCTTGTCTGTAATGCTACTTCCCTTTCACTTTGTCCTTGCTCTTGTCCTTTGGTATACGGCCCAGGTTATAAAATTCTACATTCGGCCTCATGTCGGTGAGGTGGGCGAGCCGGTTGGACATGGCGAAGAAAGCAGCGATAGCAGCGATGTCCCACGCATCCTCGCGGTCAAAGCCCACTTCCTCCAAAGACTGGAAATGCTGCTCTGTAACGGTGTCGCTGCGACACACAGCCATCGCAAAGTCCAGCATGGCACTCTCCCGGGGTGACAGCTCTGCATTCTGGTAGTTAACAACGACCTGCATTAAAATACGGAGGTAGAACATGAGCCATTTAGTGATTTAAATTAACATATCACTTTTTTGAATTAACAAAAAAAAATGCTTTTGCTCAGATTGATTAAGATGGCTGGTATAACTTAACTACCCTTTTGTGACAACTACAGTAATTGTGCATTATAAAAAGCAAAGAATCAATGAAAGTTTGGACCTGATCACAAAGCGTAGGTTTCTTAGAGTAGATGCGGTGCAGTGCACTGTGGGATACCACACAGTAAAGACATTTGTTGTGGATACTGGTAGCTACTACAATCAGCTCACGATCTGCCTTGGTCAATCCGCCTGGAAGACAGCAGACATATTAATGTGAAATTGTGAAAACAATAACATTGATAGTTAATTGAGTTTAGTAGAGACAGTGTATGAAAAGTTTCAATTCACATCTGTGTAGCCGAGGTTTTAGTGTTTGATCGTGTTGTTCACAGTAGATTTATATTGTAAGTTGTGAGTGTGAATGCTTCGAGGCCAATATGGCTAAACACATGTAACAACAAGCGACATAGTGGTTATCCAATAACTAAGCACCTGTTCATTTTTAATATAAAGTGCAATTGAAGTTTAAAACCCAATGAAATAAGAGGTATAGAAACCCAAACATTTTTTTAACAAAGTTGTTCCGCAGATTATGACCCTCCCGCTATGACGACGAGATCTCACTATCTGCCAACAGCCGTGCCCACTCAGCATCTTTGTTGCCAAACCTGATTGGTGACTTTATTTTGTTGCCAAACCTGATTGGTGACTTTATTTAAAACAAGAGCCTATAAACGCATCACATAACTCTCATAAAAAGGAGTTGTTTGATACTTTCTTTGCAGTCTTCCCTGCTTGTTATGGCTGTGGCTGTCTGGGTTGCCATCTACTGTCTGTATAGCGAGTGGCACAAAGCAGTAACATTCAGATGAACCATGCAGCAGCCAGGCTGAAATGTACACCGCTCTTACGTTCTTATACGCCATTACTTCCCAAACTCGAGGTTTAACATGTAAATGATGTGTGCAGAGAGCCAAAGTGGCCTGAAAGCTAAACACCCTGTGGAAGACAAGATGCAGTTGGCATTACTGAATCTGCATGTCTGATCACCTCTCCACCCTGACACTGGTTGCACACCAAACCCCACAGGGCATGAGAAAAGGTGCAGCCCTGTTAAAAGGAGTCTGCATACTGCTTATGAAATGAAGACAAATAACATATTGGCTCATTTAATTGGTGGATGATGAGAAGTCTGACCTCGTAGCCGGATAAGGGGTAAAGTGGGAATGATGCATTGGGCTCAGAGTGGTATATATGGGCCCGAAGAGTGTTTCAGCGGCCTCTGGTAACACCACTTGCATTTACTGCCACCACAGAGAAACATAACACACACACACACCTGTCTCTTTGTTCATCAGTTCACTGTAGTAAGCAAAGAAGGCTCTGAACTCGGCTGGTCTATGAGAAAGGGCTTTGAAGACATTGGGCAAAAAGCCTCCCTGGATAAAAGGAAACGTGAAGTTCAGCAGTTAAAATAGTCAATCTTAAGAGTTGAATGCCTCAAATAATAATTGTTTTCTTTCTTTTTGTTATACCTTTGACTCCATTTCCTCCATGAGCTCTACGATATCATAAGGTAGGTCTTTCTTGTACGGTACTGGATAGCGACTGATGTTCTCCGGTGGCGGATCGCTGGACAACAGCCGGATCCCCGCTGCCTTCTGCCGAGGCACGCAAACTGACCGGAGCCGCGCCTGCACGGGAGGGAGACAGCAGAGTCACCCGAGACACACGGAAACAGCACCGGCAGAGCGGAGTAGCACGTAATCGATAACGTACCAGCTGTGTGAACGTAAGGGGACGAACTAACTTCGAGACGAGGTGACTCGCCATTTCGCTCGCCTTAGCCGGAGGGAGCGTCCAACACCTCTGCTTTGCTCGGGTAACGTTAGTTTAATTACAAGAACAATAGTTGGACTGCATTCCAACTAATAAAGTCTTCCCAGGTTGACGACGGAAGGTTAGGTTACTTGAAATCTATGGTTGATAGTGTCGGGCCAGTCAACAGCCAATCATAGAGTCGTATGGAGCCACGCCTATAGACTTCTTTTTCTTCTTCTTCAGTTTAATTTGCGGCAGACTAGACGCAGCTACGGCATATTGCTGCCCTCCACTGTACATTTGTAGACCTCTGTGATTCAGATCGTTATGTAGAGTCCAGTACAATGTTGAACTTTTGAATGACGTTAAAATTTCTCTCGCTGCCTCGTACCTCTAACAGACCAATAACACATGGTCTACCGTTTCATCCTCTTCACAGAAGTCACACCTTCCATTATTATGCTTTTGAATAACATATAGGGAACTATTAAGACCAATGTGGCCATCTGTATATATTTGTATATAGTTGCAGTAATTCCCCCTGACTTCATGATCTTACATTTTCCCCCACGTTCATCTCTCATCCGTTCAAGGAGGCCCAGATCAACTTCAGACTGTGGCAGTAACCATGGAGGAACAGCTGGAAGAACCACTGCTGGAGAATATTTCCTATACAAGATACCTAACTCCCTAGCCTTCTCCTTAGCAACCAAAGCTCTTTGTTGGCGTTTTATCTTGTTCCCAGCATGGCTCAATTGCACTTTTTGTTGGATGGTTATGTCCTTGTAAACTGACCCAATATGTCATCATTATCTAAATTCTTCTCAACTCCAATGGCATTTCCCCCATTTCTACCTGCAATGCTGGCACATATGTTGTTTTAAAGGCCCCACTACAAATCCGTAATGCTTGTGCTTGTATTTCCAACGAGTCCGTCCTTTTCAGCTCCTTACCATATAAATACAATTTGACCTCTGTTCCAATTTTCTTTCTTGCAAAGAAAGGGTTTTTTTTTTCCACAGACAATTGAAATCCCCATTCCAACGCCCACTGTTCAACTCATGTAATACTCCTCCTCGTCGCCAGGAGTCAGTATTGGGGGGACTGGTAGAAACAAAAGCCCATCGATGACCCGGAAGTGACTGGGCAACGAACGGTCGCAAATGAGCGGCGGTTTCTGTCAATACGCTTTGGATACTTTATTAAAACAAAAAGTAAATTTTGTCGGGCACGAATCGATCAATACTTGATTTCAATACTTGAAATGTTTTACCATGTAAGTATGTGTAATACCCTCCGTGTATGAACCGGCTATTAGCAGTGTATTGGGGTGTTATCAATGTGTGGCTCTCTTGATCGGTTAGCGTGGCTGTTGAAAGTCCTCGACGTGTTGATTAGCGTTGTGGTTTTATAGCTGTTTTATAGCCAGGCAGTAACACCACCAGCTCTCTCGTCTTTGATTAACAAGAGGCAGCGTGGCCGCATCCGTAGGATACCTTAAAACAGCATACTATCGATAACATCGTGCAACCCGCATTATTGTCTTATAATGCATGTATTGTTTGTGTTATCAGATATCTTTGGAGCATGAAATCTTACTACATCCGAGGTATTTTGGCCCTAACCTCCTCAACACTGTGAAGCAAAAGCTTTTCACAGAAGTTGAGGGTACCTGCACTGGCAAGTGAGTATATATTGTGAAGTTACACCTACAAATAAATTGAGGCCATTGAGTTAATCTGTCATTTCAGTGGAATGTTGTGTAACTATATTAGATTGTAACAGATGTTACTAAAGTGTAGTGAACTTCAGGCCAATGCACAGATGCGTTTGTGTGTGTGTACACTTGCAGGAATAGGCAGAAATACAGAATTGGACATTTCTGTTTCCTTCATCTGGGATATACAATTTGACAACTTGTGTAATAATTTGGAATCGGGAAGTTTTGACAGTATTCAACTACATACGGAAGTTATTAACTTTGCATTTGTATTCCGACGTGGACATACACATGTCATTGATTTATGTGTGACCTTCCTTCAGGTATGGCTTTGTCATCGCAGTGACCACCATTGACAACATCGGGGCAGGTGTTATACAACCGGGGAGAGGGTTTGTCCTCTACCCAGTCAAGTACAAGGCCATTGTGTTCCGCCCATTTAAAGGGGAGGTGGTTGACGCTGTGGTCACTCAGGTCAACAAGGTATGGGAAAATACAGCTTACTGGCCAAAATTAAGATTTTTATGATGGCATGTGAAATCTGACATATTGATACTAATAAATCATCTTGACAGGGCACTACTTTTTATCTAATTTTCTAATGCCAAAATGTGTACATTTACTTCTCAAAAATAATTGTAAATACCCATATTATATATTGGTTAATGAAGTTCTCTACTGATATAGATCACATCTTTTAACTTTATGATAATAAATGTGCCTCCACTGGAGAGTTTATGCTTAGTATGTATGTTTTGAATATATATTAAATGATGAATAGCTGATAATGGATATTCTTTACTTTTGTATCTTTTATGTAAGTTAGACATATTTTTGTCTGTTTCTTGCAGGTTGGATTGTTCACAGAAATCGGTCCCATGTCTTGCTTCATCTCTCGCCACGTGAGTCAGCATAAAATTATAAATATCTTATATAATAGTTGTGAACGAAACAGTTGGCTTTTATAGGCTTTTCGATGTGTATCCCCTTTGTTAGAGGTTGACCGATTAATCGGGCATGGACCATTAAACAATTTATCAAAGTATTGTCATTGGTTGAGCTGGGCATTCAACTGTTACTTTAACTTATTTAACAATTTACTTTCTCTTTTCCCAATCCAGCCACGTAACTATACATTATGAAATGAAATCGCACACTTACGGTTCCTCCTTACCTCGGGAATATGCATGAACATTAATTAATGACATTAACAATGGAATGGAGTGTGCATCAGAAGTAATCTTGGCCAGCCATAAGCCACAGAACAGTGCATTAACTCTAAATCAAACCTACTCCAATGATGTAATCAATCAAATTACACACAGGATGTTCTTTTACTAATGATTTGGAATGACAAAAAAAGTGTTTTTTATAAAAAACTGCATATATTGATACTTGATTGATGTGGCCAATTAATAAGAGGTCACCTAATTGCTGTTCCAAGCTATTGTTGTTGTTCTATCTGTCTTTAAAAGTCCACTATCTTGTGATCTCTAATCTTTATCTCACTCTTTTATCTTTGTTTTTGCAGTCCATCCCTTCAGAAATGGAGTTTGACCCCAACTCCAATCCTCCTTGTTATAAGACAGTTGATGAGGTAAGACAATTAATTAATTATTACATATAACCAGCTGGAGTAGTTTTTAATGAAATGGATGTTCACCAGATATTTTCCTTGCTTTGCCTTTGACGACATTTAACATAAATGAACATGTACAAATTCAGTTTATTATAGTAATGCTTTTTAGAAAACATAGTAAAGCAAGAGTTAAATAATAATATAATGCCATAAATTCAGTATACAAAGTAGTTGCAAAGTAGTGCTGCACACTGCTCCTATTGTTATTTTACAGTTCCTGAGTCTTGAATGTTTTCTTCTCCTCTTTTCAAGGACATTGTAATCCAGCAAGATGATGAGATTAGGCTAAAGATTGTGGGAACAAGAGTAGACAAGAATGACATTGTAAGTGTTTTTGTTTTCTTCTTCTTCTTCATCATTGGTTCAGATGTTACACATTAGTATATAGAAGTTATGTACTGTATCCTAATATACGAGAAGTTAAAAACAAGCTTTTCTCTTGTTCTTCAGTTTGCCATTGGTTCCCTCATGGATGATTATCTGGGTGAGTATTATACAGAATATAGTCCTACATGTTCTGTATCAGTTTGTCAGATGGGCAAATTATTTTTGCACAATAAGAAAATGTGATATAGCTTCAACGTGGTTGGGTTGAGCTGGGCTTTAAACATGTTTTATAATTGATTATTGAACTTGCCTTCTGTATTTCCAGGTCTTGTGAGCTGATTCGCCCCAGAGGGAGCACATCTAACATGGGACATGTTATGTAGTAGATTAGTTATTTTGTTAAAATTAATATTTTTCTACACTGTTTGATATGGTATAGTGACAGGTGTAGAAGCCCCATAGCGACATCATAGATTTGTTGTTATTAGTGTAAAAATCCAGGAGAATGTTTGCTAAATCTTTAGCAAGATGACATACAAGCAGGACATTTATTGTTTCTTTGTAGAATTCACATTTTCTATCAACTATGTATTGTTTTTTGTACACTGACTGTAATAAAGTATTTTATTTGTTATTTATTGGTATCAGTTTTCATGTTCTGAATGTCTCCGCATAGTCAGAGTATTGACCTTTCTAATCCGAAAAGAGATGCTCAACTGGATCTGTGTGACGTGGCGAAACGTGAACGCGGAAACGTAAAGTGCGCGCACGACTAGTGGACGTAAATACGTCAGTGGAGCGCTGGTTCTTTCTTTCTCTCGTCCTGAAGATGGCGGCCGGGGTGAGTAAGATGGAAAGATGGCACATTTGGGGATACTCCTTTGACTTTCCTGGCTCAATCCGACGAAAATCAGGCCCATCTATACGCATACAGAGTGCCTTTTCACGTAAACCTTGCTGTCGGTCCTTTAGGTAGCCGTTGTCGAGTGTATTGACGAAGCATTTCATTCAGTGTTCATGTAAACTAAGGTTAGCTTTTGCTAACCTGACGTTGCATTCACAGTGCATGACGCTCCTCTTCTGACTCAACCACTAACGTGGCACAAGGCTATCTTCAAGCTGTAAAAACGTCCCGTTGGAGGTGATTTAGCATACCGTGTGTGTTTTTATGTCGTGTTTTGAAGGCCTACGACAAACCGGTACTGTCTTTGGTTAACGGTACTTTGTCTAAAGCTGTACAAAGAGGAGCGGGCTATATTGCCGGTAATGCTAGCTAGCATTAGTTAGCATTTAAAGCGAGCTGGAAACCACGTGAAACCACATTTGCTCGTAGTTATCTTTAGTTACCCGACATTTGGCCTCGGTAGCCCTCGGGTGTATCTCCCTGCTCCTATTCTTGCCATGTTTATTTTTAATGGTCGTGCGTCCAGATTTGAAAAGCATCATACATTTGTGTGGAGTACTCCACCAGACCAAAGCTCTCATTCAAACTGGTTCTGTGACTTCATTCAACGCACCACTTGTATTTTCTTAGATGTATCTGTGTTTTAAATGGAAATGCACCCATCGTATTTTAAATTAATGGCATTTGAATACGGCCAAAATGTATAACACTTTTTTTTAATCAAACTGTCGTGAGATATTACCATGAACACCTTGAAGTCGCCCCAAATTTATATTCAACATGCTACATGTGATGCATGTATGTTCAAATAATTACGTGTTTTTTTTAAAGTTAAACAATTGCTGTTTTCTCCCCTCTCCAGACTCTGTACACGTACCCAGAGAACTGGCGGGCCTTCAAGGCCCAGATTGCAGCCCAGTACAGTGGGGCTCGCCTCAAAGTCGCCAGCAATTCCCCTGCCTTCACCTTCGGGCAGACGAACCGCACTCCTGCCTTCCTCAACAACTTCCCACTGGGCAAGGTTGGTGTAGTTATGTTGGACTTGTAGAACCTATTTAGTAAATGTTTAAAAATAATAATTCAATGTCCAATATGAATTGCTTACTGCAAGCAATTCTCACAAGCAATAATAAAAAGTAATTAAGTGGACAGGTTTTAACCACTTTGACTATCAGTTGTTACCAACATCGCATTATGCTTGATTCTCTTTAAATCATTCTTACATTCTGCTATGTTTGTAGGTACCTGCATACCAGGGAGATGATGGTTTCTGTCTGTTTGAGAGTAATGCCATTGCTCACTACTGTAAGTTTGTATTCAAAGTCATTCATGGTTAACTGATTTTTAGTTTGGGTGTGCATCCAAAAGTTTCCTATATATTGCTTGCCTACGTTTTTAAAGGAAGCTGAGTAATTGCTACATTCAGGTCAAGAATGTGTGGTGGTTGTCACATACATCTACTAACAATTCAAATTCATGGGTCTCTGCACACATTTAAGCACATAACTTCTTTAGGGCCAATATTAATTGCCGATCATTGATGATCCATTTTTAGCAGATACAAATCCCTTTTCTTTGATTATAGAAGCAGATCTACACGTCCCACAATTATTTTCAACCTCTGTAAACCAACAAGAGTTTTAAATGCTATCTGTAGTCATTTTCATAAGAACAAATTATTTTACTGCAGTGGCCAACCATGTTCCATGGAGAGCCAATAGTCTGCAGGTTGCCAGTTACTTCAGTAGATTATTGAGATTATTTATCTTATTCAATGGCATATTGAACATTAAATCCAAAGGTTTGATGGGCCTGAACACCAATCAGAAAACTTTCTTCCTTGAGGAAAACTGATTATCCCCTGTCTGGGCAAGGCGGTGTCCATTCATGGCACCAAGTCTTAATCTGATGGGGGAAGAGAAACTAAAGGCCATGTTCATCCCAGTCAACTCCGTTCAGTGAGTTAAAGGCTGATTCATGCTATGGGCACAGAAACAAATATCCATATTGGCAAAATCCCTTTTTGTTTGATTTATAGAAGCTGATCTACACAGCTCCAGTCTTCCTGTCTTTATTCCGTTTCAAAAATATTTTAAGTTTACTTGTTATAGTATTTTTGGGATGATTTTTATAAGAACAAACTACTTAAATTATAGGAAAATAAAATAATTTTATGAAATATTTTTTAAAATCTTGTCATTAGTGGTTTTAATAACTAGTCTCCACTTGAAGCTGCTTTTCCATGAATACTAAAATGCATGCTTAATGCAACATTTTTGTGCAGTCAGTGTACAACATAGTGGTATGACATTATGATTAAAGATATTCACCTTTCACCCACAGTGAGCAATGATGCCCTGCGTGGTGCCACTCCCCAGGTGGCAGCACAGGTGCTACAGTGGGTGAGCTTCGCTGACTCTGAGATCATCCCTCCAGCCAGCGCATGGGTCTTCCCCACTCTGGGAATCATGCAGTTCAACAAGCAGGTTTGCAGCTTAGCATTTTTTGGTTAAGCTTAAGACCTAAACAAATAATTTCTTGACTGTGGTGGAAGGCTGGTAACCATTTCAGTTGTGTCTTGCACTGTAGTTGAGACTTGGCACATGACCATGTAGTAGTTTATATGTTGCGTTGTTATTATGCATAGTCATTCTTCTGTCTGGGTCTGTCCAGGCCACAGAGCAGGCCAAGGAGGACATGAAGAGGGCCCTTGCCGTGCTGAACCAACACCTGAACAGCCGTACCTTCCTCGTAGGAGAGAGGGTCAGCCTTGCTGACATCACTGTGGCGTGCTCCATGCTGTGGGTCTACAAACAGGTTTGACATGCACACTGTTAACAATATATTTTTCTTGGAGCAACACTTGTATTTAATAATATTTGAGTTAAGATGCTCTCCAGGAAGACCTAACACCACTCTGTCCCCTGTAGGTCCTTGAGCCTTCTTTCCGTCAACCATACCCCAATGTGACTCGCTGGTTTGTCACTTGTGTCAACCAGCCCCAATTCAAGACTGTCCTTGGAGAGGTCAAGCTGTGTGAAAAGATGGCCCAGTTTGATGGTGAGTAGTTGGCAATGAGATCAGAAGACTCTTATTGAACATGTTGCTGGCTCTTGAGCACACGGTGTAATTTACAGGATCACATTTGATGTGCACTAACCTTTCATAAGATACGTTGACATTTTTCAGCTGAATGTTAACAAAGATGTGTAACACATTTTGTTTCAATTTCTCCTAAAAAAATATTTAAATTTGCATTAAAGATAAATGGTTGTGGCTAAATGATTGCACCCAAAGAACTTGATGGCATTTGACAAATGCAGCCATTGAATTATTTTTAAAGTGTTACAATAATGTAAATTAAATACTGGATCGCTTTCAGTGACAGAAAATGACCTTTTTAATAACAAAGCCGACATCTAGCAATATTTCAGTTAATCTCCAAAGATGGAAAGAAACAAAGCACAACTCTTTAAACAGGCGGTCCCCAGTCTTTGGGCAAGGCAGTGTCCATTCATGGCACCAAGTCTTAATCTGACAGGGGAAGAGAAACATAAGGCCATGTTCATCCCAGTCAATTCTGTTTAGTGAGTTAAAGGCTGATTCATGCTATGGGCACAGATGAAAGAGTCTCACCGTAGGTCATTGAAATAAGACATAAATATTCTTTTTACGATTATTACTTTTTTTACTAGTTTTGAGTCTAAAATCAAAGCCAAATAATTGCAAAATTGAACAGAAAATATGTTTCAATGTTTTGTTTCTCCAGCCAAGAAATTTGCTGAAATGCAGACCAAGAAAGAGACCCCACCCAAGAAGGAGAAGGGAGGAAAAGACGCTGCCAAGTCCCAGGAAAAGAAGGAAAAGAAAAAGGAAGAGAAGAAGCCTGCCCCAGCAGAGGAGATTGATGACTGTGACGCTGTTTTGGCCGCTGAACCCAAAACCAAGGACCCCTATGCACACCTGCCAAAGAGGTAGAATAATCTTATTTTCTTATCTAAGCATGTTTTGTTTTTTTGTGAGTATTTTCCTCACATTTTGGCTAAAACAGAATTGTCGAAACATGTTCCATGGAGGGCCAATAGTCAGGTTTCCAGTTGATCATTTCAGGAGATTATTGAGATTATTTGGGTTGGGACGGGCCTGAACAACCATCTGAAAACTCCTCCGTGAGAAACTGATTATCCCCTGTCTGGGCAAGGCGGTGTCCATTCATGGCACCAAGTCTTAATCTGACGGAGGAAGAGAAACCAAAGGCCATGTTCATCCCAGTCAACTCCGTTCAGTGAGTTAAAGGCTGATTCATGCTATGGGCACAGAAAAACTTCGAGATCTAAAGTTGTTCTTGGGCTAGTAAAACATTTCTCTGTAAGACATGTCGGGTAAGTAGTCTACCTCTTACTGTAGTCCTAAAATGTAAGGTAGCAGGCAGGACATTTTTTCAAAATTGCAAAACAAGAAATTAGTGAAAATAGTGTGCCGGGTAAGACGCAAGAGTTAAACCAAACGTGTGGTTGTAATCTTTGACTAAGGCTGTTGCGGTTAATGTTGCTGGCAGGTGCTGTGCTTCTTGCTCTAATCTTTCGTCTGTCAAACTGCGGTGACAAGCCTGTCCATACAACATAGAAAGGCAAGCATCAGGTTGGTGCTCATAGGTGAAAAAAACCCATGTCAAACAAATGAATAATACAATTCAACTGGGCGATGTTAGTATATCATTCAGCGCTGGTCGAAGTGATGTTGTCATTGAATGATTAAATGAAGCAATCACAGTGCTCCTAACTTAGAAGGCTGAATGACACAGGCCTATAGCTATACATGCTGTTTAAAAACTACTGTAAGAATATGGGTGGCATATATTGATAAAATGACTTCAATTCATGTGCAGAGTGGTTTTGTTGCATTATACAGAATTAATTAAATGCAATGTGTATATATGACTATCTTTTTCCTTTTTTCTTTTCTAGTGCATTTGTCATGGACGAGTTCAAGAGAAAGTATTCCAACGAAGACCACCCTCACAGTAGCCATTCCCCACTTCTGGGAGAACTTTGACCATGAGGGTTACTCAATCTGGTACTCCCAGTACAAATATCCTGAAGAAGCTTACACTTGGCTTTCAAGAGCTGCAACCTGATCTCAGGTGAGACTCCGCAGCAGCCAAGCCATTTAACCAAAATTAATTTTGAGGATTATATAATATAATCCATATACCTACTTATTGGTGCAAAATTGGAGTACTGGTTCATTTTGGCTCCCACTGTCCGAAACCATGAGTCTGTTTTTATAACGGTGGCGGTGAATCATGTTTTATCTTTTATACAATGGGAACCGATCCTTACTAACAAGTTTATATAATTATTAAGCATATGGTTCCCTGTCTGGGCAAGGCGGTGTCTATTCATGGCGCCATGTCTTAATCTGACGGGGAAGAGAAACCAAAGGCATGTTCATCCCAGTCAACTCCGTTTAGTGAGTTAAGGCTGATTCATGCTATGGGCACAGAAAAAAAACATGTCTTTTTTTAAGTGTGTGTGTGTATATATTTAGATATAGATGGATGGATCACTGTTCATAGTCACTTTTATGTTTGACTTATTTCTAATTATTAATAAAAGGTCCCAAATCCCTCCCATGTTCACAGGTATGTTCCAGCGTCTGGACAAACTCAGAAAGACTGCCTTCGCTAGTGTCCTCTTGTTTGGCACCAACAACGACAGCAGCATCTCTGGCCTCTGGGTCTTCAGAGGCCAGGACCTGGCCTTCCCTGTAAGTTTGACGGGGTTGAACACATTTTCCATAATGTCCTGACCTGATGACGTCCCTATCCTCATGCATGTAGTGTTTGTGTTTGACAATCTGATTTGGGCTGTAGTTCACATGTATTGTTGCAACAGTAAACTAATGTTTCCTGAGCGATGACATGTTTGATCATTTGGAGATAGTGCCCCTGTCTGGGCAAGGCGGTGTCCATTCATGGCACCAAGTCTTAATCTGACGGGGGAAGAGAAACTAAAGGCCATGTTCATCCCAGTCAACTCTGTTCAATGAGTTAAAGGCTGATTCATGCTATGGGCACAAATTGTTTCCAAGATCTAAATATTCGATGTTTATGTTAACCAGAGGTTGATGGATTTCTTCAATGCTTTCGTCTTGGCTAAATTAAGTCACATGACTAAATTAAACTGCAGCTCACAATTGCACAGATTGCATGTGACTGTCTGTCTCTATGTTTTATAGCTTGACTTTGTTAAATCATTCACTGAAGCTCATGGTCTGCATTTCAATGCACACCATGTGATGGTCTAATTATTCTTTACTGGATAATCATCTGATCCTCAGTTGTGGTCATACATTATCAGTTCAGACTCTTATTCAAAATGTATTTGTATTCCCCTCCTAGCTATCTCCAGACTGGCAGATCGACTACGAATCATATGATTGGCGCAAGCTGGATTCAAAAAGCGAGGAGTGCAAGACCTTGGTAAAGGAGTACCTGTCCTGGGAGGGTGACTTTAAGCACGTGGGTAAAGCCTTCAATCAGGGCAAGATCTTCAAGTGAGAGGACACTGGGAATGTCTGAACAAAAGCACTCTGCTCTGCTTCCCAGCACTTAAAGTTGATGGACCTTCAGCCACCACGTGCTTACTTTATTGCAAGAATGACTTTGAATTACAGTGTTGAAGGCGGGGGTGAATTGTCTCGGTGGCCCCAACAGTTTTTTTTGGTTTTGACCTGCGAAAATAAAGCATTTTCCACCATGCCATCTATGGGATATGTCTGTCGTCTTAAGTCTGTTGTTTGTGTGTGTATTTTTTTTAAAGTTGTGTTTGAGGTAACAATTAAATTGTGAATTTTATTTCTTAAATCTTTTAGTCATTCCCAACCAGAAGAAATTAGTGTGCACAATGACAATTTAAAAAGCCAGTTTTTCCAGTCAAAAGTAGAAGTAAAAACCGTGCTACAGTTTTAAATCAATTAATTTCTTAAATCTTTTAGTCATTCCCAACCAGAAGAAATTAGTGTGCACAATGACAATTTAAAAAGCCAGTTTTTCCAGTCAAACGTAGAAGTAAAAACCGTGCTACAGTTTTAAATCAAAAGCCATTCTCAGCACATTCCCTTGTTGCATGGTACAGCCTTTCTAACCACACTGACTGGCAAAACATCAAGACTTTCAGGTCTGTGTCAAATAACCGATTCCCTATAGAAGACCTTTGTTCCACCTGTACTGCTGATATTGTGAACAGCTATAACGACATTTAGCGTGCATCTTGACTACTGGGACACGTGAATTAGTCCCTGGAGGTCAGTTCTTCAGCACTGCATGAAAGTGTACGTGTTCACGTATTCCACTAGGGGGCAGGCAAAGACTTTACATTGGAAAGCTTCATACTGAGCAGCCGATGCGGAGATGATTACTGGGCTGAGCTCTGGTTTGCTCAATCAAGAAAAGAATGTTGTCTGCTTCAAACTATGGGTTATTGTTTTGATGTTTCTAGTGCTTTACCAAGGAAACGTGTTATGAACATCTACTTGAATGCCCTTTAAATACCATGGGCCTTTAATATATAACTTCTACTTTTCTTGAGTTTCAATGAGTGATAAATCATTACGCCTGCATACAGACTACACTATTTAAGTAGACACTGACTCAATTGTATTAATATCTTGCCTTGTACATTATATATTTTATTTGAAGATGACTTATTTACAGGCAGATATAACTCCACCTCACTAGAAAGCAGAAATGTCACCTTTTGGTGTCTACTTTTGCAAGTTGGTATCGTTAATAATTGCACTAATGGGAATAGACCTGTTATTAGTCTGCTGTTTTCTGTGCATACATAGATACAGCCATTCTTTTCACATAAGACTGAATACCTAAATTGAAAACTAAATATTTCTAAAGCTTCAGATTTTTTCCTATAGAGTAAATATTGGACTGAATATGAATCATTTGGTTTAATCGGCCACACCCAACCATACCGTAGTTTTGTATTTAACTTTAGATTGTTTGTTCCTACACCTGGAAACCTGACTCATCCTTTCACTTCAGCTATAACTGAATTATTTGTTTGGCGCTTCATTGTGTTATCTATAGCTGCAGTTATAAAGGCACACATCGGCCACGCCCATATGATTTGATAATTTATATTCATAATATAAATTTAGCTATTTGAATGTCCCTCTTGAGATGTTAAGAAATGTAGTTATTTCAATCAATCCTAGCTTAATCCCTAAATGTTGAATTCTAAAGCGGAGAAGATCTTGAGTGGATCTGTTTTGCTGTCCAAGTTGAGATGCACAAGAAAAGGAATCACGTGAGAGTGAGATCTGTACGTTCTTCCAACCTACGATGCGTGATTCAAGATCGTTTTGGTGCAACCATCTTCCACCATAGTGTTGAATCAGGGAAGCCATTTTAGTTTGTTCTGTGGTCTCATGGAAATCAGAAAATGGAAATGTTCCCACAACAGCAAAGTGCCCAAGTCCTTGAACACATGACTCACCCATCCTGTGGATCGTGGTGGAAGAGGGCTGTAACTTGAGCAAATAACTTCAACTTCATCCGCAGCAGTTACAACAGTGCTGATGGCTAATAACCCTTTGGTTGTTGAAGGAGTGGCGTGACAAAATCCTCGTAATCGGGCTATATAATATGAAGTTAATGTGAGGAAGGCATATTCAGTTCTAAGCTCTTGAGGCAAGTTTCTTACGCAATGGCAGCGATCTTCTAAACTGTTTTATGGTCCTTATTTGTTTTTAGCAACTTCAACTTTGAGTTATTAATAAGCAAAAAAATAATCTTTCAGCCCTGCCTCGCCCTGGTCTTTATTTCTCTCTTGGTCACACACCCACTACTACTTCTTCCTTCCTCTCTTTTTCTCTTCCTCTCTCCTTGCGCTCTGGACATATTTATATGTCCATACATGTGCTGGGTGGGGGGTGTTTCTTAAAAGCTGTTGCAGCAGCTAGGAGTGGTGGTACAGAGAGAGGCTGTATTGTTTCACCGCATAAGGTCCCTGTGTGGCTGTCAGCCCCCTGTAGGAGCTTCAAGCATGGCATGCATGTGCTGAGCATCTGGTGGTGAAAGACACATCTGGAAAAGAGTGAGGCGACCAGTGGGGGGCTTGGAACAGCGAGGTGAAGGGCTCACACTGGGGAGTCTGACAACGTTTTCTTTGAAGAAGCTCAGATGCTATTGCTAAAGAAGTTATTCTATGGGTTTAGCTTTTTTTCTTTTTTATTCTAGAAGTTAAAATTCAGACAGTAGAATGAGCAATTTCTTCGTTGTGGTAGCCGCAAAGTCGGTACATAGATATTTCTTCCAATTTGGAGACGTTTACAGTGTCTGGGCTAAATGGTCCAAACAAGATTGTGTAAGTATTATCAGACAGTCGTCGGGGTGTCTCGAGAAGAACAGAACAACACTCAGCCTCCACACATACAGAGTCCCACCCTCTGAGTTTTATGGGGTTTCCCGGAGACCCTAGTCTGGGTTTGGGCTCGCAACCTCACTGACACGCACACACTAAACCTGAATAAAAGTAAAAGGGGCAGGAATATGGATCCTTAGTCAGAACCAGAGGGCTTCTTCTCCCCTTAAGCAGGGAAGTCAAGTAAGGCCACTGACGAATGAAAAGCAGGGGAGCTATAAAAAAAGCATGCAAACATGTGACGGTGGTCGAAATGCATTGCTACACGCAACATGATTTAGCAAGAACAGGGACCTTCGTATCTTAACCTCGGTTTTCGGAGTGAGGGGCGTTTCTTCCCATTGGTGCACTTAAAGGGGTGTGAGGTTTCTCTGTGCACTAAAACTCTGCGTAGTAATTTAGTACTGGAATATAATAAGGGAGGTCAAAGGTGAGTCTGCTGAGGGGGAAATAGCTGAAAAAGGCAAGGAGAGACAAGATACGTTACAGCATTCATAACAATGCTTGCAAGTAACTTCCTTGCGTCTCCCTGCAACAGAGATTGCCAGTTTAAGAGTGGAGAGGAAAGTGCGTGACAAGAAGGAAGAGTGAGAGAAGTACGGAGGAGGGAAAACAGACAGCCCCTGCTCTTTTGCACGTGAAACCCCAGAGTTGCCTCTGGCTCATATTACCAGAATCTGGAGGTGGGGCACTGAGGCATGTTGTCAAACTAAAGCAAAACTGTAATGCGCAGTATGACTACCGAGTGTAGAAATATTGATAACTGCTATGGAAAATTATAATAATGCTCATTTATTTCCTTTACAGTGGATACACTACCTTCCAATGGTTATTATTGTTTTTTAAAAATACAACATTTAAAAGTTAGTCATAACAGCTTCGCATGCACTTTGTGGTTTGGGTGTGTACCGAACCTTCAATTTTCCCATTGGCCCCAAGCTATCCATTATCTTCTCATGAAAACAACTGCAATGGTACTTCGTTGAAAATAGGTACTTTGCAAGTGTAAGAGTGGAAATCAGCACAGTTTAGAGTAACATACATTGTTTTTAGAGGTTTAATAGACTTCCTTCTGGATTGTTTGGTTACAAAAGAAGCAGTTTAGGTCTGGATGAGCTTTCTGAACAAACAGGTATCCCAGCCGTCTATGTGAACATATAGATTCCGGCTTCATGTATTGACTTGTCGGTGGTTTACGGTTTACATCCCACCCAAAGAAATTGTTGAAGTGTTGGAGCATTTGCAGCTATGACTGGAATGTGCAGCCAAGGAAGCTTTCTGCTTCTGTTGCAGCACAACAGATGGGCAGCGAGCCAAAGGGGGGACAACTCTTGCGAAACTTTTCATTCCCTTGGATCAATCATTCAAAACAGTGAGACTTTCACACACTCTACAGAGAGTGTGTCTGAATTGTGTCAGATCCGTGGAGTTTCCAGGGACTGATATGTTGAAACAAGTGTTCATCAGTAAAACACCTAAAGGTATAAGCTTGCAGTCGCATATTTGTTCTGCCTGGACATTGTGAAAGCAGGCTAAGACTGAACATGTGAACGGTGTTCCCAGCATTAGTCTGTTTCGATGAGTCTAGTGCACACAAGGAAAGACCGAGGGGGAGGGATGGGTGGGGGGATCATTGTATAAAAAAAGTATAACATTATAAACAAAGTAGAGCAAAGTTCCTCACTACAGTAGAAATGTCTTTGTGGCATGTGATATTTATCCATACACACACAGAGCATTGCTATGGAAACACCCCTGGAAGTACCTGCCCCCTTGCTTATTATGTTGCTATGGCAGCCATCCCAGAATAGTCTCTTTTTTCCCCTGTCTCTGTACCTCCCTCGTGTTCGTGACTCACAACTTGCAGTGGAAACCACATTTCATCTGTCTCTCATTCCCCTTTTTTCCTTTACATTCTTCTCTGCACCAAAGGAACACAGCTTGCCTTTCTGAATCATCAGTGTGTGTGTGTGTGTGTGTGTGTGTGTGTGTGTGTGTGTGTGTGTGTGAGGGAGCACGCGCTGCGGGGAATTCCAAAATGATTACCAATGATGAGTTACTATGGCGATGGCAAATATCAGGCGGGGTGACCTGTGTGTTGCAAGATAGTGTAGGCTATCTTAAATACTGCACACTGTCATTAGCGGACTGTGATTTCTTTGTAGTTGTAATCGTTCCATGGATACACACTCTGCTCTCAGTCGTTACTTTAGGTTCACTTTGTTTTGAGAGGTTGCAATGTGTGCTGTGCTTACTCACAGGGCTCCAGGCACAGGATAGCACAACATCACATGGGCAATAATATGTTCCATATGATGCAACAAATGATGCATTTGTCGCAATTAAGTTAAGTTGACTTTTTGCACATCATCTCTGTTTTGCTTTAGATCCATGGTCCCGAACTAATTTGCCAAGAAGATGAAGAAAATCCAATTATCTGTGCTAATTAAATTAAGTTAAATTAAATTGGAAAGTCAGGAATTTTCCACTTATATTCAAAGCTTCACTGGTCTCAGTATGAGCAATAAAGAATGAAAAGAAAAGCCAGTGATTTTTGACTACGGTTAACAGTTTACATTTTGTTGAAATATGTTTTGCAGTTGTTTCTGGCAACATTAAATTAAATAACATAAAAGTAAGCAGCAGAATGGCCTCTTTTGGCATTCTATTATTCTATTTGATGGGATTATTATATTTATGCATAATGTATACGCATCCTTTTATTGTTGTTGCAGTCTACGGTGGAGCAAATGTTAAGTACTTAATATGCTGTTTAGTAATGTATTCATATAGCATTCACTAAATGCTACTGAATTACTTTATTACATTCCACCACTGATTCTAAAGAAAATATTTCTCTTTATGAGATAATAATGAATAATTGTAAAAGATAATTGTGCAGTGCAGTATTTTAGTTGTTAATTAATCAGATTTAAGAAGTTCTGTTTATTTCTTACACTATTTACTAACACTCTCCATTTTGTTGAACATACTGTAACAAAAAAAGTTGAAAAGTATTCATTATATTAAAAAAAAAACGTTCTTAACCTTATATATATAGTTCCATGACATAATATGATATTGCATAACATTACACACTTCTGATTTTAATAGCGTGTACATTTGAGGATAAGTTTAAGGTTGAGTTTGAAGATGGGTGTGGTCTGAGCGACTGGCGCCATGGTCTCTTCTTGGATTTAAATAACATCTTTATCTCAGCATTGCAAAATTATAGTTTCGAACATTCAACAGATGTGCTAACCAGTGTGTTTTTAGTAATCATTCACATATAAGAGATACAAGATACCACTTACACAGGAATTGTTTGTCTTGTTGCATCGATTGAGTTAAGGACTCTGAGCTGAGAGAGCCAGCTGGTCATCACACATAACTTACATTCATCACTCTCTTTATAGAGGAACTGGTATGTTCTTTTTTATGATTCCCTCTACTTGGTTAACTATAGGAGACATGGTCAAGTGCAATGGAAATAAACAGCAACATGACCAAAAGTAAACAGCAGTAGGAAGATATTGCTCAAAATTAATGCAGTTTGAATTTCGCAGCCTTTTTCGACTCATCTTCAGCAATAGCCCATGTATTCATTTGTATAGAGCACAAGATGAATCTGTAGTACACTGGCTTTGACATTCTTTAACTCTGACAATGCCTCTTTGATAGTGTTTATCTATTCGTCTGACTTCAGCAGTCACAGTATTGACAATGTTGCATTGTGTGAAAAATGTAATACAATTGAAATGGAAATAGAAGAACTCTTCCATTTGCACACAATATGATATTTTTCGTGAGTACCTTGACAATGACTTTTGAGTTAAAAGGCATTCTTAAGTGACCACAAATGCAGCAAACAAGATCAGTTCCAGGCCATTTGAATGGTGTTGGTGTTTATGTACATCAGTATTGTGTTTGTTATACTCAGTCTTTATATTGCTTTCTTTTCAGAATAGAGGTAATAAATCAATCCCGGACGCTATCATTTAGAAAATGTGACACTTCTTATTACAGAATTATTAAAGTAATTAGTTACATATTATACTACTCTCAGAATAAATATTGATCAAGGTCATAAAAGGGGAAAAAAGAGCAGCAAACATTAAGCTCCATTCTCAAATGTATTTTGGAGTAAAACCCTTCTATTGTATCTCATGTTCTCACAAATTATCTTTATGACTCATACAAACACGGCTGTGTGCCATGTTGGCCAATTTAGGAAACATGGGTTTTCTCTCTTTTTATCGCATCCAAACCTTTTTCAGCTATTTTCAAAACTATTGTTCAATTTGTTTGGGTTGAAAACTCTATTGAGATGTGTTCAGATAGTCCCTTGTGTCTGAGTAAACCTGCATTACGCAATAAAATGGGCAACTTCCACCCATCTGCCTCTTGTGCCAATAATGGGCGGGATCTCTGATAGAATTCAAACACTCATTATATCCAGGTGTGGTGTCATTTTTGCTTAATAATCGTATCACAAGTTGCAGTTCTGCTCAGGCCAGTGCCATGTGACTTCCCTTATCCTGCGGGAAACATTAATCATAGACACACAGTCACAAATACACAAACAAGTATACACAAGCTACACACACACTCACACACACACACACACACACCCACTCACACACACACACACATATTCAACCTTCCATCCCCAACTAATCCTTTGATTTTCTTCTCCTCGACAGTCTGAGCTGCCCTGTTTTCATTGTAGTCATAGGCCGTGAGTCATCGAGCGTCTGAGCCAAGATATTTGCGCTGGTTCACACTCGCTGACACACCTAGGATCAAGAAACACACCCATTCCCACATATCCTTGTGTTCAACTAGAGTGACCTGCCACAAAAAGGTGACAGTCTGAGGGGTTTCAGTTTTCTAAAACATGCCCTGCATGTGCATATTATTAAGTACATCTCTTTTTTAGTTGTTTAGCGCTTTGTCACTGTCGCACAAGCCACATTTTCGTTGCGTCATTCTCCAACTCTTCTACTTATCGTTATCTTTTTTATCTTGATCTTCAACTCCTGTTTTGGATTGATTACATTTATTACATAACAGGTGAATCAATAATTAATCCAGCTGTTTATCAGTGGTCACCTCATCAGTGTAACAAGGAACTTTTAAGTTAAGAAGAAAGTTCATAAACATGGTCCTTCTGAGTGGTAAAACCTTTACTGTGGGGTTGTTATTTGACCTTAAAAGACTAGAAACCTACAAGCTGTGAAGTAGCATGCAGTTCACAGGCCTGTGCACACACTAGGAGTTGCCTGTCTGGAAGCACCATTTGCTTTGAGCTGAAACTGTTCTTCAAACGACAGCCACACCTCAGTGGCACAGAGTCAAACATGTGTGGAGCTGAGCAAACAGGTGCAGTAGCAGGTCACTTTGTGTGAATATTATAATGATCTTTTCAACCGATTGAGCAGCACGGTTGAAAAGTAAAATGAAATGTAATGTAATACATGTTGTTCACCTACTCATTTGCACAATATGATTTAAGAACTTTCCGTGCCCCACAGTTATTGTTTATATAAAACATGGTTGCAGTTCAAAGAGTAAAGCCTTGCCACTCTTCATACAGAGTTCTTTAAAATCTCAGGGTTGTTTTGCACATAGATGGGATCACTTCTTCGCTTTTATCTCCTCATTCTCACAATTACAGACTAATAGACACATGCACACACACAATCCTTAGGGATTCTTTTTTTGGAAATCAGAGCGGTCTAATATTAAAGTATGTGTATGTATTCTCATTTGTGTCTGTGTGCCACTCCCTGTTCGATCTTTGCAAAGCCACGCACTAACTTCCTCTGTGTGGACTCCTTGCATGTTTGCGATTTCACCTCGCTAAGCATGGGTGGGACATGTGCAGGGAGGAAAGGGGAGTTTCAAGGACACTGAACATTGGTGAGAGAAATGAACAAGCACACACATCCCATTTACAAAACAGGATGCACAAACCTATCCTAAATTAGTGATTTCCAACCAGGGCTACTCGAGTAACTAAACTAAGTAAAACAATTGAAATTCTGTTCTGCTGCTCAATCGCCAGTAACAACACTTAATTACCACAGTGATGCACTGGCCAGCTGCATCGTTGGGTCGGTGGACTGTCAAAGAATCCAGTAGGTTTGCCTGTCGGCCTCCTCACCAACCCTGACTGTGTGCACATGAGGGCGTGCTGCTCCACAGTAGCCTGCTCGGTCGCTACCGCTGCGGCTGGATCAATTGTTTTGAGCGTCACCTCCCGAAATGACATGTTTCACAATTAGAATTGCTAACATTTTAAAAGTCTAAGAGCCGTACAATTGAATTCATTACTTTATCCCCATTCACGTTAGCATAGGGCTAAACCAGCAGTTACCCCCCAATACTGGAGACAACAGCATTGTGAGAGCGGATAACAGAAACTTCATTCAGTACGTCAAAGCTTTAAGAGGAACTGTACCATGACTATGATGTTTCACTCTAAATACATCTTTCATATTACAAAAATATCCAGGGGAGAGGGTGTGGTCTTCTTACTGAACATGACTGAGATTACTATTACAAGGTGTTCAAACTCTTAGATATGTTTTAAAATCCATAGCCTAATTCATGTTTTGTAACATAAAACATGCCGCTCTTAAAATTCAGGAAGACTTCCAGGTGGGCATTGTTAAAACAAAAAACTTAGATAATTCTGTCTTATAAATACACACTTTGCCTTTTGTATGTAAGTAAAGGACTCACTACTTTTTCATTTTTGTTAATGATAACTTTCGTTAGTTTGTGTGCAGTAGTTCAAACACTGTAATTACATGTTTATGCTTTTGTCCAGCATATCATGTGGTGTGCAACTCTGTTTAATGTATTCTTACTCTAAGAGGTGAAACAAAAAATTATGAAAAACTATTTATAACAGTTTCATTTGGTTTAAATAGATGATAGAATGACAAGAATTTAAGAAACAAAGATACAACTGTGAGCATTTATGCAAGGAAGTTAAAGTTTGCAGCTGGCTGTTGGATAGGAGGTGCGTCACATGCCTTGAATTAGTTTATACAGTCAATATGAATCTTCAAGTTTGTTAAAACACAAATTATCCAAAGCTGCCCTGCTTGAATAATATATTATATAGATTCAAACAATATCTTGTCAGCCACTGCTAGTTGCTCACTTTTGATACTTTGACACTTTTGATAAAAGCAATTTTAAAGTCGCAGACTGCAAGTAATAGTTTGGTGATAAATGTAGCTATTTATTGTCATTTCATTGAGTTATTTTATAGTAAATACCCCTTTCTCTTCATTTGTTAAAGATGAAGTTACTCTTCCTGTTGCATGTCATCAGAGCCTTCTATCAGTGGGTGGTCCCTCGGCTGCTGGGAACCACTCCCTCCCTCGCTCCGATCCCCTCCTCTGAATTCCCCTCCTTCTGCAAACCAGGAGCCCTACCCATGCAGCTCCCTACCACTTTGCTCAGCCCAGAGAAGCAGCAACACAGACACAAAAAAGTTCAAATCAACTCAGAGCAGAGGAGGGCGGGAGAGAGGGGGGAAGAAAACGCCCTGGAAACTTGGTTGATCGAGAAATAGGAAAAGACTGACAGACTACAACGTTGTGACTGGAAGAAGTGCTTTTCTTGGGTCGGGAAGAAGGGAACAGGACACGTTTTCAAGGATGCTCAAGCTGGCGTGAGGCTTCTTGGGCGCAAAGACTGCGCACAGGTAAAGATGCACTTTTTTATTTCTTTAGATTTAAGTGAATGTTTTTTTTTAAAACTGTGTTTGTGAACTTTGTTGACAGCTGTGCTTTGCTTCAATGCTGCTGACTGGTATTTTTGCTGAAAAATAGCAAATCCCGTTTATTAACCTGGCTTTAGTTTAAACAACTAGTGTTGCAAAATCCAGCATTCTTGTAATATTCCAGGCAACTGTGTGTGACAGGTACAATTATAGTGACTTTGTCTTACTTTATTTGATGTGATTAGCTGTGGTTCTGTGGTAGTTTTTGCTAGTCATGTTTTGTATAAAGAGAACATGTGTATTATTTATTGTGTTTTTTTCTATTGCAAAAGTGGCAGTGATTTTGTTTGAATTTAATCATAAGTTAAAATACTATATACAATAGGGAAAGAAGTGAGAAGTGGGTGTGTATCCACGGCCACCACATGAATGCAGAGGGCCTGTCTGGAGTTGCGCACTTTACTTTTCTTTTAACTGTGCACAATAGTTTTTAACCGAGTATATGAGTGCTGAACCCGCTTTTTTAGAAAGAATACACGGTATCTCCATATGATTTAAGTCAAGAAATAAGAGGTACCTCTTAATAAGAGGTAATCACAAGTCTTTGGGATAGCTCACATTTTTACTGCACGAGAATATCCCACACAGTAAATACAAGTTGAGTGGAAGGAGCTTAAAGATAAAAGAGTCGAGTACTTTGAGTTTATGCTATTGATCAGGCGTTTCTCTTATCTGTCCAACGCCCTGGCTAGGATTATGAAAAAAGTAAAGGTAATTCTGTATCAATGCCTGCAGCAACAAGCTTGGGTGTGGATTCCTCCCTCTTCCCTCCCTCCACCCCGTCTTTCCCCCCTCCCTTCCTTCTTGCTTCGCTGTCTCCTCACAGAGGCACACCCTTTATAGCAAAAAAAGAACCGGAAAAAAAAAAAACATGCACGCTGTCGCAATGGCTCCCTCTAAATCATACAAAGGTTCCACAATTAAGGACGACTGGTAATAACTTTCTCTGCCTATCCATTGTGTTGTCGGATGTTGTATTATCAGCCATAGGGAACACTGACACATTGTAATATGTGCCTTTTTAACACTTTTGTTTTTTGTGCCATGTGGCAAACATGTCTGAAGGTTCTTTATATGACATCAATCCGTTTTTTCACCAAGGCCCATTCAGCTGGCGTTATGTAGGAGAAAGTTGGCAACTATCACTGCTGTTTTGTACTGACGGTTCTTTATGACTTACTTTTTTAATATCTTGGATTAAAGAGAGATTTATCAGTCTTTCTTTTACCTTGGGTCTCTTAACCTGGGCACCCGGCCAGGGTGTGTGCTTGGGAGTAAAGAAGGGGCGCGGGGAGGAGAAGGAGGGAGGCAGAAAGGGAAAGCAGAGTCAGGGAGTGAGTGAGTAAGTAAGGGGGGATGGGCGGGGTGAGTGCGAGGAGGGGAGTAATGGAATGTAGTGGTTTGGAAAGACAAGCTAATTGAAACCAGGTTTGAGGCATAGAGGGGGGAGCTTAGGCTTGGCACTTTTAGAGAAATAGAGAAACGCACTTTATCAAAAAAAGTTGCGGAATATTAATTTTTCTGCCTAACTTGTGTACATAGCATAAGCGGCACCTTCCAGGTCTGGTTCAAACCAGAATCGCCACATATAGTCTTGTCCGATTGATATGATGGATTTGTTCAAGTTGAGGAAAGAATTGTTGTGAAAAAGCGACCAAATGTAATCGTTTGTGAATTGAAAGTCCAAGTTCTCGGCTGGAGTTGCTCCACTGTTCATTCCTGCCACACCCAAAAATAATGTCAGTGTTAGGGAGAGCTGCTTTCTGCTCCGCTCCACACACTCTTGTCTACAATGGGCACTTGACTCATGTAGAGGTCCTCACAGTTGTACATGTCTGGCATTTTCTCAAATTGGTCCAGGTGATTGATTGTAACACAGACTGCTTGAGGAGCCAAATATTGACACATGGCTAAAGGTGTTTAGTTGTAGTATGTTATTTAAAATGTAATATGTTTAGTGTACCTAGCATCTAAAAAAGATGCATGCTTTCCTTGGGGATAATAAACCTGTTGGTACAAGTTCAGGTTTTTGCCGAAAATGTACGTATGAATCTATACGAATATTTGAACGGTTTCATAACTGGTTCCTGACTGCCTGTAGCTAAAACGCTCGTCAGTTAATACCCAAATTTTGGCCTTGGGTGGATACTGTTTTTGTCAACAGTGCAGAGACTATTTTACATTGACACTTGACATAATGTATGACATTGTGAATTGCAATAACCCAACTTCAAATGCTTAATTGCTGAGTCATTGTGCACAGTGCCAGTCATGTTGATTTGATGCAGTTGCCACCCATGTGAGAACAGCCTCTTTACTAGCCGCAAGGACCTGCCTCCTGACTGTTTTGAGTCTTATAATCATGTAAAGATATTTCTCACAGAAGCACAGAAGCAATTCTTGACAGGCAGAACAGGCAAGAGTGTTGTAACTCAGCCGTGCCAGTGTGAAACGGAAAGGAACTGGTCTCGAGCACACTTCCTCTAGCATCTCCTCACGGGCTTGTTGAGCGGGCGGTTGGAAGGAGGGACAGCAAGGAGAGGCCAAAAAGAGAGATGGATGTACGAGTGAAAAGAAGGAAGTGGAAAGAAGGAAGGAAGGAAGGGTGGTTGTAATTAAGCTACAGCTGATTTTCTTAGTACTTGGCATTCATTCAGAAGCAAAGCTCGGCTTTTTGGAGATTCTGCAGTTCCAGTGGACTCCCTGAAGTCCCACCCAAGAGATTGTTTAAATGAAACAATAGCAAATTTGTAGAGCTGTACTTGTTCCATTGAGGGAAGTTTGTTTTTCATACAGCTGAATATCAACAGCAAACTGCAGTGTGCAATTCAGTTGTGAGTGTTCCTAGGCAATCCACCCATCAGCCACTCCCTTCTCGTCCTTCCAGTACCGGTTTGGAATGCTTCAGCATGTCCTCAGTGTGCTCTGTGGAGCACCTATCATCAGCATAGCTTGCCTTGTTGTGGAGGAATAGTGATTTGAAAAGTATGATGGAACAGTCATCATAATCCACACATAAATCCTCTGCAAGTCACACCCATGCACATGAATGCAATTCACACTCATTGTGGCTTTAAGCTTGGTGAGGTTTATGCAATCATGGGATTTAAAAAGGGTGTCAATCATTTTTCTGATAACTTGTGCCACTCCTGTGTCAGACATCCGCTATACTGTTGCTATACTGTTGCTCTACTGTTGCTATACTGTTGCTATACAGTTCTACATGCTCTCCACTAATTTTATGACATACACCCCGGCCCCCAGAAAAGCTGTTATCTGGCCCTCGCAAGGAATGACACGCAACATCTGTTACAAAAACTCTGTTTGGAACGGGGCAGACAAAATGTCAGGGCAGCACGGCTCGTAATGTAAATTCAGCAATACATTTAGTTTTCTTTATCTGCCACAAGATACTCAAGAATGGCACGTCATCACAATCCAACACACTCTTGCGCTAAACAACTCTGCACTACTGCTGTGTGGTCAAAATGCATACACATACTAACGCTGTGCTTATGCTTCAAGCGCTACAGCTAAGGAAGTCTCATGCCTATATATACATTCTGCCACTATGGCTGCCATCTAGCCCTCCTCTTAACCTTCTTGTCTCCTACTCCATGAATGGACTTGTTTAAACATGAGCTGACAAACTAAAAAGAGTTGAAGTTGGGCAGTTATGGCCTATAAGGTTGCTATGTCTGTAAACTTCACTTGATATCTTATTTTTGTAGCAGAACCGTGTGAACTTCATTGTGCTCTTTTTCTCTGTCCGTGTAACTGGTCATTCTTCAGCTGTGCTTGTCATCGTCCTATTTCTTATTATGTTAATTTCTCGATGTTGGCTCTGAAACTGCCCACAGGCACCAGCCGAGGATCACCACAGTGGTTTGTTAAATTTTTGCAACGTGTTGCTGTTGCTTCTTTGTATCGCCCCATATTACATATAATGTCTCAGAGGTGGGATGTACAGGCCCACAACGGCAACTCTTTGGGATGCAGCCTGGAAGAAACCCCGGGAGAGGAAATTCAAAGTGAGATCCTCCCTCCTGGGATGTCTAGGAGTGTGAAAGAGAACGATGACTAATGACAGGAACCATGATTTATCTGGTACTTAGTGCCTCATATAGTATAATACAGTTATTTTACTATCCTTTTGTGAAATCGAAGCTTAGAATAAAATTTACATGAAAGTGAAGACAAAGTTGACTCTGGCAAACCCTTGATTCACTTTGTGATCCCGTAAAAGAGGATTTTAAGAGTCTTCTTCAGTTTTTCCATTTTGTACGCAAATCCTGCCAGAATCACAATAGTTTAATCAGCAGCAGGCCAAGTTGGCGTCAGTGGGCAGGCTTTGGTTTATGTAGGACTTGTGGTTTCGTTGAGGGCTATGTGGACTATGGAGTGCAGAAAAGCATTCCTTTTACATGCGTCACACATGCATGTCCTATCTGCGTTTTGGAAGGAGGAGTTAACCCTAAACTGGGGCCTGCTGTGTCTCTTTGGGTTTGTGTGTGTCACACTTGCTGTGTCAAACTACAATGGAGAGAGACTAACAGGGAGTTTATTCTGTTTTGACAACACAACTGATTTGGTCTCTGATTGTCTCTCTCGTTCCCTCTCTGCACTGAGGCCTTTTTATTTTATTCATAATCAAATCACTCACCAGCACCACTGTGCCTGATTCACTTACAATTGAGCTGTAATCATTGTCACACTGCCACTGTTTTCTGTTTTCTGTCCGCCAAATTGATTAGATTTGGCAATCAACATGATAGATTGACTACAGCCACTTTGATAAGTTTCCAGTGTACTGTGACCTTCTACAAACAAAAGTCAAACTGTGCAGGTATGTGTCCTCATGACATAGAAGAAGACACAAGGAATGGGAAAGAGTGTGAACATAGTGAGGTGTAGTGTTTGCATTGACTTGGTGCCAAAGGCGGAGCTAACTAAAATGATGATGATGATGACGATGCTGACATGGAATATGAAACTGGGATCCAGGGTTGCTTCTCAGTCTTAATTTTTGAGCGTTTATTTCAGGGTGCCTCTAAACTTGCATATCTGACTGAATGCGGTGTTCTTGTTTATTTGAGCAGAACCTGGAGGTTGGGGGTGACGGCAGGGGGTGGGCACAGGGTGCAGGGTGGGCGGGAAATAGAATGAGACTGGAGTCGGAGAGAAAGAGGACATTTCTTTGGAGTTAGTCACTGTGGGGAGAGGCTAGGCTCCCTTCCAGCTGGCTCGGCGGCTCTATCAAGGAATGTGTGTGACTGGAGGCCTGGGTGGGGCTGTGCACTGAGCTGCTCCCTCTGTAAGCAGAGCGCAGGGGCAAAGCGACGTGATTCACCTCGTGGTATTTCTACTCTTCAACATGGCATGTGTTTTTATTGGCATTCACCACTGTAGGTGACCACACTTCACCTTACTGTGCATGCATGCATGCATGTGTGTTTATGTGGGGCCTCACCAAGGTATTGAGAACAGAAGGTGTTTCTTATCTTTTGACTCATGTATCTGGAAGTCATCACAAAAATCACATCCATCAACAAATCTCTCAAAAACGAGTCATAAGCACCTCTTTCACAGTCAGAGATCTCAAATACCCTTTATTTAATTTAGTTTTGGGCATCTAGTTCATTATATCTCACATTACCTTCAGTAATTTAACAGATTCTTGACAAAAATCGGACTTTGTTATTTAGTCAGCCCTTTATCTGAACAACTTCGCATGGCAGTCTGATTACTACGTCTCTGTAACAGGAATATGGGCTAGAGAGTGTACACAGCTGCTGTGGCGCAAATGTCCCTACGCAAACATAATGACAGCCACAAACTGGCTGGCATTTATCTCAGCTATGTCCCATCTATTTCAGTATAAGGCCCGTTCAAAAAGGTAATCAACAACCCATTCTTAGGCAAAGCTTTGAAGCGTTTTACAAGCTTTGCACTAATGTTGCTTGGTTTAAAGAGCATGTTTGCTTTCTATCTCTCCATAGAATCGGTGTTGCATATGAGACTGTTTAGAAAGGGGTTCAGAGTCTTACAAACACAGTCATTTGGCATACATTTCCTAGCGTAATGAGCAATTTTATTTGAACATGGGGGTCTGGGGAGGCGGAGCTTAATGATGGGGTTAGAGAGCCTGTCTCGGAAGAATTTTTCTGAGGGACATGTTCCCACTGGTACATGCCTGTCTCTACACACATGAAGTCTGGTTCTGTTTGTACTGAGACTGACAAAGAGAAGGCTTTGTTTCCCAATATGCCGACGGGTTGTCGCAATAATCCTTATGAGTCTGGAAAGATTTCGGGCTAGTTACAGCGGGTAAAAGTAAGATTGCAGAATGACACTTAAAAATCATGAATATAGTTGCAACATTTTAATTGACATATTGGCTTTTGTAGCTGCCCATTTCTGTAGTTGTATACTCCTTATTATTATAAAAAGTGGATTTGCTACTTTTTAACTCTCAAACACTCCAAATATTCCATCAAACTGAACTGAATCCTGGATATATTTTGTGTTTATCTTCTCATCTGTAGAAATGAGGGCTGGATATATTTTCTAAAAGGGAATCTTTTGCATAATTACCTGCCAGGGTCAGTACTCTCTGAAGGCTCGGATTGGTTATGGGAAGGACCATTGAGCGTACACTAAAAAGCCACGAGTGAATCCTGGATGTATTTGGCTTTATGTGTCATGTTGGGATACACTTCTTAAAGCAACACTGTGATATGAATATCTGTCAAACATGCATCTGAAATGTTGAGTGTTGTTATGCATGATACATTTAAGGTAGGCTTCTTTTGTATCACCCATGATAACGGTAAAACATATTGACTTATTGTTCATGTTGTGTAAATCTCAATGTTGTTTTTGTTCCTCTGCCAACAGAAGCCAAGAAACCACAGCATCAGACTGAAGGCCTTGGCCTTGCTTGAGCAATCCAAGGTAAGACATAATAACATAATGCAAGAGTTCCACACAACACATCTATTATTGGTTAAGTAACTGAAGGAAAACATCTTTCTTATCCCCCATTACTCCAATCAAGGCCATCTAGTCAGTGTCACCTTAGAACAGTGTTCTATTATTCGGCCAAACGCTGAACCTCTGATGGAATGCTTGTTGCAAAGCCTCCTTTGAACCTGGAAGGTCATTCCACCACCATTCAGCTGTGAAAGACCTGCCTTGTGGAAACCTGACACTTGGCTGCTTCTGCTCCTGGTGCCTCCTCTTTGCGGCCCTCCTTCCTCCCCCAGACACCACCTGTTCTGCTCGAAACCCTTTACCCTTCTTAAGAAACAAATCAAAGGCCTGCCAAGCCCATACTGTTTTAACTTTTTGAAGTTGACAGCTGTGGACAATTTATTCCTGAAGAGTGGAAGAATAGCATCAAAAGCTATACCAAACCCAACACGTATGCATTCCAATGGCAGGCTATATAAGAGAGGCATATCCAGAAAAGCTCTGTGGTTGTACTCTAGTTAACAGAAGATTTTGTACGTCTGGTTGTCTTCACATCCCTCCTTGCTCAACACACATACCAGGCCATAATAAAACATGATAGATAAACAAGTTCATCTGTTTTTTTCCCCCTCGTGCCTCCATGGTTTCCTTCAATGCTTCTTGCTAACATCAAATTATGTTTGATCTACAAATATGCATTTGATGACATCACTAATCAAATCCTAGGACATGTGACATCAGGAACATCCATATCAGGCATGTCAGCGAATGAAAAAAGAAAGAATAGAGGACCGGCTGATTCTCTTGTTGCCTGATTGCTTTGAGGCACAGCCAAAACATGTCTTGTGATCTCAAGAACAGAGTTTTACTTATTTAGCATCTGTTTACAGCACACTTATTAATCTAATCATATGAGCTTTGTCAAGTTAATTGTTTCTCTGTGCTCTATTTTCCAAAGAGGTTATGCTATGCAAGGGCATATTTTAAGCTTGTCTTTATAGAGGGATTATTATACTTGAGACTCATAGAGAATGAAGACAGAGTGAAGCCTTCAGGGATAGCCCCACATTTTCAAACCTACTCGGGTTTCCTCCAACCTCTTACTGTTACATGTATGTTTACATTTCAAAGAGCAGGTTTCACAACCATTACTCTTCCTTTCTCGCTTACTATCTCGCTAACTTTCTTTTTTTTTGTACCATTTCCTCTTCTCACCATCTCCCTCTCTCACAGTTCCTCCCTTCCCTATATTGCAGCGAGCCTCAGCTCCTCCTCTGCTTGCTGCCTGAAATATGTCCAAAGCTAGAGTAACAAGGACAGCTCAAATAGTTCACTCTCGATGATGTTGTACAATGTGGGAAAAAGAAAAATAACTTTAAATATGGAAGGTCATTATGTATTCAAATAGAGAAAGTAAGAGGGTTGTGTCCTGAGCTTAAACCTGTGAGTGTAAGATTAAGTTAAATAAGTAAAATAGTTTTCTCTCCCCTTGATTTTATTTTTCCAAGAAACCAACAATAATATGTACCTCGTCTGAGAGTGAAAATACTTCAATCCCATTGTCCCCAACTGAACTGAAGCTATACAGTTTGATGTAATGTCAACAAGTCCTGAGAAGCATATGAAGGAAAAGAAAGTGAGAGAAACCGAGATCAGTGTGAAAAGTTTGTCAGCTATTCTCGTCTGTTTTCATTGACTGAATGAAGAGAGGAGGCGAGTATGTAAAATGAGCTGCATTGTGACCATGGGGAAAACACAAATTCTTTTGGTTCAGTTCAAATGCTGTCGGCCTGGTTAAGATACTATAACTGGCAGTGTCAGTCGACCTAAACGGAATTTGATCTTCATGTGTTAATTGGGGTAAGCTGGGTTTGTGGAACTGCAAACTGCCTCATTCCATACACATTTCAGCTGTGTTTGATGCATATAATGTTATGCATACTGTAATGCTTGGGGTCTTGATATGTTTTTTGTTACTATCATAAATCAAGTTACACTGACAGAGACAATGAGACAGAGGGACGGGGGATAAGATCAGGTTGTAAATGCCTGCGAGTGGTTGCCGTCATATTTGGCATAAACACCATTCCTAACTTATCGTATATCACTCTCCGTGGCCCTGGCTCTTGTTATTCAGTCCTGAAGTGTGCAAAAGGCTATTTTAGAGGAGTGTACTTAGTATTACACCAAAGCATTGCATGCATTTTCCAGTATTCCCAATCACGCAGGACCAGTCTATTTATTGACCTGCGTGTACATTGGTGTATTGCTTGTTGCGTGCCCTTGGACAGGGTACAGCCAACTAGGGAGACCAGTTGCAAACAACTTGGCATTCCAAACTGTTTGTTTATTAGTGCTTTCTGACACACCATAACTTTCAAAGAATTCTTATGTGTTAATAGTTGGGATACAATTACGTCAGGAGACAAACTGGTCTCGGTCCCGGTGAACTAGACAAAACATCAGTGGCGTTATCTTTTACCTTCTCATTTGTTTAAAATGCTATATACTGGCAGTGTGACAAGAGAGCCAGATGGCCATTGGACCGAGTAATACTTAATATCGTCCCTTTTGAAACAGTTGTTCTTTATCTTTGCCTCAGGTTCCTCTTGTTCCCAGCAGCTTGTTATCTTACAGAGCAGTGTGGCAGCTTCAGTGAATGGGAATGGAGGCTTACTGGTGTAATCATGTTATTTACTGTGGTGCAAAATTGTATGGAAAATGTATAAGTGTGTTTTTTTCTTAGTTATTTCTAAGATTGACATTTGAAAGACACATTTTCTCAGTTTAACTAAAAAAGAGAAAGTTGATATTATCCTAAAATGTAAATCCAGCTGTTGTGGCAGTTTCTTATGAGTTTACATGTCTTACCTTGTTTTATTCACATGTATATGTGAATTAAATGATCACCCACAGTTTACTATGTATTATATCAGCAATCCAACCTTAAATAATGTTCTTGGAGGAGGATCTGCTTATCTCAGGTTAAAGATAGAGCCAAGACCCACCAAGTGAAATAGATCACACAAACAAAGGATGACACGTGTATACAAAGTAAAAAATGCATAATTGATACCCTACATGCATTGTGTGTGCTGGCCACCCAGAAGTTGTATTTCGCAATGCCCTGAATAAGTAGGTGCAGAGTGATAAAACTAGTAAAGAGCTTCTAGAGTCCGTTTCCAAGTTGGTATCACGTTGCCAAGTCCTCCCCATAAAAACACATGCAACCAGTCAGCACTGACTCAAACTATGTCTTGTGCTAATCCTGTGGATAGGGTTTTGCCAATTATTTCGGCTAATTACAGGCAAATAGACAATTTGCTGAAACTTACTTAAAGGCTGCACAGTTTATGTGGTAAGCTGCACCAGGCAGCAGCAGAATTATTCTCTCATTAAAATGACAGTGGTAATACAGCTTTGTCATGATTGTAATATCATTAAGCAAGAAACGTCCTTTCAGTACTGTCAATTATTGACTGGCTGCTGTTAGTATAATCAGGTCATTTGATGAAAACAAAGCCCACGGAACAACCTTGCCTTTTTCATAGAGACTATTTACAAAAAAAATATGTGATCAGTGGGAAAAATATATCACTTTGCACATAAGTTTTAACCAAATTAATGCAATGTAAAAACACCTCAAACCGTAGCGACACTATGCTCCATACAGCTTTGTGTAATTAAAAGTGTGGGTTGTGGAGAGTTTGGTAGTATGAACAATGCTATGTCGATCCATGTTTGAGGAGGCCGGGATGAGACTGATGAAAAAAAAAAAAAAACGTATTATCTTTGTGATGGTTGCAAATTAGTTTTATACAGCACACATAAAGATAGAGAGCTAAAAAAGCTAAACATGCCTGTAAGTTGGCTTGATATGACCTGATAGATATATGGTGAATTGTTACCTTGTTGAAAGGGTTCTGTATTAAAACCAGCAATATCTAGTAAAGTTGACTGACCACACCCAATCATTAATATTCTGTGCTTTTGTATCGCTGAGTTAAAGGTGATTTCGTGATGCAGTGGTAGTCATGAATGCAAGTACCATATGATCAACCTAGATTAAAACTGATATGCATCTGTCATTACTGAACGGAATAAGAAGTTTGCTGTGCATTGTGTGTGTGAGAGCATTTGGAAATGTGTAACATATTTAGCATTAAACTACTGTTTGTGGATATGCGTGTGTGTTAAAGAGAAGACATGCACCAACATACTGGTGTATGTGTTACTGTGCATCGTTGTACCTCTGTGTGTGTTTTCATAACACAAGGCAGCTTTAACCATCATTGTTCTCTCTATTGACATTAGAGCAAGGGTGTAGGCGCAGGATTGGGCTGCTTTCCTCAGGGCAGGGTGTGGTCTGACTCCAACCAAATTTGCAAAACACAGAATGCACAGGAGAGAGGGAGGGGGCAGAGCCTATGTTTTCTGAAGGGTTTTTAACACCATCTAGTGTTCACCATTTGGTCCTACATGCCAAACCTAGATGTTACATTTAGGATTAGGCTTTGTCTTAATGTCTTAGTTTGTCTTAATGTCTTATTCTTTTTTTTGTGTGCAGGAAAATCAAGATAGAGTTTCCAACACACCAGGGCTTAAATCGAGTAAAGAAATACAAGGTATTTTACAAAAGTCATAATAACTCTTTTGTACTGTCTATATATCAAGTATACCTTGGTGAAACTACACTGTACACAATGCATATACTGTAAGTTCCGGACAAATGTTGTTTCTCTCAAACACATTATTTGTATGGTTATGTTTGCAGATGGCTGAAGAAGAGGACACCAGAGAGGTGCTCTTTGATGATTGGGAGGGCCCAGACAAAACTGGCTTGACCATTGAACAGAGTGGAGGAGAGATCTTTGTCAAGGAGGTGAAAGGAGAGTCACCTGCAGCACGGTCTGGACAAGTATACGAAGGTAGGAAATAAACAATATTTTTTTCTCAAATCATCAAGTACGAAGTAATGTATGTCTCACGACTTGTATTCTCATAATTTTTTGCCCTGTCTCTACAAAATTCATAGGTGACCAGATTGTGGGTGCTACTGTATACTTTGATAACATGAGCTCAGAAGAAACAGCTGACTTACTGAAGACATTGAACCGCCACAAGGTTGGACTGAAACTACAAAACAAAGACAAATCCCCTTACTGCTCGCCCTTGAGCACACCGTGTCGTTCGCCAATCGGCACCCTCACATGGGAAGGGAAGACCAGGTTAGGAAGTTCCAGTCCAGACATCATCCTCGTAAGTTATATTTTTAAATGCTATGATCACTGATTTGTTTGTGGGGCATCTAATGAACAAAGTACATGGGATGATAACATTTCCATGTTGTATGTCTTACTGTCTTTTTCTACAGAGTGGAGAGGATGAGGACTATAAGAGAATATATTCAAAGAAGATTAAACCAAGGCTGAAGTCTGAAGACCTTGCAGAGGGAGTAGATGTTCGCACAGAGCGGCATAGCAGCACAAGCACCGATGGCAGCACAGTTACGACCATCACCCGCCGCATCACCACCTACACAGTGGATATGCCAGGTGGCATAAGTGAGCAACATGAACTTTCAAGCCCAGAGTTCAAGGGGCTAAGGCACGAATCTGGTGATGGCTCTCCTCGTACACAAATCTTCCAAGCCAGCCCTTCAGGTAAAGTGGGAGCAGAAGAGGGAGTTTTTGAGTCAAGTAATGTCTCTTACACTGGGCCACATGTTAGCTCCACAGAGACAGGATGGGGCAGTGGGAAAGGTCAGTTCACAATGACTACAAGAGAGGTAGAAGGTTCCAGATTCAAAGGGCCTAGCTTTGGAGTAACAGAGGGTAAAGGCCAGAGAGGCTTTGAGTTCTCAAGAGGGAGTGGGGAGCAAGGTGATGGAAGAATTCAGATGTCAGGAACAAGCATGACATTAAGAGACAGCACAAACACTGGTAGTGGGCATGTTACAATAGGAGGGTTGGGAGGTGCAGACGTAACCGCAACTGATGAGAACGGAGGGTCAATTGGTCTTTCTTTACCAGGAAAAGGCCTACAGATTTTGACTTCTTCCATGGATAAAACACAGGAGGGAAGTATTGACACCAGTTTAGGTGAGAGGACAAAGATGAAGGTATCTGAAACTACCATCAGTCACCCACAGGCAAAGGGATCAGGCATCAGACTTGGAGGACCAATAATACAAGTTGATAATGTCAGTAAAGGATATTCCTCAGCGCCAGGCAAGATTTCAATGGCAGGTGACAATGTCAACATTGAGGGTCCAAAGTTGAAAGGTGAGGTTGATGTCAGCCTGCCAAGCACAAAGAGAGGAAATAAAGCACCTGGAATAGACATTGAAGTTCCAGGGTATAAAAATGAGGGCACTGTAGGTGGCATGAAAACAGTCAAGATGCCTGTGTTTGGAATGAAAGAAAATAAGGAAGAGGGAAATAGGGTTAAACACAGTGCTGATGCATGTATGTCTGTTCCTGGACCAGTTGTCAATGTAAGACTTCCAGAGGCAGAGCTCAACGCACCTGAAATCCATTCAAGCATTCAAACCAAAGTACCAATGAGTGATATCAAATACAAAATGTCTGAGGTTAAAATTCCATCTTTATCTGGGCCAGATACAGAGGATTTCAAGGTTGGGGGAAATATTGATGTAACAGTGGCTAAGACTGAGGGAGAAATAAAGGCACCGAAAATAGACATTAAAGTTCCAGCTATAAATATTGAGAAGAAGGAAGGCAATTTAAAAATGCCCCAGATAAAGACACCATCATTTGGGGCCAAGGGACCAAACTTTGATGTGAAAGCTTCTGGGGTTGACTTTAAAGCACCATCCAAAACAGGGCCCACAACTCCAGAATGGGATATCAGTCTGAAAGGAAGAAATGTGAAGGGAGATGTGGACGTGTCAGTTCCAAAGATTGAGGGACACACAACAACATCTAAAGTTGAAGGACCAGAAGTTGATATTGAAATGCCTCAAGGTGGATTTGAGATCCCTGGAATCAAAATTCCATCGTTTGGCTTTACTGGACCGAAGATGGAAGCTCAAGATGTTGATATAAAACTAACAAAACCTGAAATTGATGTCAAGGCACCTGAGGTTGACATTAAAGCATCCAAAGTGAAATTTGAGAGCCCTGATATAGACATACAAGCTCCCAAAGTGAATATTGACCTTGAGGGACCTAAAGGTGAATTCAACCGTTCAAAACTTACAATGCCGTCCATTGGCCTGAAAGGTCAACAACTTGAAGGTGATATGGCTTTGACCAAACTAAAGATTAAAGGAGACATAACAGCACCTGAAGTAGACATTAAAGGTCCACAGGTTGATATTGAAAAAACAAAGGGTGGATTTGAAATGCCTAAAATCAAGATACCAACCTTTAAAATCAAAGATCCAGAATTGGTTGGTCAAGATGTGGATCTAAACATGGATGTGAAAGCACCTGATGTTAACATTGACGTGCCAGGAGTTGGAACTAAAGGACCGAATGCAACACTAAAAGGAGACAAATTCCACAGGCCAACCATAGCAGGACCAAAAACCACAATGCCAAATGTGGATTTCCATCTGAAAGGTCCAACACTCAGAGGTGAAGTGTCCGCTCCAAAGATAGAGGGAGACATAAAAACAGCTGATGTTGACATTAAAGTTCCAAAGGTCAACATTGAGGGGGCAAAGGCAGGATTTGAAATACCTAAAATTAAGATGCCCTCATTTAACATAAAAGGACAAAAAGTGGATAGTACTGAAGGAGATTATAATATTCCTAAAGCTAACATTGATGTCAAAATGCCTAAAGTAGACATTAATGCTCCAGAAATTGACGTTCAAGGACCGGATGTTCCAGAGTTTGACATTGAAGGTCCAAGTGGTAAAATCAGAGGACCCAAATTCAACATGCCAAGCATTTCAGGACCCAAACTCTCCATGCCAGATGTGGATTTCAATCTGAAAGGTCCCAAAATGAAAGGTGATGTGGATATGTCAGTGCCAAAGATAAAGGGAGGCGTAAAAAAACCTGAGGTCGACAGTCAAGGTCCACAGGTTGATATTGAAGGTCACAAAGGTGGATTTGAAATGCCTAAAATCAAAATGCCATCATTTGGCTTCAAAGGTCCAACAGTGGAAGGTCCGGATGTTGATATAAACCTTCCCAAAAGTAACATTGATGTTAAAGTACCTGATGCTAACATTAAATTACCGGACTTTGATGTTGAAGGTCCTGATGTAAAATTGAAAGGACCCAAATTCCAACTGCCATCAGTATCAGGACCCAAGCTGCCAGAATGGGATGTGAGTCTGAAAGGGCCCAAAATGAAGGGAGATTTTGATGTGTCAGTTCCAAAGATTGAGGGCGACATCAAAGCTCCGAAGGTTGACATTGGAGGACCAGACGTCGACATTGAAGGCCACAAAGGAGGATTTAAAATGCCTAAATTTAATATGCCTTCCTTTGGACTAAAAGATCCAAACATTGAAGGACCAGACGTTGACGTCAGCCTCCCGAAAGCTGATATTGATATTAACGCTCCTGACTTGGATATCAAGGGACCAGATTTGGACATAAAGAGTCCAAGTGGTAAAATCAGAGGACCCAAATTCAACATGCCAAGCATTTCAGGACCTAAACTCTCCATGCCAGATGTGGATTTCAATCTGAAAGGTCCCAAAATGAAAGGTGATGTGGACATGTCAGTGCCAAAGATAAAGGGAGGCATAAAAACACCTGAGGTCGACATCCAAGGTCCACAGGTCGATATTGAAGGTCACAAAGGTGGATTTGAAATGCCTAAAATCAAAATGCCATCAATTGGCTTCAAAGGTCAAAAAATGGAAGGTCCGGATGTTGATATAAACCTTCCCAAAGGTAACATTGATGTTAAAGTTCCTGATGCTAATATTAAAGGACCGGACTTCGATGTTGAAGGTCCTGATGTAAAATTGAAAGGACCCAAATTCCAACTGCCATCAATATCAGTACCCAAGCTTCCAGAATGGGATGTGAGTCTGAAAGGGCCAAAAATGAAGGGAGATTTCGATGTGTCAGTTCCAAAGATTGAGGGTGACATCAAAGCTCCGAAGGTTGACATTGAAGGACCAGATGTCGACATTGAAGGCCACAAAGGAGGATTTAAAATGCCTAAATTTAATATGCCCTCCTTTGGACTAAAAGGTCCAAACATTGAAGGACCAGACGTTGATGTCAGCCTCCCGAAAGCTGATATTGACATTAACACTCCTGACTTGGATATCAAAGGACCTGATTTTGACATTGAGAGTCCAAGTGGTAAAATCAGAGGACCCAAATTCAACATGCCAAGCATTTCAGGACCTAAACTCTCCATGCCAGATGTGGATTTCAATCTGAAAGGTCCCAAAATGAAAGGTGATGTGGACATATCAGTGCCAAAGATAAAGGGAGGCATAAAATCACCTGAGGTCGACATCCAAGGTCCACAGGTTGATATTGAAGGTCACAAAGGTGGATTTGAAATGCCTAAAATCAAAATGCCATCATTTGGCTTCAAAGGTCCAAAAATGGAAGGTCCGGATGTTGATATAAACCTTCCCAAAGGAAACATTGATGTTAAACTACCTGATGCTAATATTAAAGGACCGGACTTCGATGTTGAAGGTCCTGATGTAAAATTGAAAGGACCCAAATTCCAACTGCCATCAATATCAGTACCCAAGCTGCCAGAATGGGATGTGAGTCTGAAAGGGCCAAAAATGAAGGGAGATGTTGATGTATCAGTTCCAAAGATTGAGGGTGACATCAAAGCTCCGAAGGTTGACATTGAAGGACCAGATGTCGACATTGAAGGCCACAAAGGAGGATTTAAAATGCCTAAATTTCATATGCCCTCATTTGGACTAAAAGGTCCAAACATTGAAGGACCAGACGTTGATGTCAGCCTCCCGAAAGCTGATATTGACATTAACGCTCCTGACTTGGATATCAAAGGACCAGATTTTGACATTGAGAGTCCAAGTGGTAAAATCAGAGGACCCAAATTCAACATGCCAAGCATTTCAGGACCTAAACTCTCCATGCCAGATGTGGATTTCAATCTGAAAGGTCCCAAAATGAAAGGTGATGTGGACATGTCAGTGCCAAAGATAAAGGGAGGCATAAAAACACCTGAGGTCGACATCCAAGGTCCACAGGTTGATATTGAAGGTCACAAAGGTGGATTTGAAATGCCTAAAATCAAAATGCCATCATTTGGCATCAAAGGTCCAAAAATGGAAGGTCCGGATGTTGATATAAACCTTCCCAAAGGTAACATTGATGTTAAAGTACCTGATGCTAATATTAAAGGACCGGACTTTGATGTTGAATGTCCTGAACTCAAATTGAAAGGACCCAAATTCCAACTCCCATCAATATCAGTACCCAAGCTGCCAGAATGGGATGTCAGTCTGAAAGGGCCCAAAATGAAGGGAGATGTTGATGTGTCAGTTCCAAAGATTGAGGGTGACATCAAAGCTCCGAAAGTTGACATTGAAGGACCAGATGTCGACATTGAAGGCCACAAAGGAGGATTTAAAATGCCTAAATTTCATATGCCATCCTTTGGACTAAAAGGTCCAAACATTGAAGGATCAGATGTTGATGTCAGCCTCCCGAAAGCTGATATTGACATTAACGCTCCTGACTTGGATATCAAAGGACCAGATTTTGACATTGAGAGTCCAAGTGGTAAAATCAGAGGACCCAAATTCAACATGCCAAGCATTTCAGGACCTAAACTCTCCATGCCAGATGTGGATTTCAATCTGAAAGGTCCCAAAATGAAAGGTGATGTGGATATGTCAGTGCCAAAGATAAAGGGAGGCATAAAAACACCTGAGGTCGACATTCAAGGTCCACAGGTTGATATTGAAGGTCACAAAGGTGGATTTGAAATGCCTAAAATCAAAATGCCATCATTTGGCTTCAAAGGTCCAAAAATTGAAGGTCCGGATGTTGATATAAACCTTCCAAGAGGTAACATTGATGTTAATGTACCTGATGCTAATATTAAAGGACCGGACTTTGATGTTGAAGGTTCTGATGTAAAATTGAAAGGACCCAAATTCCAACTGCCATCAATATCAGTACCCAAGCTGCCAGAATGGGATGTGAGTCTGAAAGGGCCCAAAATGAAGGGAGATGTTGATGTGTCAGTTCCAAAGATTGAGGGTGACATCAAAGCTCCGAAAGTTGACATTGAAGGACCAGATGTTGATATTGATGGCCACAAAGGAGGATTTAAAATGCCTAAATTTCATATGCCTTCCTTTGGACTAAAAGGTCCAAACATTGAAGGACCAGATGTTGATGTCAGCCTCCCGAAAGCTGATATTGACATTAATGCTCCTGACTTGGATATCAAAGGACCAGATTTTGACATTGAGAGTCCAAGTGGTAAAATCAGAGGACCCAAATTCAACATGCCAAGCATTTCAGGACCTAAACTCTCCATGCCAGATGTGGATTTCAATCTGAAAGGTCCCAAAATGAAAGGTGATGTGGATATGTCAGGGCCAAAGATAAAGGGAGGCATAAAAACACCTGAGGTTGACATCCAAGGTCCACAGGTTGATATTGAAGGTCCCAAAGGTGGATTTGAAATGCCTAAAATCAAAATGCCATCATTTGGCTTCAAAGGTCCAAAAATGGAAGGTCCGGATGTTGATATAAACCTTCCCAAAGGTAACATTGATGTTAAAGGACCTGATGCTAATATTAAAGGACCGGACTTTAATGTTGAAGGTCCTGATGTAAAATTGAAAGGACCCAAATTCCAACTGCCATCAATATCAGTACCCAAGCTGCCAGAATGGGATGTGAGTCTGAAAGGGCCCAAAATGAAGGGAGATGTTGATGTGTCAGTTCCAAAGATTGAGGGTGACATGAAAGCTCCGAAGGTTGACATTGAAGGACCAGATGTCGACATTGAAGGCCACAAAGGAGGATTTAAAATGCCTAAATTTAATATGCCCTCCTTTGGACTAAAAGGTCCAAACATTGAAGGACCAGACGTTGATGTCAGCCTCCCGAAAGCTGATATTGACATTAACGCTCCTAACTTGGATATCAAAGGACCAGATTTTGACATTGAGAGTCCAAGTGGTAAAATCAGAGGACCCAAATTCAACATGCCAAGCATTTCAGGACCTAAACTCTCCATGCCAGATGTGGATTTCAATCTGAAAGGTCCCAAAATGAAAGGTGATGTGGATATGTCAGTGCCAAAGATAAAGGGAGGCATAAAAACACCTGAGGTCGATATCCAAGGTCCACAGGTTGATATTGAAGGTCAGAAAGGTGGTTTTGAAATGCCTAAAATCAAAATGCCATCATTTGGCTTCAAAGGTCCAAAAATGGAAGGTCCGGATATTGATATAAACCTTCCCAAAGGTAACATTGATGTTAAAGTACCTGATGCTAATATTAAAGGACCGGACTTTGATGTTGAAGGTCCCGATGTAAAATTGAAAGGACCCAAATTCCAACTGCCATCAATATCAGTACCCAAGCTGCCAGAATGGGATGTGAGTCTGAAAGGGCCCAAAATGAAGGGAGATGTTGATGTGTCAGTTCCAAAGATTGAGGGTGACATCAAAGCTCCGAAGGTTGACATTGAAGGACCAGATGTCGACATTGAAGGCCACAAAGGAGGATTTAAAATGCCTAAATTTAATATGCCCTCCTTTGGACTAAAAGGTCCAAACATTGAAGGACCAGACGTTGATGTCAGCCTCCCGAAAGCTGATATTGACATTAACGCTCCTGACTTGGATATCAAAGGACAAGGCATTGACATTGAGAGTCCAAGTGGTAAAATCAGAGGACCCAAATTCAACATGCCAAGCATTTCAGGACCTAAACTCTCCATGCCAGATGTGGATTTCAATCTGAAAGGTCCCAAAATGAAAGGTGATGTGGATATGTCAGTGCCAAAGATAAAGGGAGGCATAAAAAAACCTGAGGTCGACATCCAAGGTCCAGAGCTTGATATTGAAGGTCACAAAGGTGGATTTGAAATGCCTAAAATCAAAATGCCATCATTTGGCTTCAAAGGTCCAAAAGTGGAAGGTCCGGATGTTGATATAAACCTTCCCAAAGCTGACATTCACGTTAAAGCACCTAACGTAGATATTAAAGGTCCAGAGTTCGATATTCAAGGTTCTAAGAATGGATTTGACATGCCTAAAATACAAATGCCATCGTTATCAGGTCCAAAAATGCCAGAATTGGATTTTAGTCTCAAAGGACCAAAGATAAAGGGAGATGTGGCCACTCCAAAGATTGAGGGAGACATAAAAACCCCTGAGATTGAAATCAAAGGTCCTAATGTCGATTTTGGAATTCCAGAGGGACAACTTACTGGGCCTAAGGTGAAGTTACCAAAAATATCTGGACCAAATATATCATTGCCAGTTGTTGACATCAATCTGAAGGGGCCAACCTTAAAAGGTGATTTAAAAGGGGGTGTTCAACTTCCAAAAGCTGAACTTGAGGGTCCAGATGTCACAATTGATGTTCCAGAAATTGGCTCAAAGAAATCTAAATTCAAAATGCCAAAGTTTGGTTTTAAGAACCCAAAGATAAAGGCACCAGAAACGGATGTTGAAATGGTAAAAGGGGGAATCAGCATCAAAGGGAAGAGTGGTAGCTCTGAACGTCTTGATCTTGACCTTGGAATGACTGGTTCGAAAACTAAAGGAGCAAAATTCAAGATGCCAAAGTTTGGTTTCAAAGGCCCAAAGGTTGAAATGCCAGAAGTTGATGTTAATCTTCCCAATGTTGACATTGAAAGACCAGATGTTAAAATTGAGACTCCTGATGGAAGAATCAAGGGAACAAAACTGAAAATGCCAAACATCTCAGGACCAAAATTGTCCATGCCAGATGTGGATTTCAATTTGAAAGGTCCCAAACTCAAAAGTGATGTGGATGCGTCATCTCCAAACATTGAAGGAGAAATAAAAATACCAGACATTGACGTCAAAGCTCCACAAGTCGATATTGAAGGTCACAAAGGTGGATTTGAAATGCCTAAAATCAAAATGCCATCATTTGGCTTCAAAGGTCCAAAAATGGAAGGTCCAGATGTTGATATAAACCTTCCCAAAGGTAACATTGATGCTAAAGTACCTGATGCTAATATTAAAGGACCGGACTTTGATGTTGAAGGTCCTGATGTAAAATTGAAAGGACCCAAATTCCAACTGCCATCAATATCAGTACCCAAGCTGCCAGAATGGGATGTGAGTCTGAAAGGGCCCAAAATGAAGGGAGATGTTGATGTGTCAGTACCAAAGATTGAGGGTGACATCAAAGCTCCGAAGGTTGACATTGAAGGACCAGATGTCGACATTGAAGGCCACAAAGGAGGATTTAAAATGCCTAAATTTAATATGCCCTCCTTTGGACTAAAAGGTCCAAACATTGAAGGACCAGACGTTGATGTCAGCCTCCCGAAAGCTGATATTGACATTAACGCTCCTGACTTGGATATCAAAGGACCAGATTTTGACATTGAGAGTCCAAGTGGTAAAATCAGAGGACCCAAATTCAACATGCCAAGCATTTCAGGGCCTAAACTCTCCATGCCAGATGTGGATTTCAATTTGAAAGGTCCCAAAATGAAAGGTGATGTGGATATGTCAGTGCCAAAGATAAAGGGAGGCATACAAACACCTGAAGTTGACATCCAAGGTCCACAGGTTGATATTGAAGGTAACAAATCTGGATTTGAAATGCCTAAAATCAAAATGCCATCATTTGGCTTCAAAGGTCCAAAAATGGAAGGTCCGGATGTTGATATAAACCTTCCCAAAGGTAACATTGATGTTAAAGTACCTGATGCTAACATTAAAGTACCAGACATTGATGTTGAAGTTCCTGATGTAAAATTGAAAGGACCCAAATTCCAACTGCCTTCAATATCAGTACCCAAGCTGCCAGAATGGGATGTGAGTCTGAAAGGGCCCAAAATGAAGGGAGATGTTGATGTGTCAGTTCCAAAGATTGAGGGTGACATCAAAGCTCCGAAGGTTGACATTGAAGGACCAGATGTCGACATTGAAGGCCACAAAGGAGGATTTAAAATGCCTAAATTTAATATGCCCTCCTTTGGACTAAAAGGTCCAAACATTGAAGGACCAGACGTTGATGTCAGCCTCCCGAAAGCTGATATTGACATTAACGCTCCTGACTTGGATATCAAAGGACCAGATTTTGACATTGAGAGTCCAAGTGGTAAAATCAGAGGACCCAAATTCAACATGCCAAGCATTTCAGGACCTAAACTCTCCATGCCAGATGTGGATTTCAATCTGAAAGGTCCCAAAATGAAAGGTGATGTGGACATGTCAGTGCCAAAGATAAAGGGAGGCATAAAAACACCTGAGGTCGACATCCAAGGTCCACAGGTTGATATTGAAGGTCACAAAGGTGGATTTGAAATGCCTAAAATCAAAATGCCATCATTTGGCTTCAAAGGTCCAAAAATGGAAGGTCCGGATGTTGATATAAACCTTCCCAAAGGAAACATTGATGTTAAACTACCTGATGCTAATATTAAAGGACCGGAGTTCGATGTTGAAGGTCACGATGTAAAATTGAAAGGACCCAAATTCCAACTGCCATCAATATCAGTACCCAAGCTGCCAGAATGGGATGTGAGTCTGAAAGGGCCAAAAATGAAGGGAGATGTTGATGTATCAGTTCCAAAGATTGAGGGTGACATCAAAGCTCCGAAGGTTGACATTGAAGGACCAGATGTCGACATTGAAGGCCACAAAGGAGGATTTAAAATGCCTAAATTTAATATGCCCTCCTTTGGACTAAAAGGTCCAAACATTGAAGGACCAGACGTTGATGTCAGCCTCCCGAAAGCTGATATTGACATTAACGCTCCTGACTTGGATATCAAAGGACCAGATTTTGACATTGAGAGTCCAAGTGGTAAAATCAGAGGACCCAAATTCAACATGCCAAGCATTTCAGGACCTAAACTCTCCATGCCAGATGTGGACTTCAATCTGAAAGGTCCCAAAATAAAAGGAGATTTCGATGTGTCTGTTCCGAAGATTAAGGCTGACATCAAAGCTCCCAAGGTTGATATCAAAGCCCCAGATGTTGACATTGAAGGCCGCAAAGGAGGATTTAAAATGCCTAAATTTAATATGCCCTCCTTTGGACTAAAAGGTCCAAACATTGAAGGACCAGACATTGATGTCAGCCTCCCGAAAGCTGATATTGACATTAACGCTCCTGACTTGGATATCAAAGGACAAGGCATTGACATTGAGAGTCCAAGTGGTAAAATCAGAGGACCCAAATTCAACATGCCAAGCATTTCAGGACCTAAACTCTCCATGCCAGATGTGGATTTCAATCTGAAAGGTCCCAAAATGAAAGGTGATGTGGACATGTCACTGCCAAAGATAAAGGGAGGTATACAAACACCTGAAGTTGACATTCAAGGTCCACAGGTTGATATTGAAGGTCACAAAAGTGGATTTGAAATGCCGAAAATCAAAATGCCATCATTTGGCTTCAAAGGTCCAAAATTGGAAGGTCCGGATGTTGATATAAACCTTCCCAAAGGTAAAATTGATGTTAAAGTACCTGATGCTAATATTAAAGGACCGGACTTTGATGTTGAAGGTCCTGATGTACAATTGAAAGGACCCAAATTCCAACTACCATCAATATCAGTACCAAAGCTGCCAGAATGGGATGTGAGTCTAAAAGGGGCCAAAATGAAGGGAGATTTTGATGCGTCAGTTCCAAAGATTGAGAGTGACATCAAAGCTCCGAAGGTTGACATTGAAGGACCAGATGTCGACATTGATGCCCACAAAGGAGGATTTAAAATGCCTAAATTTCATATGCCCTCCTTTGGACTAAAAGGTCCAAACATTGAAGGACCAGACGTTGATGTCAACCTCCCGAAAGCTGATATTGACATTAATGCTCCTGACTTGGATGTCAAGGGACCAGATTTTGACATTGAGAGTCCAAGTGGTAAAATCAGAGGACCCAAATTCAACATGCCAAGCATTTCAGGACCTAAACTCTCCATGCCAGATGTGGATTTCAATCTGAAAGGTCCCAAAATGAAAGGTGATGTGGATATGTCAGTGCCAAAGATAAAAGGAGGCATAAAAACACCTGAGATCGACATCCAAGGTCCACAGGTTGATATTGAAGGTCACAAAGGTGGATTCGAAATGCCTAAAATCAAAATGCCATCATTTGGCATCAAAGGTCCAAAAATGGAAGGTCCGGATGTTGATATAAAACTTCCCAAAGGTAACATTGATGTTAAAGTACCTGATGCTAATATTAAAGGACCGGACTTCAATGTTGAAGGTCCTGATCTCAAATTGAAAGGACCCAAATTCCAACTGCCATCAATATCAGTACCAAAGCTGCCAGAATGGGATGTGAGTCTGAAAGGGCCCAAAATGAAGGGAGATTTCGACGTGTCAGTTCCAAAGATTGAGGGTGACATCAAAGCTCCGAAGGTTGACATTGAAGGACCAGATGTCGACATTGAAGGCCACAAAGGAGGATTTAAAATGCCTAAATTTCATATGCCCTCATTTGGACTAAAAGGGCCAAACATTGAGGGACCAGACGTTGATGTCAGCCTCCCGAAAGCTGATATTGACATTAACGCTCCTGACTTGGATATCAAAGGACCAGATTTTGACATTGAGAGTCCAAGTGGTAAAATCAGAGGACCCAAATTCAACATGCCAAGCATTTCAGGACCTAAACTCTCCATGCCAGATGTGGATTTCAATCTGAAAGGTCCCAAAATGAAAGGTGATGTGGATATGTCAGTGCCAAAGATAAAGGGAGGCATAAAAACACCTGAGATCGACATCCAAGGTCCACATGTTGATATTGAAGGTCACAAAGGTGGATTTGAAATGCCTAAAATCAAGATGCCATCATTTGGCTTCAAAGGTCCAAAAATGGAAGGTCCGGATGTTGATATAAACCTTCCCAAAGGTAACATTGATGTTAAAGTACCTGATGCTAATATTAAAGGGCCGGACTTCGATGTTGAAGGTCCTGATGTAAAATTGAAAGGACCCAAATTCCAACTGCCATCAATATCAGTACCCAAGCTGCCAGAATGGGATGTCAGTCTGAAAGGGCCCAAAATGAAGGGAGATGTTGATGTGTCAGTTCCAAAGATTGAGGGTGACATCAAAGCTCCGAAGGTTGACATTGAAGGACCAGATGTCGACATTGAAGGTCACAAAGGAGGATTTAAAATGCCTAAATTTCATATGCCCTCCTTTGGCCTTAAAGGTCCACACATTGAAGGACCAGACGTTGACGTCAGCCTCCCGAAAGCTGATATTGACATTAACGCTCCTGACTTGGATATCAAGGGACCAGATTTGGACATGGAGAGTCCAAGTGGTAAAATCAGAGGACCCAAATTCAACATGCCAAGCATTTCAGGACCTAAACTCTCCATGCCAGATGTGGATTTCAATCTGAAAGGTCCCAAAATGAAAGGTGATGTGGATATGTCAGTGCCAAAGATAAAGGGAGGCATAAAAACACCTGACGTTGACATCCAAGGTCCACAGGTTGACATTGAAGGCCAAAAAGCAGGATTTAAAATGCCTAAATTTAAAATGCCCTCCTTTGGACTAAAAGGTCCTAACATTGAAGGGCCAGAAGTTGATTTCAGCCTCCCGAAAGCTGATATTGACATTAATGCTCCTGACTTGGATATCAAAGGACCAGATTTTGACATTGAGAGTCCAAGTGGTAAAATCAGAGGACCCAAATTCAACATGCCAATCATTTCAGGACCTAAACTCTCCATGCCAAATGTGGATTTCAATCTGAAAGGCCCCAAAATGAAAGGTGATGTGGATATGTCAGTGCCAAAGATAAAGGGAGGCATAAAAACACCGGAAGTTAACATCCAAGGTCCAGAGGTTGATATTGATGGTCACAAAGGTGGATTTGAAATGCCAAAAATCAAAATGCCATCATTTGGCTTCAAAGGGCCAAAAGTAGAAGGTCCGGATGTTGATATAAACCTTCCAAAAGGTAACATTGATGTTAAAGTACCTGACGCTAACATTGAAGTACCGGACGTTGATGTTGAAGGTCCTGATGTAAAATTGAAAGGACCCAAATTCCAACTGCCATCAATATCTGGACCCAAGATGCCAGGATGGGATGTGAGTCTGAAAGGGCCCAAAATGAAGGGAGATGTCGATGTGTCATTTCCAAAGATTGAGGGTGACATCAAAGCTCCGAAGGTTGACATTGGAGGACCAGATGTCGACATTGAAGGCCACAAAGGAGCATTTAAAATGCCTACATTTAAAATGCCCTCATTTGGACTAAAAGGTCCAAACGTTGAAGGACCAGATGTTGATGTCAGCCTCCCGAAAGCTGATATTGACATTAACGCTCCTGACTTGGATATCAAAGGACCAGATTTTGACATTGAGAGTCCAAGTGGTAAAATCAGAGGACCCAAATTCAACATGCCAAGCATTTCAGGACCTAAACTCTCCATGCCAGATGTGGATTTCAATCTGAAAGGTCCCAAAATGAAAGGTGATGTGGATATGTCAGTGCCAAAGATAAAGGGAGGCATAAAAACACCTGAGGTTGACATCCAAGGTCCAGAGCTTGATATTGATGGTCACAAAGGTGGATTTGATATGCCTAAAATCAAAATGCCATCATTTGGCTTCAAAGGTCCAAAAATGGAAGGTCCGGATGTTGATATAAACCTTCCAAAAGGTAACATTGATGTTAAATTACCTGATGCTAACATTAAAGTACCGGACTTTGATGTTGAAAGCCCTGATGTAAAATTGAAAGGACCCAAATTCCAACTGCCATCATTATCTGGACCCAAAATGCCAGGATGGGATTTGAGTCTGAAAGGGCCAAAAATAAAGGGAGATTTCGATGTGTCCGTTCCAAAGATTGAGGGTGACATCGAATCTCCCAAGGTTGACATTGGAGGACCAGATGTCGACATTGAAGGCCACAAAGGAGGATTTAAAATGCCTAAATTTAAAATGCCCTCATTTGGACTAAAAGGTCAAAACATTGAAGGACCAGAAGTTGATGTCAGCCTCCCGAAAGCTAATATTGACATTAACGCTCCTGACTTGGATATCAAGGGACCAGATTTGGACATGGAGAGTCCAAGTGGTAAAATCAGAGGACCCAAATTCAACATGCCAAGCATTTCAGGACCTAAACTCTCCATGCCAGATGTGGACTTCAATCTGAAAGGTCCCAAAATGAAAGGTGATGTGGATATGTCAGTGCCAAAGATAAAGGGAGGCATAAAAACACCTGAGGTCGACATCCAAGGTCCACAGGTTGACATTGAAGGCCACAAAGGAGGATTTAAAATGCCTAAATTTAAAATGCCCTCCTTTGGACTAAAAGGTCCAAACATTGAAGGACCAGATGTTGATGTCAGTCTCCCGAAAGCTGATATCGACATTAACACTCCTGACTTGGATATCAAAGGACCAGATTTGGACATTGAGAGTCCAAGTGGTAAAATCAGAGGACCCAAATTCAACATGCCAAGCATTTCAGGACCTAAACTCTCCATGCCAAATGTGGATTTCAATCTGAAAGGTCCCAAAATGAAAGGTGAAGTGGATATGTCAGTGCCAAAGATAAAAGGAGGCATAACAATACCTGAAGTTGACATCCAAGGTCCACATGTTGATATTGAAGGTCACAAAGGTGGATTTGATATGCCTAAAATCAAAATGCCATCATTTGGCTTCAAAGGTCCAAAAGTGGAAGTTCCGGATGTTGATATAAACCTTCCAAAAGGTAACATTGATGTTAATGTACCTGATGCTAATATTAAAGGACCGGACTTTGATGTTGAAGGTCCTGATGTAAAATTGAAAGGACCCAAATTCCAACTGCCATCAATATCAGTACCAAAGCTTCCAGAATGGGATGTGAGTCTCAAAGGGCCCAAAATGAAGGGAGATTTCGATGTGTCAGTTCCAAAGATTGAGGGTGACATCAAAGCTCCGAAGGTTGACATTGAAGGACCAGATGTCGACATTGAAGGCCACAAAGGAGGATTTAAAATGCCTAAATTTCATATGCCCTCCTTTGGACTAAAAGGTCCAAACATGGAAGGACCAGACGTTGATGTCAGCCTCCCGAAAGCCGATATTGACATTAACGCTCCTGACTTGGATATCAAGGGTCCAGATTTGGACATGGAGAGTCCAAGTGGTAAAATCAGAGGACCCAAATTCAACATGCCAAGCATTTCAGGACCTAAACTCTCCATGCCAGATGTGGATTTCAATCTGAAAGGTCCCAAAATGAAGGGTGATTTCGATGTGTCAGTTCCAAAGATTAAGGCTGACATCAAAGCTCCCAAGGTTGATATCAAAGCCCCAGATGTTGACATTGAAGGCCGCAAAGGAGGATTTAAAATGCCTAAATTTAATATGCCCTCCTTTGGACTAAAAGGTGCAAACATTGAAGGACCAGACGTTGATGTCAGCCTCCCGAAAGCTGATATTGACATTAACACTCCTGACTTGGATATCAAAGGACCAGATTTTGACATTGAGAGTCCAAGTGGTAAAATCAGAGGACCAAAATTCAACATGCCAAGCATTTCAGGACCTAAGCTCTCCATGCCAGATGTGGATTTCAATCTGAAAGGTCCCAAAATGAAAGGTGATGTGGACATGTCAGTGCCAAAGATAAAGGGAGGTATACAAACACCTGAAGTTGACATCCAAGGTCCACAGGTTGATATTGAAGGTCACAAAGGTGGATTTGAAATGCCTAAAATCAAAATGCCATCATTTGGCTTCAAAGGTCCAAAAGTAGAAGGTCCGGATGTTGATATAAACCTTCCAAAAGGTAACATTGATGTTAATGTACCTGATGTTAATATTAAAGGACCCGACTTTGATGTTGAAGGTCCTGATGTAAAATTGAAAGGACCCAAATTCCAACTGCCATCAATATCAGTACCAAAGCTGCCAGAATGGGATGTGAGTCTGAAAGGGCCCAAAATGAAGGGAGATTTCGATGTGTCAGTTCCAAAGATTGAGGGTGACATCAAAGTTCCGAAGGTTGACATTGAAGGACCAGATGTCGACATTGATGGCCACAAAGGAGGATTTAAAATGCCTAAATTTCATATGCCCTCCTTTGGTCTAAAAGGTCCACACATTGAAGGACCAGATGTTGATGTCAGCCTCCCGAAAGCTGATATTGACATTAACGCTCCTGACTTGGATATCAAAGGACCAGATTTTGACATTGAGAGTCCAAGTGGTAAAATCAGAGGACCCAAATTCAACATGCCAAGCATTTCAGGACCCAAACTCTCCATGCCAGATGTGGATTTCAATCTGAAAGGTCCCAAAATGAAAGGTGATGTGGATATGTCAGTGCCAAAGATAAAGGGAGGCATAACAACACCTCAGGTCGACATCCAAGGTCCACAGGTTGATATTGAAGGTCACAAAGGTGGATTCGAAATGCCTAAAATCAAAATGCCATCATTTGGCTTCAAAGGTCCAAAGGTGGAAGGTCCGGATCTTAATATAAACCTTCCTAAAGGTAACATTGATGTTAAAGTACCTGATCCTAACATTAAAGTACCGGACTTTGATGTTGAAGGTCCTGATGTAAAATTGAAAGGACCCAAATTCCAACTGCCATCAATATCTGGACCTAAGATGCCAGGATGGGATGTCAATCTGAAAGGGCCCAAAATGAAGGGAGATTTCGATGTGTCAGTTCCAAAGATTGAGGGTGACATCAAAGCTCCGAAGGTTGGCATTGAAGGACCAGATGTCGACATTGAAGGCCACAAAGGAGGATTTAAAATGCCTAAATTTCATATGCCCTCCTTTGGACTAAAAGGTCCAAACATTGAAGGACCTGACGTTGATGTCAGCCTCCCGAAAGCTGATATTGACATTAACGCTCCTGACTTGGATATCAAGGGACCAGATTTTGACATGGAGAGTCCAAGTGGTAAAATCAGAGGACCCAAATTCAACATGCCAAGCATTTCAGGACCTAAACTCTCCATGCCAGATGTGGATTTCAATCTGAAAGGTCCCAAAATGAAAGGTGATGTGGATATGTCTGTGCCAAAGATAAAGGGAGACATAAAAACACCCGAAGTTAACATCCAAGGTCCAGAGATTGACATTGAAGGCCACAAAGGAGGATTTAAAATGCCAAAATTTAAAATGCCCTCCTTTGGACTAAAAGGTCCAAACATTGAAGGACCAGACGTTGATGTCAGCCTCCCGAAAGCTGATATTGACATTAACCCTCCTGACTTGGATATCAAAGGACCGGATTTTGACATCGAGAGTCCCAGTGGTAAAATCAGAGGACCCAAATTCAACATGCCAAGCATTTCAGGTCCTAAACTCTCCATGCCAGATGTGGATTTCAATCTAAAAGGTCCCAAAATGAAAGGTGATGTGGATATGTCAGTGCCAAAGATAAAGGGAGGCATACAAACACCTGAAGTTGACATCCAAGGTCCACAGGTTGATATTGAAGGTCACAAAGGTGGATTTGAAATGCCTAAAATCAAAATGCCATCATTTGGCTTCAAAGGTCATACAGTGGAAGGTCCGGATGTTGATATAAACCTTCCCAAAGGTAACATTGATGTTAAAGTACCTGATGCTAATATTAAAGGACCGGACTTTGATGTTGAAGGTCCTGATGTAAAATTGAAAGGACCCAAATTCCAACTGCCATCAATATCAGTACCCAAGCTGCCAGAATGGGATGTGAGTCTGAAAGGGCCCAAAATGAAGGGAGATGTTGATGTGTCAGTTCCAAAGATTGAGGGTGACATCAAAACTCCGAAGGTTGATATTGAAGGACCAGACGTCGACATTGAAGGCCACAAAGGAGGATTTAAAATGCCTAAATTTAATATGCCCTCTTTTGGACTAAAAGGTCCAAACATTGAAGGACCAGATGTTGATGTCAGCCTCCCGAAATCTGATATTGACATTAACGCTCCTGACTATGATATCAAAGGACCAGATTTTGACATTGAGAGTCCAAGTGGTAAAATCAGAGGACCCAAATTCAACATGCCAAGCATTTCAGGGCCTAAACTCTCCATGCCAGATGTGGATTTCAATCTGAAAGGACCTAACATGGATATGACAGTACCACAGACCAAAGGAAACATTAAAAAACCTGACATTGACATCAAAGGTCCAGAAGTTGATATTGAAAGGCCAAAGGGTGGATTTGATATGCCTTCAATCAAAATGCCATCATTTGGCACCAAAGTTCCAAAGGTTGAAGGTCCAGATATTAATATAAACATGTCCAAAACTAACATTGATGTGAACACCCCTGAAGTTGACATTAAAGGTCCAGAGTTTAATATCAAGGGGCCTAAGGGTGGATTTGAAATGCCTAAAATGTCAATGCCATCATTCAACATCAAAGGTCCAAAATGGGAGGGTTCGGATGTTGATCTAAAACTTCCCAAAGGAAACATTGACATGACAGCACCTGATGTTGATGTCAAAGTAAAAGGATCTCAAGTCAAAGGAAAGATGGATGCATCAGTTCCCAAATTGGAAGCAGATATCAGAGGTCCAAATTATAACATTGCTGGACCAAGATCTGTTGACCCTGTATGGACCGGAGTTACATTTCCCAAGTTCAAAGGTCCTAAATTTGGAATGGAATCCCCAGAACTCAGTGTGGAAGCACACGGTTCCAAAACAGAAATGAGTTTCCCAGATACTGAAGCAAGTCTTGATGCCTCTGATATGAATGTCAATGTAAAGGGGAAAAAGGGGAAATTTAAACTTCCTAAAGTGAAAGGAAGGGCAAAGAAACTTAATATAGACATAGAAACACCAGCAGCAGACTTGGATTCAGACACACCTAATATTCATGTCAAAGGATCAAAGGCAAAGAAGCCTCTTTTTGGTAAGCTTCATTTTCCGAATGTGGAATTTGATATCAAATCACCAAAGTTGAAAGGTGATGGATCTTTTTCAGAAGGATTCAAATCACCTGACATAGATTTTCCATCTGCTAGCTTGAACACTGCTATTGATACTTCTAGTATTGAGAGTCCAAAAGTTCATTTCGGAGAAACGGATGTTAAAATGAATCCAAAATTAAAAATGCCAAATGTGAACATTTCCACTTCGGATATTGATGCACATCTTAACAGACAAGGAGAGGCAACATTGAGTGCAGGTTTTACAGGCCAAAAAATTAATGTGAAAGGTGGTTCAGAGTTTGATGCAAGTGCTGGGGGCAGTGCCAGCGGTGGCCTTCATTACCCAGAAGGTACTGTAACATTTCCCAAAATCAAGGTACCTAAATTTGGTATTGCTCTGCCTCAGATGGAAGGCCAGGCAGGTGAAGGACATGTTGCATCAGCTAGTGGAGGAATGAACATAAAGTCTCCATCTGTCAGTTGCCAAGTCAGTTCACAAAATGTTGAGGTTCCCAGTCCAGAACTGAGGCACAGAGAAGGAAAGGTAAAGTTAAAGATGCCAAAAATGTTTGGCAAATCAAAAGCAAAGGGCAGTAGTGCAGGTGACCTTCGAGGACCAGAGGTAGAATTGAGTACAAGTGGAAAAGGCAGTAAGGTACATACTGGGGAACTGATAGGTGGACAAGTAGAGGGTGATCCTGGGCTCAGTGTGTCAACTAAAGGCAAGTCAGCCTCACTGGATCTATTGAAGAAATCAAGGCATCGGTCTACTTCTCTGAGTGATGAGGGGGAGCTTGCAGTAAGTTCCCCTTCAGCTCACTTAGATGCTGAGGGTGGTGACATTTCATTAGACCTGGGAGGAAGCAAGAGCAAAGGAAAGAAAGGCAAGTTGAAGTTTGGCACCTTTGGAGGTTTTGGTTCAAAGTCAAAGGGCTCATATGAAGTTTCACTTGGTGAGGAGGGGGAAGCGGGTGCAGGTGTTAATCTACCCTCTAAAATATCGAGATTGTCTTCATCTTCCAGCAGTGACAGTGGTTCAAGAGGTGGTTTCAGGTTCCCAAGACTTGAACTATCTGTTTCACCCAAAAAATGATTAATTATGAGGTAAATTAAACTCTTTCATATACACCCAGATAGACAAATTGAACTGAGAAATAATTCAATGTATACATCTTTAAAACCTAAGGGCACGTACACAGTCATCTCAATATTGTTAACTCTGTGTAAACTTTTTTTCAGTAATTAGACAGGAGTGCATGAGATTGTTCAAAATCCCTTATAACTGTAAATAAGATTGATTTGTATTGTAGTAATAAATATTGTTTTTTGTACATAGTCCAGATTTATTGAACACATGCCATCCCACCAAATTCTCACAAATAGTTTATTACAGGGTTGTTATTTTGTCCTATTTTATTCCAATAATTGAATGTTATTAAGGAACAGGTGTGGTATATTTGTATCCAGGGGTCTATTGCACAGAACAGATAGTTACAATTGTTATTTTGAAGGAAGATGTTTGTACAACCAGACACAATTATAAACAGTTACCAGTTCTTTTATGTATGACATTATTATATTTTCAAGCTTTGTAATAATATAATCCTTATAGAAGCATATTTAGGCAAGATAGAGCTGACCCTTTATAATCCATTCTAAAGAGTAGTGATGTTGTGCCGTATTTGCAAAGACAATCACTGTTTGGAAACTACCAATTCTCTGAAATGCTGTTCATTTTGTTAGAAACTTTATTCACCCTCTGATTGTGTAACATTTATGAATAAATATGCAATGTTTCATTTGTTTTCAACATGTTTTGCTTCCAAATCCTGTATCATTTTCATCCTTACCTGTTTTATGACCCTTTTTTATTTCCTGTCACTCTCCATTTGTACACTCACCTTAAGATAATGTAAAAAAAATAAAATAAAAATAAGAAACTCACTTTTTGATTGCAAAAAAAATGTAATATGTGTTAATAATAGCGAGTTGCATAGTTTTGATCAGATATGATGGAGATAGAGCATGATTATTTGGGTCTATTCTTTTGTGTGCATTCTGCCAAATAAACTAAATAAAAAGATCTGTCTTTGCAAGTGTCTTAATCATGTGATATGGTATCGGCAATACTTGATTGATGTATTTTATTCTACGTTAGTCATTTTATCAAAGTTTTTAATGAATACAAATCATTCATCAATTAATCCAACTTGAGTCATCATTGAGTTGTTAAGTACCAATACAACGATGTAAAATAACTTCACTACAATTACTCTATTTTAAAAGTTATAGTGTATACACTTTTGTGTATATTAACTAATTGTACTTTGTATACAGTTAAGTAGCTTGCGTATGTGCGTGCATGCGTCCATAATTGCATGTACACCTCTGTGTCTGTACTCGGCTAATTTTGCGTTATGCTACTGCAAACTGCATACACATTTGGTAGGCTAGTTATAACTGCATGATCAAAGACCTCTCATGGTTGGAGTGACTTACTTTCTCCAAACACCTTTGATGCCTATGTTATATTGCCATTGACTGTCTGCTGACTCCTCGCTCCCTATACTCTGACCAGGGCCACTAATGATAATACAGCTGAGTACGTCTCTGCACCCACAGACATGATGGGGGGAAATCCATTTGCTCACTTCGGGAAAGTATGTTTGGCTATCAGCTAACAACTTACAAAACTATCAGTTCACACACTGCTGAGTACCTTGGTGGCCAGAAACGCAGTGGATGAAAACAGTTTGCACACTTTCATTGTGTTGGATGGTTTTTTAGGCCAACAGCTAACAGCTAATGAACTACCAGTACACACAATGCTGAGCACATCGCCACCACTCACACACTGCAACATTAAACAATTAACCAAGTCTGAGGTAAAGAGAATAATTCTCATATATATTTAAATATTAACCACTAATTACAGATTATTGGGTTTCATTATTTATTAATCAAAATGTTGTAAACTACTAAAAATGGACAGAGGGACAGTTATAAACTGTGTCATGCGATGTGTGGGTGAGTGAGTGATTTGTGCCTGATTCAGACCTTTAGCTTTGTACAGGGAGCAGGCTCCGGGCTGGGAGAAGGAGTAACGTGAGTGAGCTAGTGAGCTGCTTGAGCAGAGATGGGGACAAGTATCTGCCTTGGATTCAAGTGGCACTTAAGTCGCACATACTCTGACTTGAGATGAGACTTGAGACTCAAGATTTGGGATTCGAGAACAATCATTCATCATTGCATCGGTACACTATTCATACACTTTTACCTATGGCACTTTCTCACTCTTCTCTTCTTTCAGACAGCCAGCTGATACACACACCCGCAGACAGCGCTGCAGTGCCCCTGTAGCCCCGCATCCTCTCACAAACGGTGTTTTCTTCTTGCCACTCCTCTGGTTCGCTCCGGTTGAATATAATCATTTGTGCGTTGTTTTTGTCAAGTTTTAGCACTCAGAGTTTCTCATCAATTACCTAGACAGTCTCGGCCAGCCTGTTTTATATCACACTGAAAATACTTTTACACTTCAAGCTCAGTGGGTGAGGGAAGTATGGAAGCCCATTTCTGACACTGTAAAACAAAGACAAAGATGACTTACCATCTCATAATTATGACTTAGTTCCTCAGAATTATTCATTATTATTATTATTAAGTCATTATTCTATGTCTGAATTATGGGATAGCAAGTGATTATTTTGAGAAAGTTTGTCAATATAATAACTTTCAGGATTTTTATTTTTCCAACACAGTGTTGAAAATAAGCTTATTTACAGCTGCTCAGTGTGGGAGGATCCCCTCGAGGGATCTCTGTGACGGTGTGCCGAGACCAGCCTTGTGGCTCCGATTGTGATCTTTACAGGACCCTGTCCTATTTAACATGCTTTGTGAGTGTGACCTGGTCACATCTAAAAAGCTCTGATCGCGCATTCTGCGCACACATTACAAACATTTGCGCCGTGACCACTTTTTGGAGCATCCACTCACAAGCACAGGCAGTAGTAATGTCATTTCCTGGTGCAAAGGCCCTGCACTAGCTTTACTACGGTGAATATAAGCAATGTTGAGTTAGACCTTCAGCTCAGGGCAAGGATTGTGCCCATGCAGGAAAGGGAGAGCAAGTACTGAGTTACAAGCTCCAAAGTGATTGTCTTTCTCACAGCAGGGCTAGCAGTAGCATGTAGAAGGAATGAGTCAGTGAATAAGTTATTGAAGATGAGGACTTTTGTCTCTTGGGTCAGTAAAATACTCAACACATTAATAAAACCTTTTTTTTAAAATTATTCTTTGAAAGTCTTGTCTTTTGTTTGTAACTCAGCACAACTGCCCCTGTTGAAAGTGAATATCTACAAACTGTTTGCAGGGCTGCTAGTTTATTGTCTACAGCTGCTTTTATTTAGATGGCGTGCACATACACATAACCTTATGTCTTCGTCAAACTTGAATGTTTCTTGAAACAGTGTAATCAAAATGCTGGCTAAACAAGTGTTTGCAGTGAAGAAGTCATCATAAAGATCTAAAAAAATGTAAAACAAATTAATTGTCTAGTATGTCGAAAAAAAGCCAGAAAAAAATGGAAAAGTTATACAAAAGGCATACACAAGTTATCGTATGGTAAATTGAAAAAAGTCAGAGAATAGCATTTAAAAAAAGATCATAGTATAGTGCGCAATAAAAAAGAAAATCCCCAAAAATTCCCCAAAAAGTTACAGTATATTATAGGATTTAGCATGTAAAGTGAAGATATCAAATATGCCATGAAACAATTGTTAAGTGTGTTAGATCAGATTGCTCAGGGTAAGAGAAGACTGGTCTAAACTAAAGGTTGCAGATTTTGTGTTCAATCCAGATGTGGTGCAGTACATTTTGAGGTCAACACCCACAATGAAAAAGTCAAATACACAAAGAGAATAGTTCAAAGTACGCATTAGTAGCGCGGTAGGTTAGTTCCTATTAGAGCGGGCACCAGTACTGGGTTCAAGTTTCCATCGTTGTGTCTCCTCTGGGAGAAAGAAGGAGAGGGTTATGTAATAGTAAACCACAATTTAAATAATCTGAGAGCCAACTCAACACTCTGAGTTCGTACAGTAAAAGACGACGTGGAGAAACTCAGCTGGAAAGAAAAGAAGAGAAGGACGAAATAAGAATTTGTATCACATTCACACAACTGTGTGCGTACTACTAATACAATTACTAGCACAACATCAAATACAACTACAACAACTACTACTACTACTACTAGAACTAGTAATACAAGAGCTAATTTTATTTAAATGTACATTTTAATTTTTATCTTGCACACTACTAATATTTTGCATTATTATTTTTTTTGGCATAGGTTATTTTTGGCATAGTTGATTTTTTCATGACCTTTTTATGTCATACTGATATGACTGACTATTGTGATACTGTTATGACATGTTTTGACTCTTTGATGGCATACTTTATACTATCAGATGTTTATGATATCAAATCTTTCTTTTACATACGATGCTGCAATATTTGTATTATATTTGTTTAATGTTTGTTTTTTGATACTATACTATAAATCCTTATTATTTTTCTTGTGAATTTGACAATTTCTATGATTTTCTATGGTAATTCTATGGCATTATTTACGATAATATTCTTATTCTTAAGATGTTAAACATGTTAAAAAACAATAGTTAACTGACCAATTGGTGGCACTATGTCCTGTGCAGCTGACATTTCTCTGACATACTATTCTCTGACTTTTTTAATGTTTTAATGACAGACGAATACTATGATATTTGTTACAACATTCATAATACTATGACATTTTTCATTACATTCTATGCCATATTTATTCTCAATTAACAGATTCTGTATTCATATGCTGACTCGGCAATGGGACAATAATTTGGTATGTGAAGCATTCTGGTTTCTGTTTGTAGTATGAGTAGTATTGACCAATCACATTCCAGCATACATTGGTTGAATGCGTGTAAACAGTCGTTGTGGAGAGCTAAAGATGCAGAATGCATTGACCATAATGGCCTCAAGGCTATCAGCTGACGATGATTTAGCTTTTATTGGTTTAAAATTAGCTTATAAATTAGCTACTTCTAAAACAATCTGGTTTTACACTTGGTCTTGCATTTAAACTTGCTAATTGGAGTGTAAACAACAAGCGGAAGTCTTGGCTCGGATACCGATTGGCTACACTGAAACCCCAGGAATAGAGCCTTTTGCCCCAAGAAGCTTATCCGTTGTGAGGCCGATAGCCGATGGGTTCCAACATTGTGGCATACTGCGTGATGATATTTATGACTCTTTTATGGCATAAAATATTATGATTTTTTTCATATTTATTTATCTATTTTACTTTGATATTTATTATGAAGTGTTGACTCTTTTTTTGTCAAACTATAGTATGACATTCTATACTTGGGCTTTTTATGACTTTTTGACATACTAATCTAATATTTTTTTGCGATACAGTTTGTCCAGCATCCTCCGCTTGTTGTCTTTGTCATGTTCTTGATCGGCTTCTGACAAGCCTCTGTGTGGTTTTGCCCAAAGAAAAATTCTTACAGACACTTAAGCATTCTTATATAAAAATCATGTAATTTGACTGTTGCAGTTTCCACCTGTGTACAGGTGGTAGGGTGGTCTCTCTTCCCCGTTCTGTCCTCGTCCACATCCAGTATGCTGCTCCTTGTCCCAATCCCTTCTGTCTTTTCTCTGAGAACCAACAAAGAACAAAAATTAGCTCCTTATACGGGCTGTAATTATTATTATCATTCTGAATGATGTCTAAATGTACATATCTATTACCATATCCTATGAATTTTCAAGAATGTCATGATGAAGCTAAAGCTAAACTAAAAATATTTTGTAAGCAAAGATATTATCTCAGTTGGTCTGTATACCGTTCCTCTTCTTCCCAGATGCCATCCATTGAGGATAATCTGTCTTAAAATACAACACAACTAACATTTAGAGTGAAAAATATACAACAATAACATGATTTTATATAATTCATAGTTACATAGTTGACATTAACACTCAAAAGTGGAGAATTTCATAATATCATGAATACAATGGCAAAGATACATAGGATTTGGCAACCTGGTCTCACTCCCATCTCATCAAATACCTCCAGTTGGTCAGTGCCCCTTGGTGTCTGATACTAATACACTGTGCTTTCAACTAACTCCAACAAAAACCCACCATCATTATTAAACAGTCAGAGCAACATCATAATATAAAGAGTGAGATAGTCTGCACAGTGACGGGGGAGTGGGATGAGACAACAAACACAGACCTTTCATTCCAGAGACAGCGGGTCGGGTCCCGTGTGAAACTTAAGGTAAAACTTCACATAAGCTCTCAGTCACATCTTGAAATACACGATGCATTTAACGAGTGGAAACTGACATAATTGTATGTCCGTTGTAATAGCAAAGCACGCCTAGATTTGTTGTGATAAGACAATTACAGTTTATCATACAGTTGTGTTGGACAAACAGGATCATATAATACTGTTCAGATGAAAACATACACTTTTATTATATACATGGCTCACTAACTGTTTATTGACATTAATCAAATGTGTAGGTCTTTTAAAAAATATTATCACACTATTCGGATTACCTACAATGTAGCTACAATTTGCCTTGAATGTGGGAATGAAGATGGAGAATGGAATAATTTTGTCAAAACAGTTTTTTACACCCACTTGATATGACTGACCATGACACAAAACTGTACTAAACTGTTTGTATAAGTCTGCTCAAGATGAAATGTTAGATATGCCAACATACCACCACTTTTACAAGAGACTTGTGTGATGATTTTATTCCGCGCTATATATTATCAGACTCTTGGTCACATTAAATGTATTAACAAGTGTTAGAGAAACATGATTTGTAGTGCAAGGCTTTGTGAAAGCATGCAGTGTTTCCCCTCCAACACAGGATGTGATCCCAGTGCCCCTGGTTGCTTGAATGCAGTTGTTGTTTCAGTGCAGAGGAAGGGACTTATCCGGAGTTTCCTTCAAAAGAGGAAAGTTCACCCTTCCTTTCTGGAGAGGCAAACATGTTTGTGCTGAAAGAGGGACACAGGAGAAGAAAACGTTAGACAGCCCAGCACAGTTTCTCTGTGTAAGTTATTGAATTACACGCAGTTTGCCTCTATTGGACATACATTTTAGAAGATAAATGCTGAAGATGCTGGGGAGCAATATTTAGAATATCTCAGGTAAGAAACATGGTTATTACTGACTGATGTTTTGAATTTACATAAAAAAGATTTGACTTTAAGCAGTAATATAAATCTGGTCAGTTACTGCATATATTTTACTCTATTTTCTGGTATGCTATGTCCACGTTTACAATCAGATGTGTCCAATACTGTCGATGCTATAGATTCAGGAGGTACAGTAACCTTGCCAGTTCAGAACATTAAACATAATACTTACATTGTCAACTTGTCCCCCTGACCTCCATCCTGAGTGAATGGCTGAATCTCGTTTCTGTAAGCTAATGAGCATATTATGAGCACATGAGGTCAGGGATGTTACAGCAACTACATAAGAGATTCTTACATTTGAAAGAAGTATTCTTTGTGCTCTAAAAATTGAAATCACTATTTGAGTTTGTATGAATTACTTAAACAAGCTATGAGTGCCGGTGAATATGTTTTACTGTGTGTGAACACAATCTTCGCTGAGCTTTAAACTCTTGTTAATCTCATAAATATTGGCAATGGTATATTGTATTGAAAATATCACAACCCAACACTGCATGGGATTTCACTGATGTGAGGCTCTTCTTTCATCTTTCCAAGAAGCAATTATTTGATATTAATGCTAGTGCTAGGATCTAGCAGTCGTAGGAGGGGGTTCATTCATGGTTGTATCCCACATACTCCACAGTATAATCTTGTGAATACAATGTGAAACAGACATGTAATGCCTCTCTTCAATTAGATAGAACACTCTGTCCATCAATTTCTGAGCAAAGCATGGATGTTGTAGTTTTCCTGACATGGTTCTTGGATATTTATTGATTTAAAAGACATTTAACTTACAGCTTGATAGCTTGATTGCGAGTGCAAGCAGAGCATATCTAGGTATGTTCACTGGGGAGGCAGATGTTAAATGATAATGTGGTTTACCACACTAGTCTGACATCTGACATCTCATGTGTCATGCAGAGTGCAGCCAGATGGTGTCCTTGACTCCTGCAAGAATAAAAAAGGTTACAGTCTGATTGCTTGTTACTATACATTAGATTGTATCTCATTTTAACAGGCTTTTATTGTTATGCTACATAGGGGCCTTAAAATACACTATGTATTCTACATAACAGTGATAGAACTGATGATGAATAGATGTATTGGTAGATAATGCATTGAAGTTAATACCGTTTTGGATAAAATTGTTTAATTCAGTGTTTTCACAGTTTCACCTAAATACATACCCTTTTTGTTCCCTTTCAATTATTTGTTTTTTTTTGGCTATAATACAGCAAACATGCAGCTTTATACAGAAACTGCTTTCAGATCATGTTTGATTTAAAATGTTTCAAGCGCAAAAGAGAATCAAGTGCCTCTTAAACTAAAATAAATGCATTTGAGAGACACAAGGAGATCTTATTTCCAATATCAAAAACAAAAACAATTTTCATCAGTTTACATATACAGGTAATGCCACTCACAGGTTATGATGCCTCTTAGTGATTAATGACTGTGCCAACACATTACTAATTATTAATAGGGATAACAACAAAATCCATATTACTTAAATTGTTATGTCTGTAGTAAAGCATGTCTCATTCTGGTTGTAACATCACTGTTTTATTTAAAGATAATGTAGATAATCTATTGCATGTTCATTAAGGCACTTAGTGAAAGTCATTACAGCATCACTTAGTGTACCACCATTTAAAACAATGGGTGCAACATACTCAACCCTGTGATCAGTACATTTATGTACATTCAAAGGTATTGCAACACCCTTGAACAGGACATTATTGACGATAGAGTACTGCCTCGACTACCTTATTGCTTGTATAATACGGTTGCCTGCGACATTATAAATAGTAAGTAAATAGTAAGCTGCCTTTCGTCACAAAATAGTTGTAGCCACCAAACGTTGTGTATCGCATTTCAGTAGCCGAGAGAAAATAGTCCCTGTGTGTGGGGCTGTTGCTATGCAACAGACAAACAGCATTGGGAACATCACGTTTGTTAGCCTAGCTAGATCTCGCACCATCTCATTCATTCACATTGCTCATTTTAGAAAAGTTGCCATTAAAATAACAAAGATGACAATGGGATACTTGCAATACAATAATATTTAATTTAAACATTAACGTTTGTTCATGTTGATTTGGATATCTTCATTACTTGTGCATCCGTGGAAAACGTTTCTCATGTCCCCTTCGTCTCTGATGATATCACTTCCGACGACTTCTTGCTCTCTTTGCCGGTGGCTCGGTGTTGAAGTGCCTTCTCCAGCAAGGATATCACTCCAACTCTGTCTTTCATTTAGATTTGGTGCCCAGTAGCTTTGAATGGAGCTTTTTTTCATTGCGCAACATTTCATAGGTCTCAATTTCTTTCTTATCTATGGTAGCATGACGCATGAAAGTTCACACGAAACATGTTCGGTCAAGCTTTAACTGTCGTGCAAAATCTACCCATTATTTTGAGTCCGCACTGATATGGAACGTTCAGATAAATGTAAACAGGTGTACAGGACATTATGGCTCAATAAAGTACACCCCGTGACTCACTCTCAACCAATCAGAATGCTTGATTTCATCTTCCCGTATTACAATGCTAATTAATGGAAGCCATTAGTCATAAGAGATGGCATTATAGATGATCACTATCTCTGTCGTGAAACAGCAAATGTCAAAACAGCAAACAAAGAAGGCCCCAACACACAAAAGAAACCTCAACAGCTGAACCATTGCTCTGGTAGATACATAACCTCAAAGCATGAAAGTTATCAGAACCCCAAGCAGGTTGTTTCATGCTGATTATTTTGGGCTCCAAATTAATGTAATGTAAGATATTTTTATATGCAGAGAAAGCTACTATTAATAATTCAGTGCTTTGCCCTGTGACTGTGAAAATAATGTTTAAAGCTCATCCACTCGTATTGTAACATTAGCATAAACACTTGGATACAAACAATGGATGATTCACAAACTTCATGCAGTCATTTGCCCTCCTGTAGTTTCTACCACAGAGTTTATTTGAATAATGCATTGGCCTGAACATTTCATTATGAGTATTTCTTGTTCTGACAGTAGTTCTGGGAAAATCCTTGTTTTATAATCTTTGTTGTTGTTTGCTATATTTGAAGAATACTTAAAGGTAGGGTTGTCAATCTTCTTCAAACACATTTGTGTAGTGTTTTTGTTTGAATTCTCATTACATCCAGATGGCAATCAAGAAAAAAAAGGATCCGGTATCTGTGGCTGTCGCAGGTCACAGTTCAGGTTCTGGGAATGTATAGATTGTCTACCTGCCTGCCGGCCTACTGACCTGCCATGCATGCACCCAATTTGCACATTAACAGAATCTTCCATAAGCTGCTAGCTTGACGGCTGCTCCATACTAATGTTCGTTATATGTTTACGTTCATAAAGGTACTTTTGAGAGAGTGGCTTTGCAGGAAGGACTGTAGGGGACAGGCTGTCAGTGTTGCTGACTTTGGCAACTATCTGCTAGACTCCGCAACTTTTGGAGCAAGTGCTGTGAGCTGCTTTCATTGGGAAATAGATAGCAACACTGGGATGGGTTTTTGGCTTTGATCATTTTTTAAAATATAGGCTTACTCTTACTATTATCTCAAGATTACTAGCTTTAAAGCGAGAGGGATTTCTCAACACATTTTAGTAGGAAGGATGTGTTTGTTACTGAGAAATCAGAATATGGAGGCAAAATATGTAAACATCTTTTATAAATCAGAATCAATGTATGTCCCCATCAAATACCACAGGCATAAGGTTTAGGTAGATAGAAGTGGACAGATTAGATGGTTGCGGCACTCTTCTAAACCTGCAGTGGGAGGTTTGTGGAGGCGGATGAGAGGTTGTACAATATTGAAATCCAGCAGCTTGAATATATGGTTCTTCTCTGTGAGAATCAGGAAACAAGTACAGAAAAACCATGCTGCGTTTTCATTTATATTTATTTTCATCGGAATATCAGTTTGTAAGCTTGCAGTTAAAAAAAATGTAAACACAGTGTCAATAGTGAGGTCAGGAGCAGAATATTAACATTAATTGAGTTATTCCAATGTAGAGCGAATGTTATGCAGTATTAGACAAATAGGATAATGCTTGTTGTGTTTCACAATCTTTCATGGTTCCCAATCCATTTGTACATTAAATTACCATATGCCCCTTGGGCATAGCTCCCTTTGACAACTGGTTAAAAATAAAGTAATTAAAACATCCAGATCAAATAGTGTTATTTGACTATGTGCTAGCTGGCAAATAGTAGTGGGAGTATGGGATTCTTTGTAATTCAAAAATACAAAATGTATCCACTCTATAATCATGCAAATGTTTCAGACACAACAGGATGTCCTTTACTGGACTTCCCTATGACGTCCATTATCAGTGTGTGTGCAGGCATCACATCATACTCAACCTCTCACCCCGAGAAGAGATGCACCGATGATGCCGATACCAAGTTCCGATTGATAACAGTGTTTAATTTATAAGCTGCATGCCTCACCATGTGGAGGTGACTGGGATAATTATTGTATGTGTAATGCAGAGAATCAGGCCAAATTAAACTTTCAGAACTCTCTGAAACTAAATGTAACACATAATTATATAGATATGAATGTACTGAATCGTTATCTATTAAAATAATTGTATCTAATACGAGATGGGTCTATTGTCATCGATACCCGATCTAGCTAGTTGAATCAATATCCAATATCGAAACCGGTATTGATATATATATATATTGATATTGGTGTATCTCTAATTTCAAGTGAGCATAGAGAAAATTTCCCCTTTCATAAATCATTCTGCTCATTAAATGGGGGGTGATCAGCTCTAGTCAGATAACATATTTGCAGCCCAGTAACCCCCACGATGGGTTGCGACACGGTCGTTGAGAATCACTACCCTACAGCACACCATCATGCTCTTCATATGCTGGTGATGCCGTCAGCATTGATCAGCACCTCGAAATTACCCTGTGCACTGTTCTACTGTCCCTTTGTCTTTGAAGTATGAGTTAAGATGTGGTATCTCAATTACCTGGTGCAGTATTAACCTTATGCAGGAGGCAGGATCCAGTTAAAAATGCAAAAGACTGTTTTCTAAAGCCCTGACTGTGGAAGAGGCAGCTTACTGACCTTGAGGGTTCATCAGTATGTAGTTTTTCACTTGTAATCGCAGGGGGGTTTCAAGACAGTGACTGTCTGAAGGAGAATATCTTTTCTGCATGGCTACGTACACTGAGACAGTCCCTCATTGGATTCTGTTTGATGTTAGAATAGCAGACTGCTCAGATGGATGTTTGTGTGAGATACATTTTTCTTGCCTTGAAGAGTGTGTGTTGATGTTTTTTGGTTATTTATGAGACTGTTATTAATGAATCCTGCTTTTCTGTTTATAGATGAGCATACATGTGTATCTCTATACATTCATGGATTACACTCTCCTACTAAAGATATAGTCCTGATAGTACAGTGTTGTAAGTAGTCTTCCTCTTTCCCTCCTTTAGCAAGCAGTAATTTACTTTCATAAGGTGTGACCTCATCATCCTGCCTCTATGATACCCCCTCCCCCTGGAGCCCTGTTATATCACACACACACACACACACTAACACTAACAGGGCCACACTGAACAGCAGCAGAGGGGACTGGGCAGGGCTTGGGAGATTTTATTATTTTATTTCATGAGTATATATGTATATTTGTCAGTGTGAGTGTGTGTGTGTGTGTGTGTGTGTGTGTGTGTGTGTGTGTGTGTGTGTGTCTGCAGAAGAGAGACAAGCAGAGGAGAGAGAGAGAAAGCGAAAAACAGGGGAGACGAAGGGGAGGGAGTGTGGATCATGCATGTGCATTAACTCGGCTCCAGCGGCACAGCAGCAGCAGCAAACAGAAACAGCAGCAGCACAGGAGGGAAAGAGTGTGTATGTGTGTGTGAGAGAGAGAGATAGAGAGAGAGAGAGAGAGAGAGAGAGAGAGGGAGAGGGAGAGGGAGAGGGAGAGGGAGAGTTGGAGGGAGGGTAGTAATCTCAGGCACAGGAACAAAAGCTGCGGAGGACTGCTTTCCATCTCCTCTAAAAGAACAACGGAGGAGAAACAGAAGGAGGAGGGGGTGGACATGATAGTAGTGAGACAATAACGGAAGAGAAGAGGCACATTATAGTAAGTGAGGACTGAAATCCAGGCGCTCCTCATCTCTGCTCTCCATGTTTTTGGGGACTCAACGTACCATTGCCTTCGTCTCCAACCCAGAGGAGGATGTCTGTGTCGGGGAAGAAGGAATTTGACGTGAAGCAGATCCTCAGGCTCCGCTGGCGCTGGTTCAGCCATTCATCCCAAGGTTCGGCTGGTGGTGGAGGAGGTGGTGGTGGCGGGGTGGGAGGCTACATCCAGCAGGATGGCCTGGATCACAGAGGAACAGCTGTCCAGGGCCGGCTGAAGAGTCACTCACGGGAAAGAGGTGTTGGAGGACTACGGAAGACTAACAGCCCGGTCCACAGCATCTTGGCCCCGACGCCAGGGCCCACACCTGTTTATGTCAGAGCAGGTCAACAATCATGGCACCATCCGCAGAACACCATTCAGGGTCTCCAGGTCAACCAGGAATCTTCAAAGAGCAGCTCCTCACCCAGCACCCCAAGGAAAGAGGACGCCATTACTGGCCAGGAAGATGTAAAGAACAGCACAGTGGAACCTGCAGAGATGGAGGCAAGAGAGAGGTATGACTGTTAGGAGACATTCTTAGGAAACACAGATTTAATATGTGGTGCCGCAACAGTCACCTTGCCATGCATGCTCAGTTAGCAGAAACCAGACTATGGGATGCTATTTTGGGAAGACATGGTTCCCTCACATTTCACAGTGAAAGTATAGCTTCTCGATCAAATGAATCTAATTGAGCAAGTCTGATGACTGAGGCAACACCTCAGGTTTAAAAAGTAAGACTGTTGTAATCAGAAAAAACAGCTACACTTAAAATTAGTTTTCAACATACGTATATAAAGCATTTATCTACAGTCTTTTAAGTTCAATACCTGCACTTCCGGATCCTCTATTAGGCTTAATTTAAATGATCTACACAGATGTAATGTTCCAGTTTACTGTGGCTCAGCCACCATGGCTCACCTGGGGATGAAACGCTCTCCTTGTCCACAGCATGTTAGGCAGGATAAACCAATAAAGCATCCTTTTAATTATTCATTGGTCCAAAAGCCAAGGCTGTCTCTGCTGCCTTGTGTGTGTTGTATTCCAGATCACATGCATTGTATGACTTTGGCTGATTCCTCCAGAGTATTTATTTTTTACACGTTACACTATTACATTCTTCCATAGAGTTTAAAGTGTATTGCGGGAAGGAGCCATTACATCATACTAGTCCTATAAAAAGAGGAAGAAGCAGTGCAATCACATGAATTATCTAGACTGCCAAGACAACCACTTTATAAGTCAAAAGCTATCATAGCTAGAGGCTAGCACATGCTATTTAATTTATTTTCTACTTCTTTTCAAAAAACCCTGTTGCCAAACTCTTGGGGTCATACATGTTTTTCTAGCTATAAATCCCACCACCTGCATTTCCAGGTTGTTTTTTTTCCCCCACCTTCCCTGTAATGCTACATCTTCTTCCAGGAAGTTAACAGGTTAGATATATGTGTGTATGTATGTGTGTGTGTGTATGTGTGTGTTTGTGTGTGTCTGTGTGTGTGTTTGTGTGTGTGCTGTCTAGCAGAACACTAAAAGCACCTCACATGAAGGATGAAAGGACCAAGTCTCCCTTTTATCTTGTCTGTGACATTCTAAGGTGATTTGTTCTTAAGCATTCCTGCGTGCTTTTGTTCCATGCACCTGGTGATGAAATGAACAATGGAAGTGAACCCGTCCCTTTGTTTTATAAAGCTCACCGTGATGAGACAGGTAATTCTAAATACACACTCTCTGTCTGCAGCCAAAAATTTGTCAATGTGGATTAAATGAATTCCACGGGCAGTGGACTGTCGAGTTCCCTGAACAGAACATGAATTATTCTGAGTTAAGATCCAGATTTGGAATCAGCTCAACGTTCTGCTCTTCGTGTTGGTATAATTGGCAGATGTTCATGTTTTGGGATCCCTGTATGTAAAAAAGTACATGCATAAAAGATGTGCCTCCCAGTTAAAATGTGTAACTCTCCGACTCTCAAGAGGGACCTTGACTTCATGTTGGCCATGTAAACTTATACCCATTATATTTTGACAATGATAGTGAAATATTAAATGGTCTTGCTCTGGTATTATGATATCTACATATATATACTGCCTACAAGTACATGATATCTTTGGTTCAGCTGTACTTGGTTGTTGTGATAGTGATTTGTTTTCAACCCAAACTGTTAACAATGTACAAAGACATTAAATCACCCATTCTTCTAAATATCAGTATATCTCAAAGAATATTGACACTTTTTATGTATGTAAATAAATGTATCTCAATGTCTGCACCTCTTCTCTCTCATCTTGCATCGGCTTAAATAGCAAGCCTGCAGAAATGAGTTTGGCTTGAGATAAATATATTTTGTCTGTGGCATGGTGTCACTTTTCCAATCAAGTTTATGATAATGGATATGTAGTCACTCTATATCTGTGAAGGATTAGTTCCTGGGACGTGCTGCATCTGTACAGTAGTCAGTAGACCAGTGACTGCATGACACATCATGGCTTGCATGTTCTTTGGCGGCTATGCAGATGTGTGGATGTCACTGCGATATGCACATTCATTTACTCCACCAGCTGGGTGGCCCTATTATGTCTCACATCATAAATCCTTGACAAATAATTTGTCACAATCCCTCAGGCTTAATTAGTTCTGCTGGCTGTGAAAAGTACAAACGTTTTAGTCGTTCTTCTGTAGTTGTAAAATAAGTCAATGAAAACAGCTACTCCTGACTTGCAATATGCAATGTGAGCATATATTTAGAATTCTGCTTAAATTATGTTAAATGTTAACATGCTTAAAGATAAATCAAAATGTTCTCATTGGTTCACGGGTATTTATGTGGCATGAATGTTCTTGGAAACATTAACATTGAGCTAATGAAACAGTTTTCTTTTTGTATTTAATGCAGCTAATTAGGTTTTGTAGCACATTCTACAAATCTGCCTGAATGCCATAGATTACTGAAGATAAATAAAAAAGTCAGTGACACATTTATGTTGTGGACTATGCCGGTATAATTATTCTCATTAGAGTTAGAGTTGTTAAATCAAACGTAGTAAAATAATAATATAATACCACCTTGTTTTCAACCTTTGCTCCTAACGCCCTATAGTAATCTGTGTACTATATATTTGTTGTGTCCTCATGACTCTCATCCAAATAACCTTTCCCCATCATTGGCAGAGAATATATGACAGGCATTAACCTGAATGGAATGGAAACCCTGACCTCCCACATGAACACTAACAGAGGCTTGAGTCAGCGGGCTGTTAGTTTGAATGATATCTCAATTCCCTCTCAACCGCCTTGGAGAAGAAATACCACCACCTCTCACCCTGTCAACAGCAGTAATTCAGATATTTGCTGGATGTCTCATAACACCACAAGGCTCATAGGGTCTTGGTCTGGTTGTGACACTTCCAGCGGAGGTGTCTTTAAGAGCCTGTAAATTGCAAAATACAGTATATCTGTTATAATCTCAAAATAACATCCTCAGAGGTGTAAAAGATTTCGTATTTCTCAAATGATTGATTGTGAGCATTCTTTAACTCCGCCACATCAGCATTCTGTACGCAACAAGGCCACCTCTGAGCTTTCGTAGCCTCTTCTTATGCTTTTGCAGGAGGCAGTGAACCGAGATACAGCAGCATTATATGCTGGACACATTCATCATTTCTGTTCAATTTGCGGATCAGTAATTTTTCTCCCCAAATGGACCTAATTAAAAGGAAATAATCCCTGACACAGCTTTCTATGATTTTTACATGGACACTATTAGTAGGGGCCATGACTTCCTTCAACAGTTTCTGAGGCACTCTGTAATTTGCACTGAAAAATAATCACGGAGTCATGGACAACTGTAATCAAGCTGACATGATGAACTACACTAATTTAACTAATTCGCCCTGTTTTAGGGTATCACCAATTAACATACATATTTTATGTTATAGGTTAGAATCTAAAGGTTTAAGCCCACCAAGCTAAATTGCAAATGCACAAAGGATCTAAAGATCTGGATCTATACAAATCTAATATACACAGTAGACCATGTACAACCCAGGACCCACTGCTTTAATTATGTGGAATAATTTGTTTACCCAGTAAAATTAGATGCTGAGAAATTACAGGCAATCCAACAAGGATGACAGTGTCATACACTCTGCGAGTTGACCTGCCATCAGCAAGGCAGTGACGAGCATTCTGCTAAGATCTGCACATCTTTCCCTACAGGGCACTATCACACAAACACACACACACACACACACACACACACACACTCAGTATTGTAATCACAGTTAATCTATGGACAAGGACCAAAAATCGCAATATGGAATTAAGATTTACCATGTCAATACCATTCAAATGTAACTCATATTTTCAAGGCAGTTCCAGTATTAATATGCTGTGCGTATGAACAGGAATTGATATTTTGCAATTCATTCATCTCCTGTACATTATTCCTCAGTGGCTTCAAGCAGATATTTCACTTAAGTGCGCAAGTCAGTTATGGAGATTTTCATTATTAAACAAACAGATATTTTAACTGCTGTTTTTTAAATTTTCCTGTGCATGATTTCTCATCTAGATGCAGTTTCTTAATATTCAAAACAGGAATTGGTATGCCACCTGAGATGTTCATTAGCTGTTCGTAGACATTCTGCTGACATGACTACACTATCACTTCTTCTTTACAAGGTGCACGGTTTTGGAAAAGCTATAAGGAAGCAATTTTTCATTTCTGAATGTGACAAGTTTTCACTGCACTCTCTAACATAGAGAACTTGCTGGCCACATTCAGAGCAGATTTCAAAAGACATGGTTGTGGTATGCGGCTCTATTTCATCCATCATTATCAACATTAAGGATGTCCAGTATAACAATGGTATCAGTAGAAGAATGTCTGCTGCAAAGCCTCGGTGAGAGTAAAGAGCAGAAAGGAAAATCTATTTCTGCACAGAGTTATCATCCCAGCCTCACTGCTGGGATCAAGTTATTACAGTCAGTGTGTATATTTCTCTCTAGACAAAGCGGAATGACAGCAATACCAACTGTCAAACCACAGCGGCATAAAGATCTCATGGAATAGACTTGGCACATGCTGCACGAGGCTTCGGAGGAGTTGTTGGATTCTCAACCCAACTCAAGCTACTCAGCAGCCTTCTGGGGCAAATGGCTGTTATAATCCATTTTGAAAGAGACATTTCCCATTTGGCCCAGGCAGGCACGACTTTCCCATTTGTAGAGGGATGAGTTGACACTAGTTGGAATAAGACTGAGATTCTCAGCAACATGTCTGACTCATAACCTTTATAGCTAGGGGCTAATCCTGGCTGACGAAAGCACATCTTGAATTATCCGACCATTCACTTAGGAAGGCAGTTTCATCACAATGACAAGTCAGACTGATTACAGCGGGCGGAAGGGATATTACATTGGACATGTTAATATTCAAAATAACTCCTCTGTATTATTGTCAATGATTGTCTTCTTTTTGTATCAGCACTGAATCTTGTGCTCAAAATATAGCATATGGAGATTCCATAGCCCAGCCCTGAAACAGGCTCATAACCACACAGTTTCTGCTTTGCCTGAACAGCTTGTTAGCAATTATTCCCATTGTGTTGTGATATCTTTGGGAATCTCTGAATTACTGCTGTTGACAGGGTGAGAGGTGGTGGTATTTCTTCTCCAAGGCGGTTGAGAGAAAAAAATAAAAAGACTTTGCTCACTGAAGTAAACGTCATGTGTATTGTACGATAAGGGGGATTGTTTTCTTTCATTTTACCTTCTCATTGTTCTAGGAATGCAAGTAAGTTCATTGAAATAGTTTGAAGAGCCAAAAAAGAAATATATAGCTTGTTAGAGTCTGTGACTCTTTAAATTGCTTAGTAATATGCAATGTACAGCAATGTCCCGACAGCAGTTTCTCTGGAGCAAGGTGTTCTGGGGCTTTAGTGCCTCAATAAAATTGGGCTATACTTCTGATGATCCAAGCCTCTACTATAAGCGAAATATACCCCACAGAGAAATTTACTGCTCCCTAGAATGTGATACCAAAGCAATTAGTGTCGGAGAGATTGGTAGGCATGAAAAATCCTTACAGCATGCCTTGGAGCCAATACAAAGGCAATGCATCTCAGTTTTACGGCCGTATTGCTTATTCAGTCTTGTTTGGTGTTCCTCTCCAAGACTCCAGAGTCAGTGGGGAATAATCGTGACAGGGCAATAAATTACTCTCACATTAGCATAAAGTCTCCCCATAAAGATTAGACTATAGGATACTGCAGTGACTAGAGGCGAAATAAACAATTCCCAGAAGGAAAATGTTGTTGTTTTGGTAATCTAAAAGGAGAAAGTCAGACACTCTGCTAAAAACTTTTCACTAGTGTTTAATCAGGACATCGATAAGACCCCCTCCTGTGTTATCAATCTTGCTATGTGCCAGTAGTATGCTGCCAAGCATTACAGGTTTTCTGTTCCTTTGTATTGACAAATCTGTAACTTTACCAGTTTATGCAGCTCTTATATATCGTATGTCTGGTAATGAGTGGGGACATAAAGTGTTGACTTAAATAGCTGTGACTTTTTTTTTCTTGAGCACAATCAGTCTTTACACAGCCGCAGGACCGTGAGATGACAGCAAATTCCCGCTGAGAGGAGGCTTGGGTCTGTTTATGTAGCGTAACAAACATCCCTAAATGTCAATGAGTGGACTTTCTCTGTGAAGGGCACAAGATAGTTTGGACTGCATTATTTGCCACGAGTCTGAGGGATTACTTGTGTGCCTGTAGAACAACATGTAATCTAGCAGCCCATGGGGACAGGGACTCAGCCTCACCACAAATTCTGCAAGGAACAGGCTTGTTCACTTGTTAAGTCCCTGTCTTTGGAAAACCCACATGCGCACACAGATTATGCAGATGCAGAAAAGACACAAAGACATACACACATACAGACATGGGGAAATTCTGTCTGGAAAGCTGTTGCATAGATTGTGGTGCTTGCTTGTCCACTTAGACTGCATCACTTAGTTATCGACTTACGTACGGATTTAGTCCATGACAGTTTTAATTTCAGCGTAGAGCTGGCAGAAAAGATGCAGATACACCGCAGGAATAAAGGATTCAGGAGTGCCATGTGTCCGAATAAGCTCTTTTGTGTCCAAATCATTTGTTTTTTATCTCGCTGTGTACAGCATTTACATTTTTTTTTTGTATACTTATGATAGTAGACAGGGAGAGGTACAGTGGGAAAAATCTATTAATTGGCTTAAATAATTAGTTTCCGCTCAATACAATGTCTGTTCATTTAACCTGAAGGTATAATGTTGTTGTTGTTGTTGTTGTTGTTTTTTGTCTGCATTCTGTGAAGTTGCCATGAGGAAAGTTATTTGTTACAGTTCACTTTTTCTTACACATGTCAATAATCCAAAAACAAACAATGACGAAACCTTCACTGGTTATTGAGAGAAGACTTCATGCAATGTTCCAAGGCTCACACGGCTCCAAGGTCACACAGCTCAAGGTCACACAGCTCCAAGGTCACACGGCTCCTAGTACAATAGCCAAATGTTCAGATGTACAGAATGCAAAGATGCTGCAGACACACAGACCGAGTCTATTGCTTTTGTCTATACATCTCTCCTCTCCTCTACAGGTTGGCTCTGAGCACCTTCTCCAGAATGAACACCAACTCCTCTGATGAATTTTTTCCAGGCCACAAATCCATGCGGAACAGACTTTCCGGAAGATGGAGACTTACCTCCAGCACAAGCAGCTGTGTGATGTCCTCTTGATAGCAGGGGATCATAAGATACCCGCCTCACAGGTTGGTATTTGTGTCCTCCTTGATTCCATTAATTACACCTGCATTGGTTTGATTTAAGAGATACAGAAGCTCATCCAGATTCCCTTCATTAAGTTATCGATGCAAGTGTTTCAGGCTCTGGTCAAGACCACAGTTCACTTATTAAATACATTGTTGTCAGTCGCAATGCATCTGAGGAATAATCAAATATCGTTGAAATGTAAAGCAAGATTGTTCTGATTTTCAGGTGACAGAAAAAGATATGCGAACTCCATCTTCACTGGTTTGCAACTACTGTAAATAATGCACATTGCTGTTATCTAATTACACCTCTGCCCTTCCTCATTTCCACATTACATTTTCAACGAGGAAGAGCACAGTGATCCAATACCTGGTGGTGTCAATATTTGGGCATCCAGCCCTCGGCTTAATGGCATGACATGAAATCTCCTGAATGCAGAGCGTGCTTGTTTATGTCTGCCTGCCAGCATATTTGTTAGTTCAACCAGTCACAAGCTCTTTGACGGCCTGTTTCAATGTGGCTTTCTATTTGTTCATAGAACACAACCAAGTAAATCAGGGACGGTGTGAAAAAAATTAACGAGACACAGGATAATAAGTATATACATCTGAGAATTATGTAAATAAGGGACTAGACTGTTGTGACTGTGTCACTCAATCTCAAATCCTTGTTGTCACCATATGATCTCTCCTTTCCAACATGAATCAAACCCCGGGTTGTGTCAGCTAGACAAATGATCGCACACAAGTACAAGTTCCCGACCAGTGTAGCTCTTCGCAACATGGGGTAATTTAATTTATCATACACTGACAAAGTGGAATGATAACGAATGTGTGGGAACTGTACCTAGATTGGTGTAAAAAGCTTCTGTTAGAAACAATACCATTTAAATTATTACACCGATAGTACAATGTGATACAATATACTGTGAAGATAGGCTCTTTGTTATTATGATGCAAAACTACATTGAGGGAGACACAGACTAAGGATTTATTCACTAAACACTCGAAATAATGAGCATATAGACTTTGCGTAGACATGCAAACTCATGTGTGGTACAAGAGCATTAATTCACTGTGTTTTCTTGATGGCAGACTGGTCCCTGAGTGCCGTGTCGGACTACTTTTGCTGCTATGTTCACCAGCGACGTGAGAGAGGCAAAGCAGGAGGAGATCAAGATGGAGGGAGTCGATCCAGAGGCCCTCAGATCCCTGGTTCATTTCGCCTACACCGGTGAGTGCTCGTAAAGATATTCACTAGCTCTTGTAAGTAGTTTAGAGATTTCTGAAACCAGCATAATTAAAATGAATCAATAAGGCAATACATCACTGGGCTGACTCACTGGGCAACACTTAAACATGCCCGTTGCTTTATTCTGCAACACAAATCCCTTTGAGAAGCGCTGTTGGGAAAATCCATATCCACAGTAAATCACATTTTATAATAGGATCAAATTATGGAATGATGATTATCCAGTTTGTTCGATTGCAATAATTCTTCAGCTCCAGTTGTGACAAAAATATGTTTTGGGTTGTCCTGACATTGCAGGCGTCCTTGAGCTGAAAGAGGAGACCATTGAGAGTTTATTGGCGGCGTGCTTGCCCTCCTCCAGCTTTCACAAGTCATCAGGTTTGCTGTAACTTCCTGATGAAACAGCTGCATCCTTCCAATGGCCTGGGAATACGCTCCTTTGCAGACGCCCAAGGCCTGCGTGGACCTGCTCAATGTGGCCTCATAACTACACCATGGTAGGAGGGCGATTGGAGCTATACCACAATTTACATGGTCGGGGTGGGCTAAATTAATTCACTTTGGAAGAAGGGATCACACTCTCAAGTGACTCTTCCATTGCATGAATACACAAGGGGAGCTGTGTTAATGACACAGTAACAAGAGTATTTTAAAATGTTGTCTAATTAACACTATATGTACTGAAAGGCAGCCCAGTGAATCAAATGTACTCTGCTGCATTTTTTCAGTGCACATCTGATGTGTATTTTTAATATAACATGTTTAATAACCAATGTTTTGGTGAATGCAGTATACTATGCATGCACACACACACACACACACACACACGCACACACACACACACACACACACGCACAACACGCACACGCACACACACTTAGTATACCCTACATTATACATTGAAAGATGTATGGCTGTCCTCTGTTTTGAGGCTATTTAATTTCAATAACCTGTAAAAGGTGTGAAATGTCGGTGTCTTGGTTATTTATATTATCTAATTCAGCAAGAAATGGTGACGTCCTCATTTGAATAGAAATTGAATAGTTTCATGCTCTCACTTTATCTAATTTGGTTTTGTGGCTGTCAGTACGAGATACCACGTTGCTTCACATTGATTAGTGCACTGCCAGACATGTGAAAATGTGGCCTTCTATATATTTCTGGAAGAAATATTTGCATTCGATTAAGATTCATGCACACATTTGTGCGATAACGTCTTGTTTGGTCATGCCAGGAGTGACAGCATGAGGCAGACTTTATCTCCGAGAAGAACATCTGCTTAGTCTGTTTACGTAGATCCATCCAGGGCCAGTAGGCCTAATCTAATCATCAAACTGCACAAGAGGTTCAACTTCCTGGTTCAATCACTCCAGTAATGAGCAGCGAGAGCTGTGGGCTTCCACGAAGTCCATCCTCTGGTTTGTGAGTGGAGCAAGTTGTTGTTTTGATAAGCTTGTTTTCCCCTGTTTGAGCAAGGCCTGAGATCCGCCCCCACATCCTTTTCCTTTATGTTGCCCTCTTTTGTTGCAGTAGATGAAAAAGATGTATTGTTTTCTTGTTTGGGATGACAGCATTCTTTACAGAAATACAACTATATTTTAGTTACAGTATCAATCAGAAATGGCAAAACATAGCACTCTGTCTTTGCCAGCCTCTCCAAATACATGGTAATCAACATGTTCTTAAAAAGTAATTCTCTCAGCTTCACTCCCATTAAACGTCAGTGTTCCTCCTCCTCAGAAACACTGTTATTATGCAATTACTCTTTTGCAGCAGTTAAATCAATTAGTATCCTCTCCTGCTGATCTTGTTTTCCAAGCAGTTTACCCACCAATGAGTTTTGCCAGCATCTAAAAAACCCATCCTTTTAAATGCTTATGAACCAAACTCAGTTGAGCTTTCAATTTTCTTGTGTAATTAACAAATAATTGGCCTAAAGCAACATCAAAGATTTGGATGGCAATTCTCCATCAGTGTTACCACAACAGATCAATAGATGTCCCTCATTTCATTAAGGATGCCTGTGTCAAGCTCTGAAAAACTCACACTCATAATAGATTGGACAGAGACTTGTAATTTGTGGCAAGTTTGATGATCAATAGCCTCCTTGTTTTTCTAATTGTTGAGCAATCCAATCCAGTTATTTAAAGCAGTTAATAATTAATGCTCAGCGGTCTATTTGATGAAGTATTCAGGGCGTGATTATCACCAAGGAGTGCTCCGTATGTCTTTTGTGTGTTTTAATGTTGAATATAATTGACTGTAGAGGCCAGAGGGTGTTTTATACCACCTTGTTTCTAATGGAACAGCCCAGAGACAATGTCCTTCAAGAGGTAGCCATGCAAGCGCTGTAATATCACCTGGGCTTCTGGCCAGTAAATGGAAGATCAATCTTAAGAAAGGTAATAGTGAAATGCTTCCACAAGAACATAGAGCTGGACACTGTATTGGTGTGATGGTATTGTTGGTGTGCAGTGCTTTTCTGTTCCTCATTAGGCATTTTATATTAGTTTAATGGTGTCAAATCAGAAGCAAGAGAGATGCTTTATGCCAGATTGATTTGTAGCCTGCTGTTTCATGCATGTTAAGTGAAACCATTTCATCTGTTCATTCAAAATGTGTGAGAGAGTATTTTTTACCATTAGTTATATCCTACATTGTCAATGAAGACCTCTAAATTGGCATTCTCTATCTATTCGCACTCCTTTTTCTTTACCTCCTTGTGCCATCCTCATAGGTGTAGAAACACAACCACACACACACGCAACGCTGCACCAAGCGTACTCCTCGGCTAATGACTGATGATTATCTGCCTCCTACCCGTCTCCTCTGCGTTCCAGGAACACTTCCTGGAGGTCATTCAGAACCAGGAGTTCATGTTGCTCCCCACGGCTGAGATTGTTAAGTTGCTCTCCAGCGATGAGATCAATGTCCCCGATGAGGAGACCATCTTCAAGGCTTTGATGATGTGGGTGCGGCACGATGTCCAGCACCGACAACAGGACCTTGGGGTGCTTCTCGCCTTCATCCGCCTGCCTCTTCTTCCTCCACAGGTGAGATAGTGGGTGAAGGGGTAGAGATGGTAAGAAAACAGTATGATCAGGATCATATCCTGCGCTTTTGCCTAGTTAAGATTCTGGACATAAAATGCACCTTTTTTTTTTTCTTAAATGTTTTTTTCAAATATTTTTTACAGGTTTTCAGACGTATTATGGTAAAAAGAAATTCCATAATAACTTTTCAGAGCCTAAAATTAAATATTTAAATGCCTTTGTCTTAGTAATAGTTTTAAATTAAAATATAATAAATGTACTACCATAAAAGCAAAAGGAAAGCAGCCATTACTGGAGTCTTAGCGATGACAAGGAATATTTAGCATTTTAGCTTGAAAGACGATCCAATCAATGAATCAACAACATAAGCATATAGTTTCAGCATAAGTACCAGACATTTACTGCAAGAGAACCATCTAGTTCAACCTCAGTCTTTCAATTGAGCACTGAAAGGCGATGAACTACTGCATTGTCAATAATCACTTTGTTTATGCTGAAGAAAAACAATCTCCCATATGAGCGTTAAATCAAACTGAAAGCATGACAGATGCAAATTACTTTTATATCATTGTCAGACTATGCTTGCTTATGTTTGAATTATTATTGTTTAAAATACTGCACTGCAACTCATGTTTTATGAATGCTGTATTTACAACTGTGTGATGTCTACCTACATTACATAACATATCCAGATCAGGCAGATCTAAAGTATGAGAATATCTCTGAGCACCTTCTCATTTACAGCTTACATTTAAGTATAATTCTACATGAGACTAACTTGGCTTTAGATTAACAGCCATTTAATTATATGTCTTTAAAGGTCTTTCTACACATAATATCTTGAATACATTATTTCTTACAATGCAGCCTATTAAAGTGATCTCTTGAAATGCAGCTCCTTGCCGATCTGGAAAACAACAAGATGTTCTCCGATGATCTGGAATGCCAAAAGCTGCTGATGGAGGCCATGAAGTACCATCTTCTGCCTGAGAGACGTCCCATGTTTCAGAGCCCAAGAACCAAACCTAGAAAGTCCACTGTGGGCGCACTTTATGCTGTAGGAGGGATGGATGCTACCAAAGGTTTGGCCCACACGCATATACACAGGTTATTAATTAACTGCAAGACAGTATAATTCAATTGTAACACTTTGTGCGTCTGTGGCTTTAGGCTCCACCACTGTAGAGAAGTACGACCTGCGGACTAACACTTGGGTCCAGGTTGGAGCCATGAACGGACGCCGGCTGCAGTTTGGTGTCGCCGTAATAGACAACAAGCTGTATGTGGTCGGAGGGAGGGATGGACTCAAGACATCCAACATGGTGGAGTGCTATAATCCGATCAATAAAGTGTGGTCGACCATGCCTCCCATGTCTACACACAGACATGGCCTTGGTGAGTGTGTCTCGTGAGGCCAATGCAGCTCCACTTATTTGACGAAAAAGAAGGTTACGCACTTTTTCTTGTAACACGATACCATGTCGATAATATAATAATTACTGACATAAAAACAATGCTTTGATTTTTCCATTCCATATTATCGAAACACTTTTTAAACTCAACATTTCTTTCATTTACAAAGAAATGTGGACATTCTCGAATGACAAATGTCAGGTGGGCTGCAACTTACAATTAGCTAGTCTCCCAATCATTTTCACAATTAACTGAATAATAATAGTGTCTATATAGTGTTACAATTTTTTTTCTTTCTAAAACCCAAAGATATCTTGTTTACTATCATATCGATGGCCAAAATGCAAAAACTCCTATCTGCCAATTGATCCAGGAAAAGTGAGGTGATCCTCCTATCTGCACTTTGTGTATTATTCTTTTTGTATTTTTTTGTATTTTTTATTATGCATTGGGTATCCTTAACAAATATCATTCAGCAAGAAAGTTTTTTTTTGTATTCTCAAAAGTGAATCTTTCAGATAGGAGGTTTCACTCATCATCTCATTTGAGAAACCAGTGGATATTTAGTGTTTCTTCTTGATAAAAGACTGATTAATCAAATTAAAGATGAATCAGTGCCTAATTGTTTTTCACATGTCATCAAGAAAACTACTTCAAAACTTCTCAATCTCATAGTATCTCTGTTCATATTTGATATTTGTTTTAGTAAATTAGTGTTTCTCTCAGGATTTTGTGAGACTATGACCGGTGGACCTCAGACCCTCATGAGGGTTCTGGGAGGCAGGCTCCCCTGGAAGAAAGTTATGTACATTTTAAAGTTAAAGGCAACAATCTTGTGCTTTTTTTTCTAGAAATGGTCAAATGTAACTAATCCCAATTAGGCTACTCAAGTACTGTACTTAAGTACAGTTTGAGGTACTTGTGCTTTACTTGAGTATTTGAATGTTATGTAACTTTGTTTTTCTAGTCCACTTCATCTCAGAGGGAAATATACTTTCAACTTCACTTTCGTGTATTATTTAGGCTACTTTTCAGATTCTAAAATAAAAATTATAAACCAACTTTAAATTATGAATCGTAAAAAGTAGTTCAATTGAGCTCCGCTTCTACCAGCTGCAACATTAAAGTGATGAACACATTAATACATAAACAATTATAACTAATGATATATGCTTTTTAAAGTAACCTTTTAAACACAGGACTTTGCCAGAGTATTATTTAATCTGTGCTCTAGTAAATAATTGCATCATAAACACATTGGTTGTATGAATATGAATGTGATGACAGCACGAAAGTCACACTCCCTAAACATGGTGAATGAGACAGGCGTCAGATTGTGAACTTAAGGCAGTTCGCCCTGGTCAACACGCCGCAGGGAGAGAGGACACAGCGAGCATCGAGTTCACGGTCCCCAGAAGCAGCGAAGTCCAGACGAGGGGTGCTTTAAAGCTGATCCGGAAAGAGCTACTTTGACTTTTTGAGCTAAAATAGAGCCGGCCGCTGCACATCGCTGTGGAGGAAATGCGCCAAGAGAGGGCCAGACGGACAGAATATTTTTGATTAATTATAAAAATGTGGTGGCAGGACAACTGAGACTTTGTCGGGCTGCCACGGCCTCGGTAATTAATGGGAAACACCATACATTCCTTGTACCTTGTATTAACACGATGTCAGTGGATGCGTGAAAACACATTCTAACAACAATTTCAAGGTTTGAGGTTCTAGCTCAGGCTAGCTGGTGGGATGAAACACCAAACACCGCAGGATTCATGCTCAGGAGGGTAACAGCTAAAGTGATGGGAAGAAAAAAATCATACATTTCTTTTTGAGGTATACCTTTGATATTTTCCCATTCCCCTATCAAAGCTCGGCAGGTGGTGCTGGCCCTGCTCTTCCTTACCCTTCCCTGCCCAATAAATCTCATATCAGAAGCATTTTGATTCACTGTTGAAACAGGTCTGAGTAACAGAACCGGGAGATCTTGTCAAAGCGTTCAGCTCGCTCACCCAGTGTGGTCGGAGGAATCAGCCAGCCCAGGAGATCACACTGTACAGATTACCGCTGTTGTCTTTGATCTTTCCTGGAGAAAATATCTCTTGCTGCTGTGGCGTGCATATTTTGAGTCTGAATATATTTGAGCTTAGTGTCTATCAACACCCCTGCCCAACCATTTCCTGCTGCGTGCATTAGGGGTGAAGACAAGAAAAAAAATATTGTTTCACTCCAAAGCCACCAGTCGGTAATAAAAAGAAGTCTCACGACGAGAATTGTTTCTATCGGACGGTGTTTATGTCATTCAAGGTTCTCTGAATGCGATCTCGCCCTCATGTGTCCTCCAAATAATTAAACTCTCACCAAAGGAAACAAGGGTGGTAATATTTGCATCCATTGTGGTAAAAAATCCTCTGCGATGTTGCTAAGGGAAAACTGCTTTCCTCTGTGACTTGGGAATGAGGAAAAACAACGCAGCTTTATAGTCTTCCTGTTTTCTGGATAGATTTGGTCAGCTGTATGACTCACCCTGCCCAGTTCCAGCACGAAAAACATACCTCTGCATCAGCTCTCTCTAAGAACTGTTTCAAGAAAACAAGGGTTTGATTTGGAAATGTCATTCAGTTTCCTTGATGGTTCATGATCCACTTAAACAAATACATAAAAATAATACACAAGTATGAAGCACAGGGACTAATGTCACTGTGCAGGGAGCTGAACAGGCAGGAAGGACCCAAATGCAGATTTGGTGGAATCTAGCCGTGTGTTTGCAGATTGCATCCAGATAAATACCTCCCCGCTCACCTCCTCCCTTTCAAAGCATTGGAGAACTACGGCTGCCGTCAGGTGACCTAAAACGCAAAAGACCATCTTATAGCCAGAGTGTTTGGTGTGTCTGTTCTGGGCTTCTGGAGAAACAGGGCAGTGCAACACAGCGGACTCTGTGAAGAGGACATGCTGCCTATCTAAATACGATGGCCAATAATTACTGCCAATAACTCCCACCTAAATCTCTGGTTTCCATTTGTGTAGGTATTGCTGTGCTGGAGGGCCCAATGTATGCTGTGGGAGGCCACGACGGCTGGAGCTACCTCAACACAGTGGAGCGCTGGGACCCGCAGGCCAGACAGTGGAACTATGTGGCCAGTATGTCGACACCACGGAGCACCATGGGAGTCACAGCACTCAATGGAAAGTAAGTTGCTTTATCTACAGACTTATTGACACTATCATTTTTAGAAGTTGAGGCAAAATATATTGTTGCCCTTTTGCTACTTTGAAATAACATGGAGCCTGAGGTTGAGGACACTGGCTAGAGACGGAGGAGGCAGATACAGGCAGTTTACACTAAAACAAACAATGTAGAAGAGTTGAATATCACAGTGTTAAAATGGCCTTTCAGTACAACAAGTCTTTGCATTGTTGGGCATCAGCCCATCTGTTACAAAACAGAAATAATGTAATATGCAACTTGGAATAGAGCATGCAATAACACAGTTAACTCACAGTGCACAAGTCCGGAAAAGCTGATGTGCAGCATTGGTGCAGTAATAGTTTTACAATGTTATGCTCCTTGAATGCAGAATCAACCGTTGTGGTCTGTGTGAGATAAACTACACGGTGGCTGCTGTAGTCAGCAGCTCAAGGCAAAGGCTGTTCTGATCAGTGTGGTAATTTATTCAGGGCAATTTAGACTCTATAAAAGCAAGACACTTTGTATATTTGTATGTATTAAATGCCTAATACCACTATTTGGTAGTAAATTAAGCAAAAAACAGACTGGCTTTCAGCCTCATTTAAATATGTTTGTGTGCCGAAGGAAGAACAAGCTTGCTGCTTGGCTACTTCCACGATTCAGTGTTAAAGTCAAAAGTTATTTCGGCATCTAGGTCAAAAATAGACAACAAGGAAACTGTTTCCCTTGTAACTACTTTCTGTCGGGCCTGTGAGCTACAAGCATTTAAAACACCAATGTGATTTTTCTGAGAGAGAACGCTCACAAGGTAAGGGCCTTTTAGAAATGCTATCCACTGCTCACTGCTGTATCTTCAAACTCTGTCACATTGTCTCTGTTCTATCATAATTGTTTACAACCATAACTGGTGTGAGCTGCTCCCTCCAGGCCCACTAGCACTGTATGATGTCAGAGATTTTTAACCCATTTTGTTTCTTTTCTTAGACTGTTTGCAGTAGGCGGTCGAGACGGCAGCTCATGTCTGAGGTCAATGGAGTGCTTCGATCCGCACACCAACAAGTGGAGCATGTGTACTCCCATGGCCAAGAGGCGAGGAGGAGTGGGTGTGGCCACGTACAACAACTTCCTGTATGCTGTAGGCGGCCACGATGCCCCAGCATCCAACCACTGTTCTAGACTCTCCGATTGTGTTGAAAGGTCGGTAAAAGCCTCTTCTCTGGATAAACCACACACAATGCTTCATAAGGTGGAGACGAGGCCGTAACAACAAAAGGGAGACAAACTCATGTTCCCCACCCTGTTCCTGCATTTGGAGACATGTCTGCATTGTACCACAATACTTAATTGAAGAGATCATAGTTTCCACAGATGTTTATTATTTCATAGTATCTGGCACCATCTGGTGGCCGTCATGTCCTGAATCTGAATCTGATGTGACTCCCAGTAGAGCATCTCAAGTAATAATTCACTGCTCAGAATACCTTCTGGCTTTATGTTTTTTTTCACAATGTTACGTTTTATTTTAACATCCATTAACTTTTTGTTATCAAATAATAGTAATTATCCTTCAGCATTTAGTCAATGAGACAGAAATAAAGTGATAATAAAAGTTATGAAGGGTTAAGTGTCTTGCTCAAGGACACATCGACTAGGCCGGGGATTGAGCTGCCAACCCCCTGACTGAAAGACGGACATGCTAACCACTGACCCACAGTCTCCCCGATCTGATCTTTAAAACAATGATTTTACTCACAAAAAAATGTTGAATCATTTATATTTAGCATTTCATAGTCAATTATAATAATGGAGCAGTCTCCAATATCAGAGACTATTTCAGTTTTCAAATGATTATTTTTTGAAGTATTTTACACACCGTAAACTTATTTGCTTTTTTAAAACCGCATGAGGCAGCGTAAACATAACATGACCACATGACTAAATTTATGAACATTTAAATGACTTCATTATCCAGAAATCACTGAAAGAAAATCATAAAGTGTGTCTTCATTGTCCTCATCTTAGCGGTCAACATGGTGAAACAAATAAATCAACCACATCTTCCTTCCCTCTCGAGTCCGGCTCTCAGCGGATCCAGGAGCCGCCAGCTGCCGGCCAGGAACAAATTTTTGCTTTTAGTTTCAATCTGGCTCTCTGTGTGCTGAAAGAAGATACCATGCAGACATCTGTGATTAAAGAGGGGAGACATCAGGGTGTCTCATTAAGTTGAGATGGGACACGGCTGTCCTCTCGAGATTCATGTTGATTAAAATGTATTCTAAACATAAAATCCATAATCCGTGAACAGTCCAACTATTGTATTACAGGTATGACCCAAAGACGGACACATGGACCACTGTGTCCTCCCTCAGTGTTCCCCGGGACGCAGTGGGTGTTTGCCTGCTGGGGGACCGGCTTTATGCTGTGGGTGGATACGATGGTCAGTCATATCTGAACACTGTCGAGTCCTACGATGCGCAGAACAATGAGTGGACTGAGGTAATCACATCGACCAATAATTGATCAGAGTGACTATTATCGTTTTTAGATATAAATAAAAAAGGGGAACTTTTGACATTCGTAATGGTTAAACTGTTTAATGGAATTGTAGCTTGTTTTTGCCAAAAACTGGTTTTAACATCAGGGTTAACACCCTTTGGGAGGATAAATCTGCTGAACTCACCCAATCCTATCAATATTTTATTGCTTGCTATGTTTTTTCAATCTTGCCTCTGTAACCCTCTTATCTGCATGAAGTACAATGGGATTCTTTTTGAAGAGAGCCTCAGATGGGAGGCTGCACGTTAACCCCTCTGTCATCCTGCAGGAGGTCCCTCTCAACATTGGCAGGGCAGGCGCCTGCGTGGTGGTGGTGAAATTGCCTTGAGCGCTTTGTCTCACGACAGCGGCGAAGAAGAGCGGACAAACAAAACAACGGATCAAGGACGCATCCTTCGGGAGTCATGTTTTCTTTTTTCGTCTTTAACTCGGCTTTCCATATTTTTTTTCCGAAGGAGACACAGACAGAGCCTTGCCCATAAGCCATTGTTTCTATCATTAGTGGACATGCCTTCCCACTGGGGAGGACTTGCACTGCACATTCTCCACATTCTTAACCGATCAAGAATTTTCATAGACTTGGCTGAGCTGTAGCAAGTGCCGAGCCTTTTGTTGTACCGCTTTTGTTATACTAGTTTTTTGAAAACGTTCTGTGTATGTCTGTAAGATTAAATGTAAAAGCAACATTTCGAGCAAATAAGCCTGCAGGTTAGTTTACATCTATACAGAGACTTTTCTTATCAGTGTCATCACATACAGTACAGTATATTTTGGGGTTTATATTTCACTTTATAGACACTCAAATGAAAGTTATTACGATACATACATGTAACCTTGTTCCTGTGTCTTTTCTTAGTGGGTGGTCTTACAATATTCGTACACTTTAGGGAAGAAGACCATTGTGAACGTGAGTTTGAAGTACAGGAAAGAAATCCAACTTTGTGGCGAATAATATATTTGGACACTTTCTTTTTTTATTGAGCCTGTAGCTACGGAACACCAAAGTAATTTGCTTGTTTTAGAAGTCGTGTTGCACATTATATGAAAGTTTTACAAAATTGTGAATTACAAAAAATATATCATATTGATATTTCATATTGCTGTAGATTTTTGTGAACTTTCCCAAAACTATATTTGTGTTGCTAGAATCATGCCTAAACCAGTGCACCCTGGTGACTACAGTTATTATTTTTATTTTGTCTTTATTTCTGTGCATGCTGACTGAGCGAATGTTTTATTTGATTTATACAATAATATATATCAACATCACTGTCTGTTCTGTATGTTCTAGGATAGGATGCCTTTTGGGTCATGTAGATGATCTTAACATTCACAACACTACCATTAGATTAACACAGCAGCGACACTCGGGTCACCCAAACCAGCATTCTGAGTCGCATGTGCAACATTCGAGAAACTTGATTTCAACAGAACTTCACTAATGTGACTTTGGTTACAATTTTTAGGTTCATAGTTGGTTGTTCTGCCCAAACCAGTTGAAACATTACTAACTTTATCACAATTACAACAATTTGTAATTGTAATTATAACATGTTTTTGGGGCCAAATGTTAGTTTTTATCTTAATTTTGTACAGCATGCAAAACTATAAATAAAATGACTTCAGTCATCTCTGCATGTTCAAATCCATGTGTAGAGCTGAATGTGGTCCCTCAGTTGCCGGGTTTTGATTTCTCTTGTTCTGCTTTGAGTTAACTAAACAGATTTGGAAACCTCTTTGAAGTCGTCATTAACCTCAGTGTTCTTCTTATTGCTGCAGTGACTTTTTAAATCAAGCGCATGTTTGCAGATATCACTCGACAGACTGAGGACCAACTGTCTTTGCTTGCCTTTGTTTTTTCATTGTTTACCCTCAAAATAGTTTCAAGGTCCCCCCAACCTTCTCTCTCTTGTTTGGTATGATTTTGATGTGTACAAAAAACTGGCTTATGTGGTCACGTGAAGAGTTGTAGTTATTTTCAGAATATACAACATATTACTCACCCATTATCTTTTTTATTTGAGGCATATTTATTTTTATGTTGGATTGTGTGAAGATTAATCTCCTTCTCTAACTCTCTGTTTCTGTTTATCTGCCCCTGTCAGATCGTATAATGGAGATCAATAAATGATAATTGCTTTCCCCTTAAGTTCACCTGTTCAGAGTATAATATTACTGAACAACCTAGCACATATAATTTACATACATATCTCACTTTATATCTGTCCTATTAATTCAAAAGCTTAGTTTAATGGCTGTGGAAACATGAGCCAAAGCCATGAATAGTGATACAAATAAGTATTGCCCAATCTTAAACTCTATATCTATATAGTTTAACCACAGTTTAAAAACACAGCGTGATCTAAACACTGGAGCAACTCAATGTCACATGATACGTGCATACAACAAAGCCATAAGGTATCCAAGCCTCATCTGGATGAAAGGGCCAAAGGAAAAGTGCTTTATGTTACCATACAACTTACCAATGGTAAAGGTTACACTACTCACAAGAGTAGTTTGACTAAATAATACAATTCAAGTAAGGTGGAGCAGCACTGACTTCACTCTTTACACTTTTAGGTATTTAACATTACCTAAATATAATAAGACATATCACTTAAAGACAATCTTAATTTCTTCTTTAAATTGAATCCCAAGAAATATGTTAATCTATATTAAAACAGTTTCCTTCTGGGTTTTTGTTTTGTTTTTAAATCACACCAGAAAGAAAAGTGTTAAACCCCTTTTAAACCCAGTCACATTACAAAAGAGGAGATAGAGACAAAGATAAACAGATGATTTAAGATAATGGGTTAATAATGGTGATTGAGATGTGGATATTGTGCATTCAGTACAGCGCAGTACAAAATAACACCGGAAGTGGGAACAGAATAAATTTACATTGTCAACTCATTGTCATGCAGGAATTTAGTAATACAAGTATTTAGATTTGCATTTATCCATTTTGGTTATGTTGGTGAGACCTCAGCTTAGTTAATTTGAGCAGTTTTGAGTTGTCGTATATACTGTATTTCACCAGTATCCCACACTTTAATACAGCATGCTCCTCCATGATGATGTAATCATATCATAAATTATCAAGAGAGGGAGCTGTTGCACTGCAGAGAACACACCAAACCACACTTACCACCGCAAACGGCAAATCAAAGATCTCTAATGCCATTACTGTTCATAATAAATGTCAACCGGCATTAAGAATGCCAAGGACAAATACTTGAGCTAATAACCCTGCATAATTATTGAGACACGATGATGAAATGTTGGGAAATTGGATGTTAAGGCGTCTCCTTCTTTTACTTTCAAATGAGCGTCTTGCTGAGATTTAAGGGAAGCACAGAACCTACGAGGAAGGCCCGACTTGAAAGATGATTGTCAGTTTTGACATTTTGGCGTCACGAAAGTTTGAACAATCTCTCATAATTCTGTGACAAATGATTGTTCTATTTTTGAGCTCTGCGCCTAGTTTTTTGTCTTTTTTTTTGAGGGAGGAAACAGCTCTCCCTCATATTATATTTATTATCCTTTCTTTGTGTGACAGTGAACAGAGATGAGAAGCGATGAGAGAAAGACGCAACAGCACAGTGTAAATTGCAAACAATGTACCATATTGATATTACCATATATACCATATTGATTGGTTTTGATATATACCAAACCAGGTTGCTTTCTTCCATAATATATACTAAATAAAGGTTACAAGTTTAAATCAATTACAAATCATTGCATAGCAAAGATGTTACAGGCACAGATTTTGGGATTCCAGCCAACACATCTTCTTCTGCCAAATAAATGATAACGCTGCATAATAGTTTGCTGTCAAATTACAGTCTGAAATGTCAACGCAGATCAGCTGGCCTAATGCTCACTGAAGAAAGCCTGTAAAAAATGGATTTTGGTGGTTTATTTGTCAAAACACTGAATTGTATGAAAGACTGAGAATTAAAAAAAACAGCATGCGAGGGATAATCTTCACCACGGGGACAAAAGACAAGCTGGATCCCTCTACAAGGGCCACAACAAACTGTCAACTTAGAGTAAGATTGTCTCGTCAAGCCTGCTTAAATAAGCCCTTTAACAGGGCAACTTTTTTTTGCAATGGATTGCCATGTCAGACAAAATGTTGTGTCCTCTCTTCATAGGTGATGGTAATGTTACACTGCAAGTGTGTGTTTTTTTTCTTCAAGCAACTAAATTCAGAGAGTGACGAATATTAAACATATCACGCGGGCAGCAGGACAGTAACCATACCGACGTGTGTTCCTGTTCGGCTAACAATCCGGGTTCGCTTGAGAAATCACTTCCTTGAGGA